>NW_027271450.1:775000-1180000 GCF_040938485.1 Diadema antillarum
GCCCACTTTGATAGTCTTTTAGACGTGTGTCTCTGTGCGTCTCCGTGTATTTCAGATATTAATATTTTCATATTTTGGCTTTTATCTGGATTCCGATGAACATTCTAACAAGCTTTGGTTTCCCAGAATGTGTTATCCCATTAGTCCTCAATGGTCCTTATAATATTCTAACCAGTAATATTCTTTGTCCCTTCTTTAACTTCCGTCTGGTGCACAGCATGGTCATTTTGTTCCTAATGATATGAAAACATTGTTTACACTCGCAAACAATGTGAAAGTGAAATACATTGTTCTATATACATCAGACCAATAACAACAAAAGGATGAAAGAGAAAACTGCTTTATTTATAGAAAGAGAAAGAAATTAGCTTAAAACAATCAAAGCAGAAAGAAATGAGGGAGGGGGGGGGGAGTAGGCAAAAAGAGCGAGCAAACGACAATTTTGTATTCTCGTCCTTGTCATCTCGGAACACAGTGAAGACATGTCATGACATTTGTGATCGGACGAGCGCTTCAGAGAGAGATCGAAATCCATTTTCAAAAGCACTTGAGCAGCTGAATTTGGCCCGACTTCCCCTCGTCACTTCTGTCACTTTTTCCACCGTTCCGTCGGGAAAATGCGCCGTACTTTTTTTTTTTTCCAGGCGAGGACGGTGAATCAAGCCCTAAGCGAAAACGTATCGGTGACGGGTTACTTTGCGGTCCCGTAATGAATATGCACAATTTGACCTTGAATTTATTCTTAGGTTCTTTTTTTTTTCCAATTTCCACTTCACAGCATACAAGGCTATACTATATGCTCGCACTTAACATGCTAAACGCTAAGTTGTCTCTTTATATCAAGCCGCCCCCATCACTGCTAATATATCTGTATCATTCACTCCGCTCCTTTCTTTCCAAACCCTCCCGTCCCCCCCCCTCTCGTATTTCCTTCTCCATCTATTTGTTAAATGGCGGTTCTCATTTGCCTGTCGCAACGAGGCTTTGGAGTAGATTTTGTTCCCTGCATTTCATTCACTCATTCGACATCTCATGCACATCGTACTGCGCTAGGGATGTGATCGGTGACCAAAATGAAATACTTTCATAAAAACACACATCGGTTGTGTTTTTAACGTAAACGGTAGACGTGTCATGTCGGTTCCAAATTATAAGAGAGTTGACATGGTTGCCAAGCTTCTCTCTCTCTTAAAGCTGTTGAATGTCGCAAACTCGTGAGATGTAGAAAGTGGGAAACTTTGGAAAGTGAGAGCTGTGAAATCAACAAAGTTTAACCAAAAACACGGTGATATTTCTCTCATAATAGTGAAATGTCTGAATGTATTTTTCCGCACTTCCTGACTGAAGTTGCCAGGAGGCTTTAAATCCTTCAACAAGTTGTCATTTTGTTGCCACTTTATTTGTTGTTCCTACGAATGCATTTCTCGAAAATGTACTTGAAACCATGCGGAAGTTACTGACATATATACACTGATAAGTCAGGCACAGTAAATCTTGTACCCTGCGAAAACAAGTCTGCTGGGTAATAGACGGAGGAGAATGATCAAACATAACACATTTTCCACTTTCCACCTGTTGCTTCACGGACACCATACATGCTTTCAGCCGATCGATATTGATGGCTCGCTTCCGTCACGCATCCACGCTTGGTACGATCATCCGGGTCATTAACGCTAAGAGACTACAGGTAATTCAAAACGCTGATGTACAATGCATGCTGGCGTAGCATTCGAAATTTTCGTTGAATTGTTAAATCTCCCGTATTTTTCTTTGTACGCCAAATATTTACTTCCAAGATAAGCTTACCTACTTGTCCCTTTTTTCCAGAGGCACGGTGAATAATTGTTCATTGCCCGCAAGCTTTAACAGGACGTTGACATCTCACGTTTCACAAAATTAAGAAAATTTACCAGCTCCGTTCAGCAATGCTACGTGTCACACTGTGACTACAACAATCACCCGAGTTCAACGACGGACGTAAAAAGACACAAATACAAAGTTGCCTGCTGAGATGATTTTATCTCTGGTAAGACAAAATATCTCTGAGCAAGTCCGATCAAAGACACACAAACACAAGCACACACACACGCACACACACACAAGCAAATAAACAGCAGCATAGAATCTGCAATTAATGATTGTAAGCTGTTAAGAATCAAATGAATATTCCAATCGTAGGTAGGTGGGGAAATTAGTATTCTTCAACTTATTAATGCCATTGAACTTCTCTTGTCGAAAAGGATAAAATCGGGGGTGTAGGTGTGTTTGTGTGAGAGAGAGAGAGAGAGAGAGAGAGAGAGAGAGAATGTGTGTGTGTATGCTCGCGCGCGACAGTGTATGTACGTGTGTTAAGGCAAACTGCTTTTAATGATAACTTCTCATTTTACACCTTGTGATGCAATATACCCCGTGTTCTTCTCACCCCTTACCCTTTTTTAAATTTATTTTTGTGTGTCTTTTTTGTAATTACATACATGCCCTCATATTCAATGAGTGAAATTCAGAGCATATTTTCAATATCATGATTGCAAAATCATTTCCATCGTGCTCTCAGTCACCCTCTCAGGGTACTATGACATCACAATGTGTGAATTGTCGATTCCTTTCTCGAGTTTGATTCAGGCTTTCCACCTACCTATCATGTTTATCATGTAATCACTCAGTATCCCCCGCCTCTGCATGCCAGTAGAGTTTAATTTTGAACCGATCCAATCTATCTACCTCATCCTGTGCACGAGACTCACCATTCCCTAAGAGGTCGAACCAGCATCTATCCAATGATACTACATTCACGAGGATAGAATCAACACGGCCAGACATTTTCAGCAGATATATCACCGCTCTCGCCGCGTAACGTCAATTTATAGCGTTCAAGGCTGGCACTCGAGATTGATAAACATACGTTTCGAACGGAAACACGAATGAGAAAGCCGATAGTAGTTTAATGATTAAAAGAAAAGTAGCCCGAAGAGCGGGAGACCAAGGGAGTGGGGATGTCAGGTTTACGACATTCTTTACGCAATGTTGGTGTAGCTAAAAGATCCCTGAGAGAATAAACAAGGATTTCTCATCCTATCGTAAGTTTACTTTCAAGAGCTGTCGATCTTCTCGCTCTGGAGTATTGCGGCAGCCTGATGAACAGCAAAGTAATTTTCTGGTTACTTCTGAGTTGTTCCAGAAAGGAAGTCACATTTATATCGGGCCATTGTCCTGTGACTCGAACCTCTCGCGACAGCTTCCCTAGCAAGGTGGGAGTCTCATATTTCAAGACGGTCGTAGCGATGTCCACTCGTCACAAGACTGTGGCAATGTGTTCGGTGACGGTCACTTGGGTGTGACCAAGTGGCTGAAACTCCGCCTCAATGTCCTTTTCAGAGGAGGTGTTTTGGGGGGGAGAATGCGTTTGAAAGTAACATACACCTGAAGAAATGTAATGTTAAAGGAGATATTGCCGTTATTCTGACTGAAGTTCATGGAATAAATGTCACATCTACGTTGATGTTACACTGACATTAAAACGGGCGAACAATCTGTTGTCTAAGTATTTGATTCCGCTAAAATGACAGTAGATCTATCTTCTTTCACATTGCTAACTTACATGTATTTAAGATGCAATTCCGGTCACAGCCAATCTTCTCAGCAAGTCGCTAAAAAGGAGATATCACTAGGTGAATTCTAATATATATAACTATATACTGAGGATAAAGCTAAAGATGATGACATTGAAAACGCCAGGAAATGGTACTTTATTATGGTGGTCGCTGAAATATTTTGATCTTTGTTTCTGGTTAGATCGATAACTTCAAGCGCAGTCTTACTGAGCATTTTACACAGGCAGGGTTATCAGTTATCTATATGTTTTAAAATTCATCCTTTACAAGAGGTTAGTGGGAAACATTGAATTGCTAGGACCTATTTAACAAAGTAATGATAAGACAGCCGCATGTGGATCCCGTATTCCTATTGTGTACGTCTATCAAGAAATTAATTGTTCTGCCATGAGTTTAGGCATGTTTACCCTTTAATATTACCAATCTCTTTAGACCAAGCATCTTCTTATGATTTAATGTGACAATATTCGATTCGACCATTATGTGCATTCAAGTTTTCTCGAGAACATCGTCACTTTAGGTCTGTGAATCAAGCTTAAAGGGGAAGGCTAGTAACTGATCAGTGGGAATCAGTGGAAATGCTGGGAGATGATTGTTCCAATCCTTATAGAATTCATTCAAGAGTTCATTGTGTATCTATTGTTGTGTGAAAATGATTTGCTTCAGAATGGTCTCATATTCAAGTAATGTGCAGTTTAATGCTTCCAGGTTAGCGTCCCTGGTCAGTGACGGGGCATTAATCTGCACATTACTTGAATATGAGACCGTTCTGAAGCAAATCATTTTCACACAACAATAGATATACAATGAACTCTTGAATGAATTCCATAAGGATTGGAACAATCATCTCCCAGCATTTCCACTGATTCCCACTGATCAGTTACTAGCCTTCCCCTTTAAAAACATGTCACAAGCTCTCCCCACAGGGAATGATACGATCGTGATTTTGTCCTCTATTCTTATTGACCCGATCTAGTTGTCTAATTTCGATGTCTTATTTCGTGACACTTTGACTTTCAAGTAACCCCCTGACATCGATAACCTTTCATGGGGATGGGTCAATTTTCGCACACGACTAAAGTTCGCCGCCTATCACGTCCTTTTTGGGCACGGCGGACGAGGAGACGCCATACTGACCTGGTAACGTGCTATCGATCCACGCCCAGAAAATGCCTCCTGTTCGTCCGGGCGAGACTCGAGTCGTTAAAAGTGACAGGTTAAGAGGATGTATATAATATTTCAAGATTGTTGACATTTCCGATTGGACAAGATTTTTTTCTCTTTACCTGTCTTCATGCATGACTTCGGTAGACCTGGGCGGCCAGGCGAATTAGATGCATAACCGCAAATGACAGTATGCGTAAATGAGGAAAATTACTGGCAGTTTGAATCACACTGTGGTTCGTCACCCTGACGCGAGGTTGTAGGGAAATGAAAAGGTGTGTATCGGGCACACTAAACTTTTTTGGAAAGCGTAATCATTTAGAGCATGGATACCCGGATATCATTTCCGCAGTAAAAGTAATGGAGAGGAAGTGGGAAATGCCATACACTGCTGGATAAGAAACATATAGTCGTTCTGTTGATCAGCTTTTCTTGCTTAGATAGTTTTGGGCCTCGAAGTGAATTGGAAGAAGCTGCACGAAACTCCATGAGAATACCTCATGAACACCCCTAACTAGTGAAAGTTTTTTTTTTTTAAAGTTCACTAGATCTAGTCATCATTTTATCATCAAAGCCATTTACAAGTATGCATGTGTATGTGCGTGTGTGCGTTTACTAAGTATATTATTATGATGCTTATCAGTGGCACAATTTACTGAGTGGGCCACATGAGACGTGCAGGGGCGGTCTTGAGTCTTGAGTGTCTCGCTCATTCACTGCGAATGGCTGTACAAGTTTTGGTGTCGAAGTGTTTATTAACCTGTTGAATTCGTGAAAATAATACGGTCGTAATAGAGCGGCGATACTTCATCTTCTCTTCAAACCATGCCGAAGTTCTTAACTTTCAACTCATTTCTCATGGCCCAAGCCTCTTTCTTGACGTCAAGTGTATCCAAGGTGCGTTTAAGAAGGAATACCTAACAGCATTAACCAACACGAACCCCTCTTCTCGCTGTCGGAGGCATCCTTTGTCTGTCATTTAACGGGCTTGTTTACTCCCAAAGAGTGAGACTTTCCGGGCGTTACGGTAAAAAATGCGCTAAACTTTTCTCTCCATGTCACACCGCCTAACGCGTTCACGCTGTCGAAAGTCAATCAGAAAAGTTATACATTAACAGAAACTGAGGTGTAGTGTGAGGGGAAAATATTATAAAAACTTACCAGCGGAACTCCTTCCGGGAGAAACATTTTCCACTATTCGCTGAATCTCATCGAAAGGTGTCATTTTCCTGTATAGCCTCGAGCTCATTCGAGCTCATAATACCTCTAGATAATGACATACTTTATTATACTACTGGATGATTCTCACATGGTCCGATGCACTCACTACATTAGTTGAAACAAGTGGATGGACTTTAACAAGAAAAATGAGCAGAGATGACACAAAAGAAGTGATTGTAGGTTAGTACAACATCTCAAGAGCTACACTACAATGTGTTGCGATATGGTAATAAGGATATGAGCGTGAACAAACAAGATTAGAAGGTACGTTCAGACTTTTCACGTGTTTTGATTCTAATTCAAATCAATTCAAATGAAACTGATAAATGTGGTGTATGGTGGCCACCTGCCATAAATTTTAACGCGTGGTCGCTATTTGATTGCGCATTACTAGTATACTGCAACCAATTCATTTCAGTGCCAGCAAGAAACAAAAAAAAAACAACAATAACAACAACAGCAACAACCAAACAGCAACAACACATCATCATCAACAACGATAACAACAGAAATTGCTTATTTCAATCACCATTTTTATAAATGAACATTAAGTATTAAAAAGAGCTGTTAATCAACATTAAAAGTTTATCCTTACATGAATAAACTTTATACGTATGATAGATTATTTTAGCCGTGCAATAGACTTTACCCGTACATGAATATATGCATTCACACCTATGTAGGGCCTACATATACACCTATATAATATGTCATTGTCTAAACTTTCAAGGAGCTTTGACTATATGTACCGCCTATCCATGAATTACTGAACAATCATCATTTTGCTTCGTAAGAATCCTTTACATTGTGTTCTTCAGGATAGATTCAAGATTTATTTCTATGATGTCACTCGTTTGTGGCGAAATACAACGCTGCAATCAACTTCTCAACCGCGAAATGACTGTACACGCTGCTCTTAACTTTTGTATGGTGTTATTTTGACATATTCTATAAGTTATCAGAAGCAGTGGCGTATCGGGGGGGGGGGGGGGCAAGGGGGACAAGTGCCCCTGGCACCACTCCTTGGGGGCGCCGAAAACGAAAAAAAACGAAAAAAAGAAAACGAAGAAGAAAAAGAAAAAAAAAGAAGGAAAAAAGGAAAAGAAAGAAGAAGAAGAAGAAGAAGAAGAAGAAGAAGAAAAAAAAAAAAAACTTCGCCCGGACCGGAAAGGGGGGAGGGGGGAGAAAACCAAATCAAACTAGATAAAACAAAAAATGACAATGTTTATTGTGTTCACACAAGAATTCCATGTTTTGTAGGCTGAAATTTTCGGAAGTTAGAAGGCAAAAATGTTGCACGGAGCAGCGGCTGCAATTTTATTTCTTTCGTTCTGAAGCGATCGCTCATTGGATCAAACGAGGGCGCCAAAGGTGTCGAACATACGGGGGGTGGGGGCGCAAAAAAAACACAATTAGTCAAACAAGATAAGAACAAAACGTAATGATGACGCGGAAATATACACATTTCGGATCACTCTCGCATACTAATTTAGAGTATTTTTTTCAAGTCCTCAGTTTGTTGGTATAAATCGTTATCTATAAGGCCGTCACTACTATCTTGATTAGAATTGTAAGATTTGATAAGCAAAAAATGACAAGAATTCCATGTTTTGTAAACTGAAAGACAGAAATTTTTGGCTCGCTCGCTGCGCTCGCTCGCCAAAATTTATATAAAAAAGACAGATAAGAACAAAACGTGATGATGGCGCGGAAATATACAAATTTCGGCTCACTCGTGCTACTAATGTGGAGTATTTTTTGTTGGTATAAATCGTTATCTATGATTAGAATTGTAAAATTTCATAAGCAAAAAATGGCAAGAACTCCATGTTTTGTGAACTGAAATACAAAAATTTTCGGCTCGCTAGCTGTGCTCGCCAAAATCTATCCAAAAAAAAGAAGAAGAATAGAACAAAACCTGATGATGACGCGCAAATATACAAAATTTTTCGGCTCGCTCGCTGCGCTCGCTCGCCAAAATATATCTAAATTTATTGCATTTAAATCGCCCTCAAAAGACCACTTTTTTAAGTGCTTGAAAAAGCATAATCACATGTGGACTGTTTTTCTAGTCCCTACCGGGATGGGGTTGGGGTTGAATACTTTTTCAAAAATTAGGGGCGCAATTTTCGCGCTTACCCCGGGCACCGTTTTCCCTAGATACGCCACTGATCAGAAGTTCCCGGTCAAGGGCACCATGTCAGTGATAGACCTCACCCTACCACGCATGTTTCCTTCTTCTTGTCAGACCTGACCAGATTTATGAACCTTCATTTGGTACATGTTTAATCTCATCTTCTATCTCTTGTATTTCACCTATCAACCTTCTACTCAAATCTCCAGAGGAAGGATGGCGTGTCTGTACTATAGCCGCCTCACCAGGGGTGGCTGGGAGACTCCCTCGAAGAGCAGTGGGCAGAACTTCGCGGTAAGTTGCGATAAAATACACTGAGAAAGCTCCGAGTACCATTATCTCTGATTTATTAGTACTAGTGCCGTGTTTGCATCGATGCTATCATGCAAAGGTCCTAACCCGACATTTCTGGGCTCTCTCCTCTCTCTCTCTGCCCTAGAAACCTACATGATGCTGAAATCTAGGCAGCCCTTCTAGGCGCCAATCATTCTCAATTGAAAATCCTCTCTCTTAAAAAGCGTTCAAAAATAAGAAAAGCACACAATCATTATTGAGCAAAATGCAGTTTGAGTGAGGGGAGTTTGAATGTGGGTTTGCTAGCTTTTAAAAGTGTTTGCGTTTCTGTTTGATCAAAGGAACTGATTTTCTGGTCACAAGGTATAACCATTCACTGGCACATGGCAATGAAACAAAATGATTCAAAATGAACATTCTATAGGTGCAATCTGCGGGCAACCAGGCTTTCGCTGAAATTCTTTTCGACTTGAAGGCAGGCAGTAGAAATATCCTGTAAGCGGGAGGTATGTCAGGAGAAACATCTCTTGACAATATTAGCTGCGTTCTGTCAAAATGCCTGCTATGAGTAATAGTAATGACAATAGTACTACCATGTCATGGGCTCTTTAACATGCTTTTCTAATTTTACAGTTTGTAAACATTGAGATGCTTTAGATGTTCATAATTGGCTACATAAATGTATGATATTAGCGCGATAGAGAACAAAGATGCATGCTAGCGTATTGCGATTCGACGTAAACCAATCGTCGAAGTGTGTTGTAAAGGAATGATGAATGATGAATATTGTCATCCTTCCTCGAATGGCGGTTGATCCCTCTCGCTATTATATAAACGGTCTGTCCTTGTTAAAGGCCGTGTCACACCTTTCCGGGCAAGCCTTGCGTGCGACTTGCGAAGAACAATTTTTACTACCTAGAGGTCCCCGCAGATGACCCGCACGTGACAGTACCTAGCACGTATCTCATGCGTAATCGCCTGGAGGTGTGCACGCAAATCCTTTTTCTGCATACCCGCAACCATGTTTAGGCCTTGTTACACCTTTCCGGGCAAGCTACGTGGGCTTGTTGCGTGTGGGGATTTTCCAACATACCGGACAATTTCTGAGTTTTGTATGTGTCTTACTTGCTGGACGTGTTCTACTTAAGTTCTATTTGCGGGTATTCTGTGTGACCAGCGTGCCGGGCGCGTGGGGGCTGACAACTCAATGAAGGAATTCCTAGTGAAGGAATGGCAGAAGTCCCACAGAATGTCATTATCTTGGCCGCATACGGGGACTGCGAAGTACCTGCGTGGGAGTTTCCTGCGAGGTGCTGCCGCTAAGGGCCTCGTACTGGCGTTCTGCGTGGACCTCTGCGGGCAATCCCCGCGACTCACCCGGAAAAAAGTTTTGGTCATGCTCAAAACTTGGCTGCGGGTAAATCGGACTTGCGTGCGCACCTCCGGGCAACTACTGGCAAGATACGCGCCAGGTACTGTCAGGTGCGGACCAACTGCTGGGAGGTCCGGGTAGCAAAAAATTTTCCCCGCAAGTCAACCCGCAAGGCTTCCCCAGACACGGTGTGACAAGGCCTTGAGCTTGCTCAAAACTCGTTCCGAGTGAGTCGCGGGGTTTGCCCGCAGAGGTACACGCAGAACACCAGTAGGAGGCCCTTAGCGGCAACACCTCACAGGCATCTCCCACGCAGGTACTTCGCAGCTGTAACGCAGGTATACTTCGCAGTCCCCGTATGTCGCTCGTAGCTGAAAATGGATCAGTTTCAAAGCTCTCACGCAGGTCACACGGAATACACGCAAGTAGCAGGTAAATAGCACGCCTCTAGCAGTAAGACGCCAGTACGGAATTCGCCAACATCCTTGTTCGCCCGCAGAAAATTCTCCTGCGTGCTGGAAAATCCCTTCTCGCAACAAGCCCGCGTAGCGAACCCGGAAAGGTGTGACAGGGCCTTAACCGACTCTATCTATCAAAGCTGTTATCGGCGCTTCCGCAACGATCGGGACGTGGAGATAAATGATGGCCGTCAACCAAGAGGTAATTATACGGTATACAGATGAATCCATCCTTGTCCTCCTTTAACGCGCTGCTCGTCAAGATGGAAACACTGCTGTCTACACCGAGGGTTCAATGAAATTTGGGACTGCCGATTTTGTTCTCTGTATGAGACAAATATATGATTCTTAATAACGGGACGGGGACAGTTTGTGCTTCTTTTTGTCCTATTCATCACTTTCGGACGAGAATTCACCTAATGGAAGTATCCATTTGTTCACTGAGTTTGGTGCTAACAAGATCCAATATAACTTCATCATCTTTAACACTCTCCTCAGTCAATAGTAAATTCGCTGTGACGCCAAGATGACCATAGTCTGATTGAATAATGGAGAAGAAACGCGATATATGGGAATTACAAAGATTTCTCTCATCGGGACTTATGAACCTAAATCTGACCGTAACCATGGTAACAGACCAAAAAAAAAAGGGGGGGGGGAATCAAACTGAAAGCGCTGCGATGTGAAGATGTCGTGCTTAAGTGGAAAATGAGCCCCTACTTTTAATTTTTGTCTATATCAAATTACCATTTCAAAATAGAAGTTCGGAGAAATTGTGTCTCTATAATTACATTCTGTGTTTTTTTTTCTAATAGGCCTATTTGATCTTAATAGTTTTGAACAAGAATTTTGGTTTTGTATATTGACTTGTTGTTTATTGTTATATACCATTAATGATAGATCGCTATATTAGACAGCATTCTATATTGCATTTGAGACGTCGTAATTTAGACTTGATATACTATATTTCAAACAGAGCAATCAATCTTGCTTATGAAGAGCAACAACAAAGATGATGTATTCTAAATTCACATCTCCCTTCGAAAAATACAATTATATCTAATAATTTAACCTCAACATAGGAAGAATATAATTTTCTAATTTCAGTTTTGATTATTTTCTATCCTTGACACATTGACGGGTAATAACGGTCTTCGGATAGCCTGTATTATTAGTCTAAACAGCGCAAATAGCAAAAGCCATGCCTCCTATACGAAATGTCGTCAGGGAATGAAGGTAATGTAGATCAAAAAGATCCCATAGAGATCTAACGAAACTGTTTCCCATTTCCTCCCTTCAGCACGCCCCGTGAATGGCACCTGGATTCGAGGACAGGGTACACAGATAAAAGAAGAAGACGAACATAAAAAGACAGGGACAACAAAAAAGGAGGGGAAGAAGAGGAGTCGACCTGAACTTATCTTCCCCTTTCCAAGTGGCTGATTACCCGCGAAACGTCACGTTCATTGAACGGAATCTGGAGCGGACAGTTTGCAAAAGTTGATAGACCCTGCCATCCTATCAGCTGAGGTGATGCTGATTGTGGCTTGCCTAAACGCCCCTACAGCTAGGAGCCAGACAGCGGACCCACGTACGAGTTTGCCCACTTTCATTATTTGAATAGCTCTTTGTAAAGGGGAATTCCAATCCATAGCGAGATGGGCTTTGCTGAGAATACTTAAAACGGAACATCTCATCTCGTAGACTTTGTATAATATGACAAATTGAAAAACTCATTGAGTTTTCACGCTGGAAGTTTTTGCTTTTGCGCAGCAGTAATATTGGCCACCGACCATCATGTGCAAGCTATACTCGTCTGTTTTATACACAATAGTAAAATCACTATACATATAATTATATTTCTCTGACTGTAAGCTTTCTCCCGTTGTACGACGTCATCACTGATAAATCGTTGCATTTCTCTGAAGAACTCGCTGCAAATGATGATTTTCTTCTTCTTTAATCTTCTTCAAACAAGAACGAGGAAATTTGTAATGATTTGTGTGCAAGAGCATGACTTGCAAATTACGTGACATAATAAACTCTTTGATTCTTTTGTGCAATTTAGTGCAGGTTTTCACTATTTCATGAAGAAATTATTTTCTTTTTCTCTTCTGTACGATTGTTTAAGGCGAACTTCCCATGTTTTGCTGACTTAAGACTGGTGTATTCTGTTTATCACAGTCAACTTGTCTATGGGGAGATAATGCCCATAGGTGTTTAATAGCATAATGCAATTTGCACGGTCATCTCTGGGGACGCTACAAAGATTTAAGAAGATTTTAGCTCCCTTGATACTCTCTATAATCATGCTCATGGAATTGTTTTCAAATTCGCTCTCTCTAAGTACTTCCGACCATTGTTAATAGGTTTAAAATACGGTGATCCCTGTAATAAGAAGTTGTAGATGGTGTTTTGGTTTCTATCCCCTAGACACACGATCACACGAGTTCTTCAATCGTCTACGGTTCGTCAGTTTGGCCTCAAATCTTCCATCTGAAGCTTCTTTGTTTTCACGCTTTTAAGATTATATATATATATATATATATATATATATATATATATATATATATATATCATTATTATTATTATTATTTATTATTATTTTTTTTTTCGCTGTGAGAAATTGGGAACACACCCCTGCACCACCACACTCGTATCCATTCCTTTTAAACAAGGCCCATTGTTCAATCAACCAGAGAGCTGCTTCGTTTTCATTATTATCCTTGGGACGTTGACGTCCGTTGACTCACTGCGTTTGCATCGCTCTTTAACATGAAACTTTCACAGTAGACCTTCGTACTCTGGCTAGACATATTGATGTCCAACACATAATTTGGAATAAGAATATGTTCAAAGTGTTGTTAAATAATGGAAGAAGCAAAGATACACTCGCCTACATCCACCTAGAGAAAGAGATCTTTGCTATTCCACACCAGAGTTTACTACCGACGAGACCACCATCCTGAGGTGTCATGAACATTGTGTACAATTGCGTTGACAATGGTGATGACAGGGTTACATTCCATGTTTGTTTCGTTGTATGTACTTGTTTGTTTGTTTGTTTGTTTGTTCTGCTTTATCAATGGGTTGGGTAATCGGTCTTTGGAGAACAGGTAATCGCAAAGATCATGACAAATAACCTTTCAGCGCTTGCTTTCGTGAAACAATGCGGATCTCATCTTGATTTCATAGAACTAATTGAACTGATACTTTGAAATGAGTAGATGGGAACACGCTCATAAATTAAAAACCGGAGTATTATGGCACCCGAGACAAGGGTAAAAATACACAAACTGGGTTGCTAAGAAAGTAGACCTTAGATTTCCACCACCAATAATTTCTTGCCCCATACCCCAGAGAAATGGCGAGAACATGGCACGAGACATCCTTGAGGACGTGTTTCTTGATAGTAACTGCATATTCATACACACATTCATAGACACACACAAGGAAGCTTCAGTGTCACCTGGAGTAATTATTTGACCTGTTATGTCGGTTATGCCCCCATTCCACAGAGATTTTCTCTCAGCGGTCACTCATTGGAAGCAAAGTCTGTTGCTTTCGGCCACCCACCGAAGTGTATCGGATCGCAGTCCGATGAATTCAGACATATCGGGCGGTGATCCGATGAGGCAAGATCGTCCGATGAGGATTACGCGGGCGACATGTCCGACACTGACCTGATAGTCGACCAACCAAGTCGGATTCATCAGACTGCGATCGGATACACTTCGGCGGGTGGCCGGAAGCAACATACTTCGCTTCCGACGAGTGACCGATAAGAGAAAATCTCTGTGGAATGGAGGTATTAAGGAGTCGAGAAGTTACATGCAACATTCTTGGTTTGATCGGAAGCTTAACAAGTCTCCATGCCATTCCGCAGCATATCATTTGGGTTAAGTATATGATTTGACTATTCAGAGAGTTCTAATTTCATCTAGGACATCTCTGTTCAATTCAGTTGCCTACTGAGTCTAAATTTCACCTTTGAATTTTCGTTTCCTTGTAGTGCTAATGATCATCATCCAAAGTATAGGCATCTTGAATCATGGCAAAGTGAAATCCTATAAATCAACACATCCAGAGATTCAAAGAAATTTGCAATAATTCTTACGTCAGTCTCATGATCTCAGTTATCGCGTCCCTTGCTAGTTTGGTACGTAAGAGAGTCATCTTTCAGGATTTGCTTTGATTTACAAATTACAAGGAATCTCCGAGTCAACTGTGTTATACTTTACTCGTTTGGAAGCCAAATTGTAGCATCTTTGGGTTCGTTATGTAGGTAGGACATGGCAGTCTCACTGTTATGAGTCGCATTTTGGTTAGTCTAGAATGACAGAGGTAAATTGTCCTTTGCAATATCTGACTGACAGACTTTTGTTTTATTGCTACCGAAGTTCCTTTTAATTGTCAGCGTTTTGTCCGAGTGTAGCATGTGTATAATGAGGATTTTGATTTTCCTGGTCACTTTTTTTTTCTCAACGTCAACATTACCACTTCAATAATGGATCAATTTAGTGTGAATCGGCCCTGGAGGTCCAATATCCATGACTCATATACTGACATTATGACGTCATGTCATTGGGAACAGCATTTAATAATTCAGAACATGATGGAAAGTCATGAATAATAAAGCAGTTTCTGACATGCCAGTATGAATCACGATACATGCAACTATGATAATCATGTATGCGCTGAAAAGGAAATCTAAACATCCGCGAAATATTACCATAAAATCCTTATTTAGTAGCATTAATCATCGTAAAACCATTACATTTTGTGTGAAGGGAGATTAGATTTTATTATTATCTTGACAAAAGCAAACTCGACTTTCGTCCCTTTAATAGCGAGAAGAAATTTTGCTGAACAAGACTTGGATACGTTTGATCGATCAGGTTCAATTGGTCTACGTCTAAACGAATATAATTCTCGTCATTTAGCTATTCTCCCCGATGCGGAAGCGTTATTAACCTCGTTTGCAATGAGTGTCATCGTAGCGATATGTCACATGGCTAGCAGGCGTTGCTTAGTATCCCACTTCGTTCTTCTAGCTGGGCGTTTAATTCACGCACAATGGCCCCGGGCCTTGAATCGGGTCCGACTTCCGCTAGGTCGTTGCCCCTTTGAGACGACCACGGCCATCTTTAGGGATTTCTTCGTTATAGGGTACGATGACCTGGTCGAGTACTTGGTGTTTTGTTTATTACCGGTACAATCTTTTGCGTTCATCATGAATAAGACGTGCATGGAAAAGTGTGTTCAATGAACTTAAACTTGAATACGCTTTGGATTGATATCACTTTTGATGTAAACTACATGACTAAAAAGCTTGTCATGTGATTGCGTAAGTTTCATATATAACAGATGGTAGGTAAAACATGGCACGGGTAATTAAAAGAACAATATTCCGGTATATTTCATGGCAACTTTAGATTACCTGGTAAACAAACGCTAATGAAATTCGTGAATGCAGGTAAAAGGAATGTCTGCAAGATATAGTGCAGCTGTCGTTTGATTATAGTAACTTTATGATCCAGAGTCTGAAGTGTATAGAGAAAATTACGAATAGTAAAGAGCACGTCTTTTGATTCATTGTTTTTCTTTATGTTTATTAGGTTAATTCAGGTTGTTTTACGTCATAGTTCTGTGATTGAATCTGTTACATACCCAATGTGCACTGTACATCACTTATCGTTTTGATTAGGGCTTATTTGTGACCCTGCATCTCAAAACCCACATAAACTATCACTGGTAGGTATTCCAATGTAGGCCGAAAAGAACATTTTGAGTCAAATCTCATCCTTTGAATTTTTATGTTGTTTTATAGAAGTTAACCATAAATAGTTTTTCTGTGTGTGCAGATATCTATACATCCAAAGTCTATCTCAAGTTGGTTTTCGCAGTTTTGCACTCACGATGAGTGTGAAACTGTGAATGAAATCCTCGTGGAAATAAAGAAAACAGAAAGCAATACCACTGACATTGTGTATCAATCATAAACAGGGTGAGGTTGATGAGTGTATGAAGTATTAGTCCCAATCCTTCATAGTTGTTGCCACGCCTTTTTCCTCAACCAGTAAAGGGTGACGTAGTGCACTTAAGCAGACACTATTACTTTCATAACCCTTTTTCTCACAAGTAGCGTTCCCACAGACACTTGACTTTCCACCAGTGATTTTAGTTGTTGATGAACAATCTTGACCAATGATAAAATCATTTGAAAGCTGAGAATCTCTCCTTTAAGAATTTAACCATGAACATAAAGCTTTATCTAGCGGCTTTTAGTTGGTGCGTGATGCAGAATCACATGCCATGATTTAGTGCCAATTAATTGATTTTATGCTTGCAAGGACCCCTGGAGACTATACAAGGCTATCAATTCTATTATACGTGTGGAATCAACTAACTGATTAATAAAATATCTACATTAAAAAGTAGATAGATGGATAGATAGATAGATAGATAGATAGATATAGAGATATCAAGATTAGGTACATAATAATGTATAACTTGATAATGTCTGAATAGGCTGATGAATTCATAAACGAAAAAGAACTAATGAATAAGTAACTATTTCGTCGCTGATTCCGCTTTTGGGGATGTACGTGACGACGCTTCTCAGCTACGCAAGTTTTTGGAAACAATAAAGGCTCAACGTCACATTAGGTTGTCCCATAGAAAGATAAAAAGACACATTTGATTCATAATGATGTACATGTATGTATGGATTTTTCTTTTGTATGTTAATGTGCAATGTTGTTTGATTGTGCACATCAGGCGTGTCAGGGCATCAGTGAAAGGAAGCAGATTTTAGCTGTGTGTATGGGGGGGGGGAGGGGTGTAAGGAATATGTGCAATATGTGTTATAATTTATGGATTATGATGTTGGGGTGGTTTGTATAAAGTAAGGTGTTTCAGAATTTGTGGTTATATACCTTTTGCAGCAATTGACTCTTCCATAGTTTTCTGTGTATGTACACAAATATATTTTCCCCCTCTTTGCACGTTCAACACATGATGCTAGTCTGTGTTGTGACGGATGTTTAGTTCCCTGAATTTTTTGAGTATTCATTTGATGTTTCATATGTAATGTAATTTGTTATTCATCTGTTGTCAATATGTGTTATGAAAGTGTGACAAAATCAAATTTCCATGTCATGTTTTATACATAATTTGGACAATAAAGAAATGAAATGAAATGAAAATGTAGTAAAATGTTTTTTTTTTTTTTTGGTAAGAAAGCGGAATTTCTGACATTGACTTTGTATCACTGTTCTATTTTTATTTAATGATAATCTTACTAAGTTCGTCGAATACGATAGTCCCATTACAATGCTTCATGAAACACCGGATTAATCACCATTAGAGAAATAAGACCAAACATCTATACGTCACATTAAATCATATTTAATGCGACATCACTCGGTGAGTGGAATCTGCGCTATTATGGATGTCACAATTATTTACCCAAGTCTGGGGGCCCAGTGTTCAAGTGAAGTGAAACTATAAAAAAAAAAATATGTCGGAAGCCAGAAGAAATATCTAAATGAAACTTGTTCAGCATCGCTAGACGGGCACCGATTTAGCGAAGCGTTGTTATCCCTCATCCATAGTTCAACAAAATCAGCATCTTATACACGGTCTACGCAGTTTTTTATTCCTTTAGGATTATCCCCGTTTTCCGGTTTTAAAACCGTCTCTACTTCAGTCCTGTGTATCAAGTAACAAATCTAGCCGAATTTGTTTGTGTATTGTCTGTTTTAGGGTAACTCTTTTCAGCAAGTATATAGCACTAGAATTTTCAGAGCAGTTTATACTCTCCGTCTTTCTCATCATGGTCTACATTCTTCTCACAACAATCTGTACTGAGTCCACAAGTCATAAACTCCATTTGCTCTCTTCTCTTTGCAACACAAATTGTCTGGATATTTAAAATTCTTTTGCACATAGACGTAGAATGTGATTCATGTACTGCACATAGTACATCGATGGGGAGGAAGGCCCGAGGCTTATAGTGTGATAGGCCTACATCAAACATTTCTTTATCCTAGCATCAAAGACTGTTGCAAAGTTAAAGTGCACAGATATGCAATCAACATGTGCCTTGGTTTTTATTGAAAATGTAGTCAAACCTGTCTATATCGACTATCCAAGGGAGACGAAAAATGACTGCTTTTTAATGGCCGTCTACGGCAGGTGGTCGCTATAGACAGGAGGCCGCTAAGGCGGAATTGAATGTACTGTATCTGTGTATCACTTGTTGAAGTGCCAAATAAGATGCCGATGGCAGTAATGCTAATTAAAATCCCGATGAGTATAACAAAAAAAAAAATCATTTTAATGATCACGGTAGCAGTGATAGAGGTGGTAGTAGAAGTGTAGTGGAAGTAGTAGAAGTAGAAGTAGTAGTCGTCGTCGTAGTAGTAGTAGTAATGGTAGAAGTATAATTAGAAGTAGTAATCGTAGTAATAGTAGCAATAGTAGTAGTATTAGTAGTAGTATATTTATACGAATAATAACAAAAGTGGGGTTTATTCAAATTACTAGTTCTTGCTCAGAGTTGTTTTTATTACCAATGATTGACATATTTCCCAGCATTGACGTAAACACCAATTATTCAGCGTTTTAATGGTAACCATGATAAAAAAAGGAGAAGAAACCATGGACATATATACTAGGGTTCGGTCTCGAACATCCTGATTGGCTAGACATGCGTTACATTCAAGCTCGGTAGTCTAGTGGACGCTAGGTTATGGGTGAGGCTTGAAACGTGTATTTTACATTTCGTGCCTAATGCCTGCCCTGCCTTGAATGCGGAGCAAATGAATATGGGCAGGAAAGCCTCGTTCCAAACTGTGGCATTCTTTCACAATCCGTATAGAAAACGCAGCTTGCATTATCCATTGTCCACTCCAGTCTTTGGAACTTCAATTCTTCAACCATTACTGTAAGAATACTTGGTGTCAGAGTTCTTTTCAGCGACGGATGAGGTCTACCAACCGGTGTATTGAAACTGCAATCATTATTCACAACTTATTGTATACAGAATTACTGGAACTCTGGGATAGTGGTTTCGATGGGGTTAAATCTTTATTGTGTAGCTCAGGGCGTTGTGGGCACTTGATCCGGACTATAAAGGGCTTTTGTCTCAACGCGCAAGTCTTTTTTCCTCTCACCTCCCTGTTCACATCAACCAACATAATGTGGTTGTGCTGTTTTGGACTTTGTCCTCTCTAGATTTTAGAGAAAACGGCTGGCAACAAAAGACTAGGCTACTCGGAAACCATTCATGCAGAACACCCAAAAGTCAATAAAAGAGATGCAACCCCCGGATGGTTGGGCGGAATTCTCCCTGATGGCCGCCATGAGTGGACGTGCAGCAAAGCCCCTCCCGCAACCATGGACACACCCACCACAGAAACACACATATAACATCCCACCATCATCCACACCCACGCCCACACACACCACCATCACGATCCTAAACAAACTCAATACAAATTCAACGAAACTGCCGAGAAGCGACACGCAAAGGACCCGTAGCCTCAACAAGCACAGCAGATACGCAATATTTCACCCTTCATACATTCACTGTACATTTTGCTATCAATATAACAAAATCAACATGGTCAGCAAAACACATTATAGTCTGAATGTCAAGGCGCCAGATGTGGGCCTAACTTTTTTTTGTGTGTGTATATATTATAATTCTTGCATGGTTTTTCATGAATGGTGAAAAATAAACTAAATCGATATTCACTGTACATTTTGCTATCAATATAACAAAATCAACACGGTCAGCAAAACACATTATAGTCTGAATGTCAAGGCCAGGTGTTGGGCCTAACCTTTTTTTATATATTATACATCATAATTCTTGCATGGTTTTTCATGAATGGTGAAAAATTTACTAAATCGAGGGTGCCATAAAATTTATCTATGTGCCAGACTTTCATCTCTTTAACTATTCCTATCTAATGTCAAACTTTCTCAGGAAACGCGTGAAAACGACCTTTCAAACGTTCATTATTGGGATATCTTAGTATAGATTACCATTGTATAGATTACCATTGGTTCCATAACTCGAAACTACAATACTATGTTCCATAACTCGAACCACTTTACAGTAGAATTACAGTACAATGTTTTTATCATTTGTAAGTATGGACCTAAATGAGCCTCAGATTTGAATATCTCAAAACTTTCAAGGGCACAAGATGTGAATCAACCAGATTCGCATTCAGCACCCCAAAAGGGATAACAACCATTGTGTTTATCTAATTTTCACGATTTATAAAGGAATAGGAAGGAATATCAGATATTGGCGCCATTTTGTATGTCAGTTCATCGGTAATCTTGAATATTGCTAAACATTGAAGCATTGAGGCAACATCATCCAGACTTGTATTCAGAACCCTCGAAATAGGGTTAAAAATCATATTATTTTTAGTCACCGTTTATAAGGAAATATGATATTACGGGAATTTCAGTTTTTAGCGGCCATTTTGGCGGCCATTTTCAAATCTCAAACCCTCAACGATGCAAGAGTTGCATCATCCAGATTCGGATTTAGAACCCTCGAAATGGATATAAACCATTAAAAGACATTGGGCGAAGGGCAAAACAAGGTTCAGCCTCCGGTAACTTCACTTCACTTCCTTTACCAGACCTCTTCCCGTATGACAACGGCGACGATCGAGGGGCGCAGCCCTGTAAGTAATAATCCGTGTCACACAACATCACATGTTATCATGGAAATAATACATGACATGCAGAAGATATCAAGACTCTAAATCTACCATAACGGCCTTAGATCTTTAACTTTCTTGCGTTTGCATACCAGAGTAACAACCATTTTCATATAAATTGAATAAGAACTACACACACAAACACACACACACATACAAACATCTATGAATAAAGAAAATATAGATCTGAGGGTGCCATCCAAACAATAGGCTGATAACACACATTCTGTATAATACCGTGTTGTCACATAAAACAATTTAATGTTGACTATTTTGGAATGTACACGTGGCATAAGCATAGTGACGTGAATAATTCACTCGATATACAAAGGGAATCAATAAAACACTAAAATTTTACATGACATTAATTGTTTGAAAGCCACACAAAGGCACTCCTATTTACAGTAATTGGTAATGACACAACGAAATAATACCACTGACTTTTCTCGAACCCGTACTTTCGTCCATAATAAAGACATGGATGGAATGGAATAACCGCCATTGACACAAACCAACAACAGCATAGGAAAAATCACACATCATGCTTTATATAAACGCATACAAAAATAATACTTTCCTCCAGTAAAACTGAAAAACATTGAGGAACTTTGGTGTGGGTGGTCAGGTTTAACGTAATACATCACTATGACATACAACATCCACTCTACAGATCTGAATGATCTATGTACTTTGGAACAATGGATTTCGGACATTACACTTGACGTACGAATATTTCGGTCCGTGTCATTATGTCAATTTTTTTCTGGTCGCATATTTGGCTCGGCGTTGGATGATGTACCTCTAAATATCTGCATATATTTAAAAAGTCAAGGTAAATGAATGCAAAATCTTGATCATGCAACAATTATTTGTTACATGATTGGCACTAACAATCTTCCAATCGCCTTTTTACGTGACTAAGAGGATTGTGTCCAGATACAAATAATCAAGAATAAAAATATTTGACACGCGTCATGAGAAGCTTCACTCCGTCCAATTCAAAGCAGCTTAAAGGACAAGTCTACCGTGATATACATGTGGACTGAGTGAATGCAGCAATATCAGTAGAATACATCAGTGAAGTTTGGGGAAAATTGGACAATCCGTTCAAAAGTTATGAATCTTTAAAGTATCTAAGCAGTCACTGCTGGATGAGACGACTGCTACAGTGTATGATGTCACATGCGTAGAACGATAGAAGGAAAATATAAAGAGAATTTCACAAATGTTTATTTTTTGAAAAAAAGTGCACATTTCCTAGACTTGTCACTGACGTATGTTAAGGGTATCATTGTTCCCCCTGCCTTCTGAAAGAGGCAAGTCCAGCGTTCTTTTACTATGCGAGAAAAGTGAAAATAATATTTGTTGAATTTTCTTAGTTTTCTTTATACAGTTGTACACATGTGACATCACAAGCTATACTAGTCTTCTCATCCAGCAGTGACTGAGCAAAAACTTCAAAAATTCATAACTTTTGAACGGATTGTCTGATTTTCCTCAAACTCTCAATGATGTGTTCTACTAATATCGCTGCAATCACTCAATTCACATGTCTATGAAGGTGGACTTGTCCTTTAAATAAAAAAAGACGAGACAACGTAAAGAAACAGAATGCGTCATCAAAATCGAACAAGAAGCAAAAAGGTCAAAGGACTTCACACTGCTCTTGAAGCAGGGGTATCGTTCACAATTTCACCTACAAATAAGAAGAGGGTATGACGTCATCACTTCTCAGAGCTGTGATATTTTCCATTCGCGTGTATATATTGACACCCTAAAATCTTCCTTTTCGTATGTCTAATTAACAACTATAAAATGAATTTCCATTACAAGTATCATATTCAATACATAATCACAACTTCAGATCAATTTGACGCGAAGGATATCAGTACATCATTTCATTTTTACTATACACCATCGAATATTACACAGCCTCAATATGACATTTGGAAGCGCACAGCTTAACATGGACGGAAAACTTTCACACAACATTTCGCTACTACAAACAATGTCATTATTAATAGCAAAATAATTGTTTAGAATAACACCGTGCATCAGAGTGAAAAATCACCATAGTACTTTGGCTATACGCAAGTTAAAAATACGTTTATAATCTTCAAACAACAAATGGCAAAACAACGAGAGAAAGTGTATCACAATGACTGCAACATACATACAATAGAACATTTTGGATTAGATAATCTATTTCTTTCAGTTCTGTCAGTATCATGTGAGGTGTTCATGACTAACCTTTGGTGCTTGACTGAACGCACTTTAATACATTAAACTGGATACGACTTACTAGTAGTTTTAAAGCAATACAATCAATTGTAATACATTTCTCACAGAAGACTATGCACATACCTCTCGGGTAGGCACAATTTCCTTATCACATACAACTTGACAAAACACGAGCAAAAAAAATAAAATAAAATAAAGATAAAAAATCGCATGGACAAAGCATATCACGCGTGCATTAATGTCCATTGTGTGAATATCAAAATGTATTATACTATTGAATTCTCTCCTAAATTGTTGAATACATTTCATATATCTACACTATCCTGCGAAGATAAAGGAATACCGACTCCATTTCCATTTTCATTTCATCACAAAAATGGAGGGGCACGGCGTGTTACGAATGTCAAATGCCCGTATAATATGTGTATACTGCTTGGTGAAACTGGAATAGTAAATTATTGTGCCAGTGTGGCCTAAAACGCTCTTAACGCGATAATCAATCAGTCGTACGTGTGGTGAGAAAAACATGGGGACATAACGATATACAAAACGACAAAAAATACCCTACTTTAAATTCAGGGGGAAAGACTCAACTGCGTTTATAATAAATGTCATATATTAATATTCACAAAGTTATGCGCGATTTCTAACAGGGGTTCAACACCTACCAATGGTATGTCTCCTCTTTTGGAGGAGGCAAACTCTTTATACGTCAGGCAACATTTTCCAAAATATGGCTAAAAGGACTAGCTGGCACTCATCAGAGTTGAGAAATAACATTTCTCCGTAGCCAGGACAGGAATTCGACTACCAACGACCTCTTCATCTGTGTGCTGTATTGTTTCGGTTGTCACTTTTTTTTTTTTTTTTTTTTTGCAATCATGGTCGCTTCAAAGTCCCTAACGTCGTGAGTACATAAAGTCGCGTCGCGCTGCTGCATGGAACTTTCGTACAAAATATAAATGTCGGTCGGATGCTCAGAACCCAACAGCGATGCGAGTTCGTAGCATTGCCGAACGCCTCTCTCACATCAATCCGAGGACAACTGCATAATGACTTTTCAGCTCATGAAAACTTTTGAAGAAAAAAAAAAGATAAAGAGAACGAGTTCAGAGAGAGGGACAGAAGGGAAACTTTTGAGGAAAAAAAGATATAAAGAGAGCGAGTTCAGGGAGAGGGACAGACGGAGAAAATGATCCAATATAGAAGAGCGCACGTCTTGGTGTGATAAACAGCTGGCTGCATGTACATGAATACACGCTGGGACTGTTTATCTTCATGAGAGATCGAGGGTCCTACTCAAACCAGAGTGCCTGGAACTCTGCAATCTCTAGCGGTGACGAAGACATGGAAAGAACGATACGATCGTGTATCTCGAGGAATGACTGTGCCTCAACACCTTGCAGTACAGACGAGGCCGCCAACCGACAGCTTTCGATATTAACGAGTTTCTCTCCGGTAGAGATGCGACTGAAAAGCGCTCGCGCACCGCTTCACAGGTATTGCCCCTACTCCATCTTTGTCAATCTGCTTATCTGTCTTCTCGGCTAATTAGCCCCCGTTAACGGCGGTCCGGCGCGGCTAAATGGTCCACACCGTGCCTAACATATTATCACCAATCACATCTGGACCGCGGGATGGATGTGGCAGTTTCAATTATTAGCGGGGTGTCAGGTGACTAACCACGTGATTGATATTAAACTCAATCACCCAAGAGCAATGAATAGCACTCACTTGGCGTGAAGCTTTATGCTCTCATCAACAGAGGATGCCACCCTTGAGTAACATCTATAAACTTACAAGGAAAAAAACAACACCAACAAACAATCAAAAACGACAACTTATACAAAAATGTAAAGTACTACTCGGGTTCACAAGTGTACAATATCTCATGAAACGCCGTATCAGTGACACGTTTCGCGAAATCAGAGACAGCGAGTCGGGTTATGGGCATAATTTCTTCGTTACTGATGCTGCGCGTTATCATTTACAGGTTACGAAGCCTTCCGGGTTAAATAATTGTCATAGTACAAACTGCCTTTATGATATATCGAATCCATCACTCGATACAAAATGCATTTCATGTCGTGTGTGTGAACGTGTCGATACAACGTGATATAATAATATTAAAGGCAGCTTCACATCTGTAGGTCTGTTTTATGTGTGCGTGTCTGTCTGTCTGTCCATGTGTCTCTGTCTCTGTCTCTTCTCTCAAAATATCTTTTTCTCAAAAGCATGTAAAACGCCACAAATTCAACTCTAGCTGAAGCCGAAGGGTTTTCGAATCACACCCTCGTAAGTCACATGCACAGAATGGGCAGTCGTAGCACTATACAAAAGCCTTTTTACTACTCTACGTGCATGCAAAAGGTGAGGCTATGACGGGGAGGAGCACGCCTCTTACGACTCCCAGGTACTGCTCTTTGGTCTGATGTTGGAGGAGTTCGGGCAGTGGGCGACTCGCCCCTTACAGTGGGCCGATCGATACCGCTCAAGAGCTGTCCCAATTTACAACGACGTGAAGGACGACTTTTTTTTTCACTTTCATGACAAGCACTTTCGCTAGGAGTTTCCTCTGATTGACATTTTAGTATCTTACCTTTCGATACCAGCCGATCTCGAGACTCAATACTCGATCCAAAACACGAATACACTGTGTGAAATCAACGAGAAACCATATGGAAGAATTTTGACTCGTGGGTGCACTACAAAAAGAACTGGAACAGAAAGTCATGTTGTCTGACATGTATGTAGGCTGGAAGCTGTTAATTTTTTTTTTTCAGAAATAAACTTTGATATCCTAATTTTCTTTCACGAGGGAAACCAATTATTGGTCTATACTTGATAACATGCAGCACGCAAACATGGAAGCCTTGATCTAGAACGTTATATTTTAACTTACAACAACAACAAAAACAACAACAACACACACTAATTAACATTCTCCATGTCAACAGATATATTGGTTGCTAAGCGACACGCACAGCTGCATGTTGTGCCTTCAGGTTAATTTGTTTTCCTCTTGTCAACACGCCTCTGATACATGCGAATAAACATGTAAGTGTATTTTGAAAATGGAACTGGAATGGCAAGGTTAGCAAACTGATCGCTCGTGAAATTCAAAATATATAGAATATATTATTCAGAGACCGAAATCTTTACATGAAGGTTTTTGATTTTGATTGAATCATTTCCATTGAAGCTACACACAGTGATAGCATCATATTCTCAGAGAGTAAGAGTTTGTATGCGACAGAGTGCCTCTCACCGCCAAATTACGCTCCAACACTCAGGCCAAACTTCACGGCAATGTGGCCAATCAGCAGTAGATACCAGTAGGACATGCGCAGAACATGCTACCTCCTTTGACCAATGCCTGCTTACATTAACATACGCGTTTACTGACCTCTACTCTCATATCGTGCCTTATTATCAAGGACAAAGCAACAAACATGCATGAACAAAGGGGAGTTAAAATATGAGAGAGTTAAACAGATTTGAATATAGCGCCACGTATTAACCAATGACAACACGTTGTGCATCTGTAGCATCAAACTTAATCTACAGTAGATGTGCTGGTCCCCTGCATTTGACAACTGGAATTCGTTGCGTCAAAAATGCACACAAACGCACAGACACACACACACACACACACACACACAAATATACATGTATACACCTCCTTTTGTCTCTCTCTCTCTCTCTCTCTGTTGCTTTACATGGAATACCCTTAGACGTTGATTGGTTGATGAGCTGATAACGTCACGACATACAAGACGACTTCATCTCAATTCACCTAATCAACATACCATCGGGTAACCAACACCGGATTCCAAATTCTTTAATCGTAGCACACTTAACTTGATATGTTACCTCTTAGTGGAGAAGAAAATATGGAATGAATTCGTGGCGTTCCATGATCAAAATAGCAACTTCGTCCCAACTGCTAAATTGACGTCCACAACAGGACGCAGAAATCACACACAAATCTAAATTAGCTATAAAGACTTTTATGGCAACACGCCAGTGAGCGGAAACCTTTCAAAGATAAAATTCTCTAATGTACTGGAAGAGCTGAAATAGGTTCAAAATACCAGCGCAAGCTACATGTTTATATATATATTTTTTTTACTGTATCGGCAAATAAGAGTAATTTTATCTGTTGGTCCACTACTCTGTCTCTCGTTTCTCCTCTTCCTTTTTTGGTGCCGCTGAGTCAGATCTCCACTAAATGATAGTAAACCACCAATTATCAATCAAAACTGTCTAATATCTATTAAAACAGACAAAGTACATGTTCTTACACTGTAAAAACATCGGTGTTAGATTTAACACCACGGGTGCTAAATCTCACAACGATCAAACTTCAATAAAGGACCACACCCACAGGTGTTGAAAATGCACTGTGATGGTGTTAAAAAGTGTTCACCTGACACTTCGTGGTGTTAATTTGACACTGTACTGGTGTTAATTCAAAAATGACACCACATGGTGTTGATTTGATATTTGTTGGTGTTAATATCAATAGTTTAACACCCGTCCGGCTTCAATAAGAGACCACACCAGCTGGTGTTACTGTGGTGTAAATTTATTTTCACATTTTTTTAAAAATCTAGTATTTTAATGTAAAATTCTTGATCGTATTGTTTAAATTAAAGATCAACAAGAAGTACAGTTACTAAGAAACTTTTCAAAAAACAGTTTTATATTTGGAAATGACACCCGGAGGTGTTAATTTAACATCATAAATGAGCACCGAAAATTTAACACCAGCTCGGTGTTCACTATTCAACACCGGACTTTTTGCAGTGTACATATCGTCATTATAACATTACATTGCATTTTCTTCCATGACAAGTGGCAGGTACATCAATATCTTATTAGGACACAACATTATTATTTCTAAAGGAATAAAAATAGGTGGAAACGAATTACTCTCGCACTTTCAGTGCGATCTCGATTAATATTTTATTGTGAAGAAAAAAAATGAAATGAGCAAAACGACTCCACATAGCAATGATATGACCAATGATGCTAACTGGACCACTTTCGGCTGGCTGTTTGAAGGAGGGAATCAGGTACAAACTGGCTAAAAGATACGTCCATCGGCGTAGGCTGGGTGGGCCTTGGCGTACTCGTGCCTTGCTTTGGACGCGGCGAAGCTGGCCTCCAGAAGTACCTTGTGCTCGGCAGCTTCCGCCGCACGCTCCTTCTCTCGCCGTGCCATGTCCTCGCTGGAAACAGGAACAAGAAAAGAGAAAGCAAAGGAGAAAAGGGAGAAGTCAAACTTGGTGAACCATTCCTTGTGGTGTATGAATAATGACATGGACAGTGGAGTATGAAGAGGAAGACGTGTGCATTAGCACACTGACCCATTTTCTATGAAGTTATTCGGGGAAAGTGCACATGCTGGTCGTTAGAATAGGCAAGGAGGGCGGCGACGAAACATTTGATACGCTGTATAAATTATCAATCAATCATTTACTCTCTTGTAGCTTACATTAAGTACACACACACACACACACACACACACACGCAAAAATATATATACACACAGACAGACAAACAAACATACACACACTAGCAAACAAACTAAATAATTATTCTGTTTTGTAGTTCGCCTCTAACAGATTAAAATTCATCACTGCCAGCAAGTGAGCGTGAAGATTAGTGGAAGAAGGAGCAGAAAGCGAAGCGATGTCCAATTATGAGGTCAAAGTATGATGGGAGGAGTGCAATGGTGTGAATAGATGAATAAACTCAACCTTTCAATCACGGCCAGATCACCCCCCCCCCCCCCCCCTCAACCGCAGCTTTCTATAACGCGCTTCCAGTCTACTGCGGGGGAGGGCGCGGGGCATCAGTTCAAAGACAAGGAGCGTTATCAACCAAAACCTATACATCGCAAATTAGAAGTTTGAAATCAAGCCCGATGGGGAGGCTGACATAAATCGTTATCCATGTGACATCACTTGATATGAAATGTGTGCATAGTTGCAAAACAAATGCCACCTATTTCTGTATTTCAAGTTTATACCATGCAACTTCCGCGCGAAAAACAAGCTTTGGCAACATTCATATTATCTCTCTGTAAGCAATAATCTACATTACGACATCAGAATCCGGCCGTCTCGTTTCTTTTATCCAGCAAAGCAAAGTGACATCTAAATGGATCCATTTTTCTTTTCATTCTCCTCCTTTTCCAAGTCTTCGTGTTGTCTTGGTAACTCACGACATGAGGTTTACATGTTATATGTGCGGCAGCAAACGCTGTGAAAAACCTGACAGTGGCTGAGACTTAGGGGAGATATTTTATCTTGGTAAACTGTTGGCGCTTTTGACAAGTATTATGATGTCTGGGTATCGTGTTTTGTGGACAAAGACGGTAACTTGGGCAGGAATCTATGGCTGCATTGTTTCATACTAAAAGCATAAAGCGCGAAAAACTGTACCAGCTTCGCGCGGAGCGGAACGTGTTGGGAAAGAACCGAATAATGACTGTCGAACCCAAGGATGGCGCTCCGTCAAACTTCCTCGCGTATCGGTCGGTAAACATTTCTATGCTCACACGCCTTTTTCCTTAGTAATTCCACAACGTCTATGCACGTGTATAACGAGCAAAATCGTTTAGTCAACTTTTTGTCATTCAAAGGAAACTCTCCATAATTTCTTGTTTGTATTTTGTATTTCATTTTGCTTTGTTTGGTTTTTATAGCCTAATGTGACTGCCTTTGACGCTGGTAATTTTATCAAGAAACAGCAGTATTATGTTTAAACTTGACAGTGTTTGAGGTGTGAATCTTCTTCAACTGGTCTCCCTCTACAAATGAAATTTGTAGCAACTGCTGAACTGTAATTTAACAAACATGTCGGGGTGGGGTGGGGTGGGGTGGGGTGGGGGGGGGGGGGGGGGAACGATGGGACTCGAACCTGTCATCTACTCCTTTCCGGGATGCGACACTACCACCAGGCTTTATCCCCTTGCCGGCAGTGACACAGTGAACTTGAAAGAAACTGATATCCTCTTGCTTTCATCACATTTTTTTTTAAATTCAATACTTACTTAATGACAATTGTTGGAGTAGATGACGACGCATTTCTTCAATGATTATAAAGACAAGCTGGCTCCACAAAGTCTTCATTATGATATATAGGTCTGTTAGACATTTAATCAGAATCTGCTCCACTTTTTTTTTTTTTAAATGGAGGAGGTTCCTGGATCAAGGTTTTAATGTGGGAAGAGATCAAAGTGCATTGAAGAAGGTAACGTTGGTAAATGCTGTGAATTGCAATGTTGTCTATGTTTTTTTTTCTTGAAGAACAAAACATGAGTTCAGTCCTATGGATATAATTATGACTCCGTGATGCTTGATATCTGACACTATGATACACCTACATGAATCAACACTCAACAGTTTAGAGAAAGCATCAACGTTCGTCATGAAAGGCCCTGTTGCCATTATATTTATTATTTCATCTGATGTATCACAATGCTCTTATAAAAGCTATGACCCGAACGCTAGAAGAACAACCACAAAAGAAATGCACAGTTGTCTTGTATATAAGTCATTGGTCTCTGTATTTATACAAGCAGTCTTTGATTCGAAAAGCAAGATATTTCGATGAAAATCGACGAAATTCATGTTTATGTTACCGTAAAAAGAGGCAATTATTCAAAGGTCAAATGTCAGCGGTCATTCCCCATGGCGCCACTGGAGAAGTCGTCGGACCTCGACCTTCGTGTCATCGCCCAGGAAGCTATTATTGTAGTCATTCGTCACGCGGGAAGAAATGGTTTGTGAAATATGGTAGTAAATGAACGCAAAAGCGTTCTACATCCTCAATCTTGGGAATATGTCCTTCCATTTCTTCTGATGCATCATCAGTAAAGGTCGAAATTCATCTTTTAAGATGTAAACAAACTGATATCTAGGGCTCAATACGAGGATGATTATGTCAAAGTCATACAATCACAGCTACTCTTTAATTGGGACGGCCATTTAATTTCCTTTGAGACAACCTATTACTTACAGAATGGTCTTATATTTCTTTACAGATTTCTGGTATCGCTCAACTTTTCAGAAATCAATTGATTTCATTTCATTTTATAGGTTTTGTAGAGGGATTTTTTGGTTCTTTTTCCTTTTTGTTTTTTAGTGTCAAACGGCATCTTTCTCTGTCGTTGCATTTTGGTCCCCGGTCGACGCAACTTCACACACTTCTGCGAAACCCGCGCACCAGGTATATCGCTGGTAATCCATATCTTTCAGCCGTGAGATGGGCGAATCTTGGCAAATACGACATATCCGTGCTATCGCACTCCCCTCTCATGCCAGTGGTGCACGGTTACGCCCGAGTCGGGTCTGGGAAGCTCAGGCACCTTCGCGCCTAGTTCGATTGCACTTCGTCAACAATGGGACGAAAGAAGAGCCCACTTCGCGTTTGCTTTCACTCTCTCTTCACGTCGCAGTCTCGTGGGTTTGGCAGTGAGCATGCACGTGGTTTAATTAGTAGCGAGAAGAAAAGAAAAGTGGGATAGGACCCTCGGTTGGGACGGATAGTTCACACCATGAGCAAGAAAAAAAAAAAGCAGACCAGAGAAATGTCAACGAAAACTTCTCTCCAGAGTGCGGAGAATGATATCGCTACGGTATGTCTAGCTTTGATTGCCGTACAGGTAGACAGCGTGAGATCATTGTTTTCAACATCGCTGCGAAAAAAAAAAAAAAAAAAGGTTCCCGCGATGATCTCCTTGCAATCCCTGAGTCAGCTCATTGAACAGAAGAGTAAAGAAAAGCAAGCCGTGTTGGATTCTTACCAGTCGATTCCTTCACCATGGGATTTACTTTTCAGGGGAAAGAAAGCCTTTAACAGGTCTCGCTCGTATAGAATCGTTCTCGTCTGAACAACAAACCATTATCTAGTTCATTGTAACAGTAATGGCAATCACGTCTAGAAAATGTTTTGTATGTACCGTTAAACACATCTTCATATAAACTAATTTCCTTACTTTCAGAAGTTGCCAGCCTACTCATCGTATGAAACCTTAAACTAGCACAGACGCTTATGAATAAAGAGCGGAATCTTGACAAATCAGAACAGAAGTTTAGTAGCTCAGCGTATAGTAATTAATGTGAAAAACGCAGAAAGGATATGGTTTGAGGGGCTTTCATATCGTGAGATTTTGAAACCACGTGACTACTCCTGATTTTACTTCATGCGGTGAAGACCTAAGCATTAAGACTAATTACCAAATTGCGTCAGTCGATGTTGTATACTGCACTCATTATTAAATGACCAACGGTGATGAATATTTAATTTTCCGCTCGTTTCACCACCGTGTAACATGCATTACACGTTAGTATGATTATCAAACGTCTTTACGTGACATGAACGCAGTATATAACACACACAAACACTCACGTTTATACATATGCACCGAACGGTATAATAATGCTATATCAGTGGCGGCAGTAATGACAATTATAGTTGTACTTAGAACAATATCATAACAATTGATATGATAATGCCTCGGGCGACACTTCGTGGTGGAGGCATAAAAAATAGAATGTTGCTGCCATATAAGAATTAGAGCCTGCTCTTAAAAAAAAAAGGGGGGGGGGGGGTGTTGAAGTTTTCACTGGCGCCAATCGTCCACGTGGGACTTTAATAGCGGGACTCTGTCATCCGGCTAATTGTTTTACCGCTCTTAATTCGTGGCACCAAGTGATTGTGTTGGCAGCAGCTAGACTATACGCAGAAACGACAGCTCGCTAGGATCGTCACCAACGAGTCTAGATGGTTGTGAAATAATCGAGGGTTTAAATGAAACCAAAGACTATTATGAAAGTGGATTGAGCGACGCAGCGATATTAGTAGAAAGTTTGGGGAAAATCAGGCAATCAATTAAAACATTATGAATTTGTAAAGTTTGGGTACCGTTATCGCTGGATAAGGAGATTACCACAATTCACAATGCCATTATGGATAACAATGTAAAGACAACATAAAGAAAATTCAACTTTATTTCACTTTCTAGCATAATGAAAGAGCACTTGGCTTACCTCTTTTGGAAAGCAGGGGGTATAATATACGCTTAACATAATGTGTCAGTAACAAGTCGATGGATAGTGTATTTTTCATAAAAAACTGAAATCTTGTTGAATTCTTATATTTTCTTCATATTGTCAAAAATTTCATCGTGAACTGCAGTAGTCTAATGGCGGCAGAAACTGTAGAAATCGATAACTTTCGCATCGGTTGTTTGATTTTCCTCAAACTTACACTGATGTGTTGTATGATATTGCTGCTTTTACTCAATCCACATTGATATTTGGGCTTTGGTGTCAGAGCACAGCGAGCCACGGCTACGCGAATGACGCGGTAATGAGACATGGATGCTGTCAGTGGAGCGTGGTGTAAGAACGATGATGCCAAAATGATGATGAAAATCTTTAACAGGGTGATGAGAAATTAAAAGTCGATGCCCCCTATCCGTAATGTTCCAGTCTGTGGCGGTAATCTAGCTTGTTAGCTCTTGGTTAGCACCCCTCCCCATGATGAACATTTTAAAAAGGGGAAAAAAGTAGTCAGACAATGAACCTCCCGAGTATCATCTGCAAAGGGAACGCCGCCAAAAATGGTATTCAGTTATCATGGCGTTAAATCCGGCGCTTCACTGGCACCACGTCCGAGAGAAAAAGGCTCATGGGTTCATTGAGGAGTGTTAACGGGCTATGATGCTTGTTTAAGTCACAGGCGGAGATAAAGGCAATTAGCGATAGCGTCTCCAGCGCTCTTCACTGGTTCATTCCTCCGCCAGTCACTGATGATAATAAGCACAGTTTGGATATGATGAATCCTTTCAGGAGCCCAGCACAGATGAGCCTCAAAATAGCATGAGGAAAGTATTTTGTCGCAATTAAAGTCATGAATAATGCTGAATGGCTACCAAAGAACCGTGACTAAGCAGATACGGGGCGTCCCCGTTATTGCCCGTTTCTAAGATGAGGGTACTGAACTTTAAGAAGCAGTGTTCCCCTCCCCCTCCCCCTCTTTCTCTATCTGTTTGCTTTCCATTATTAGCTCTCGTAATGTCGCGAATGTGGGTTGTTTTTGGAAATGTTTATGCCACTGGTCTTAATGTTCTTATGGATTCCTCGTACTGAGCTCATTACTGAAGCTCAGCGACTGGAACATTAACTAAATGTAATGAGGCAATAAATCAACAACATAATCACTGTTGCCGTCTCAGCTAGAGAGGCATGTGTGATGATGTCACTTTCGAATTATCAAGACCAAACCCATTAACATTTTCACCTCTATTTTTTTCTGTGATCTGTAACCCTATACAAAACAAGAACTACAAAACCGTGAGAAAACTTACCACTCACTCTTATCCCTCACCCCAAAACACATCTGACCATTTAGCGAGCAAAATTATACAATTATTCATGTTTTTCCCCTAATCTGGTCCCGAGATGCACAACACTGCACATTATCTTTTTCCTGCAATTCTTGACACCCCTGCACATCTATTCATGTACTGCTACCTTAAAGGGATAATTGCACAAGAAAAAAAAAACCAGCAATAGTGTTTTAAAATAGTTCTGAATTGTGAGTTAGGGATACAAACAACCACTGTAAAAATTTGAATCTGTATAACCGATGTTAAGTATTGTTAAATACACACAATGTGAACAATATTTATAATAAAAATGTTTCCAGACTAAACCGTCTACAGTTATGGTTTAATGAGAAAAATACTGATATCTCCTTATATTTTAGGCTTTATTGCAAAAAAAAAAAAATTATATGGTAGGACGTTTTGTGATACAACAGACCTACACATATGCCTCAAATGTGATATCTTGAACATTTTAAAATCACTGATCCCAAAGGTAAACAGGACCTTTAAAGGGATGGTAAAGTTTTGGTTGATATGTACCTGGCTTCAGGTTTCTGACTTTTTTGATGAGATAATGAGAAACCTCTCATGAAATGAGAAACCTCTTATGAAATATGAAAGAGCATGTAATTCCAAGAGGAAATTCAATGTTTATCTGACAAAAACTGGTTGTGAAATGGCTGAGATATCCAAAACAAAGGGATCCTAAGAAAATGTGGGACCCTCCTTTTATCAGGATCACTTTTTAGTTTTACTTTGTTTTTGGATATCTCAGTCATTCAAAACCCATTTTCATCAAATAAACTTTCAACTGCTCTTGGAATAGTATATGCTCTGCAACATTTCATAGGTGGTTTCTTAGTACACTGTATCCTGCAAAAAGTTACAAGCTCAATCCTCATCTCCATCACTACTATACCATCCCTTTGAACAACCCTCACATTCAATCCCTGTCCCTTGACCATAGACAACCCTCATCGTCCAGTTTTGTCATTTCATCTCACGTGCCCTTGCCACTCAGGATGTGACTACGGAGGAATTAATGTAATCAATTATCATACTGAGCTCTCTTAACAACTGTACAGTATGTCCTTTCAAAAAAATTTACAATCAGATTTCTGCATTGATAACTGTCAATATGATTAAACTGTCTGAATGCTACTTCAGGGTCTAAAAATATAACATCTTACCTATCTGCCGCAGAAAACCTCATTCAGTTTGGTTAAGTGGTCACAGAGAAATGTGAATTGTTGTAAAGCATGTCATAATTCTGTTTCTTCAAAGTTTAGCATTTGGATGCTCTTGGAACTGCATATTAATGTGTGAACACAATGGATAGAACTTGGAGGAAAGGAATTCCTGACATGCTCTACAAAGATCCTCATTTCTCCTTGACCACTGAAACAAATCATATGGGGTTTTCTGTAAGATGTGGGTAATAATTTATAGTTTAATACTGTGAAATTGTATTGGGATTGATTGACTATTTTCAAAGTTATCATTGTGGAGGGTCCCATTGTAATTTTTTTTGACATCTGGTACTATACCATTGTGGCTTGTAAAATGTGGCAGTGACTGTATAATACATACACATAGATTTGTAATTTGAAACTTACCTCTGAATGTAAGAAGGATATACTGTACATATATAATACATATATATGTGTGTGTGTGTATGTGTGTTAATAGGTATATTCCTCTCATTCAGACAGCCGAAAATAGAAAGCTGAACTTGTGTTTCAGCTGAATTCTGTCACCATTCCACTTGTAAGTTTTGTGTTTCTTATTCTGCAAAGTGACCTTGTTCTTAACACTTTCTGCATTATGGTCACAAAATGGAGAAGAATGGAGTTCATAGTCACCTCTTCTTTGTCTAATCCTCCAAAGTGCTTCGAAAGGAAGAATTGTGTATTTTCACTTATTGAGAGTACGAGAGGCACTTAAACGTTCTTAGTTGTAAGTCTGTGGCTGGGATGGGGATGCAGGGAGACTCGTATAGCTGCAGAAATGGAGCTAAGCTTGTAACTGATGCTGCCCCAAGAGCTCCCTCATTTTCCACATTTCTGGAGCACTTTGAGCCCTCTTCTAATTTGGGTTAATGGTCTGTCTAGCTTTACGGCTTACATTCAAGCTTCACTCAGCATGTCAGAGTATTAGAACAGGCTCCTTTGCTTGATGTGTAGATCTTTAATAGAAGTGTGAGACTTGTTGTCGAGGGCCTAGAGACAAGTGCTCCTTGATCTCAAAAGGATCACATAGGACCACCTACTTCAAATCCCTTGGTCTACCGTCTCTCTGTGTCAGCACCTGTGTGTGTGTGTGTGTGTGTGTGTGTGTGTGTGTGTGTGTAGGTGTAGGTGTGTTCTTTCTGTCTTAACCTGACTGTGTGTTTATGAGGAAGTCTGGAAGAGTGTGAACTAAAAAATCAATTGAATTTTGTGCTCTAAGCTCACACTTACACGTGTAAGGCGCAGAAAGAAGTCGGCTCACTGTATTTACTAAGCTCCAAAGGGGGTGTGGAGCAAGAGTACAGTTAATGCCTCCTGAGCTGACAATTCAAGCAAATGATGTTTTGAGGATTATTTACAACAATGAATGACTGATGCCGAGAAAGCCCATCAAAGATGGAGATGTCTTATACATGCAAGAAAATATGTATTCTTGTCTGTGTCTGGGTTTCATAAAGTCTTGCATTACAATATGTCAAAAAATCTGAAGACTGTAGTATCAGGTTAGAAAGGAAACAACCTGACGTGCATTAATGCATGCATTAAAGTCACAGATGGGTCTGTTTGTCCTGCTACTGTCATTTCACTCCTGCTAAAACAAGACACCTATTGCTCTGACAATTTTGTTTCAAGTATACATTATCTGGTATTATGGTGCAATAACCTTTACATTCTGTAAACAAAGTCTGCTCTTTCTCTGCAGCCATCTGGCAAATGACCATCTATCAACCATTAGTCAGCTATCCATCCGAGGGTCACACAGAACGCTGTAAACACGGCACAAAGTTTAATGGGCCAGTGGTGGTGGTGGAAATAAACCCTCGCCTGATGCATAGCATCGTCAGAATGCGTTATGATGCGGGCGATTTACGGCAGGAGGAGGGACTGCCCAGTGTCTAGCAAGGCACACTACCAGTAATTGGGTGATTAGTCCATGTACACAGATAAGAACAACCCATCTCTACACACATACTCACCCTACCAATCCATCCATCCATGTACAAACACATACACACATACACACACACACACACACACACACACATGCAAAGACACAAATTGCCGGCAAACATTGTCGTTTCTTCACCCAAGCCAGTTATGATTTATTCTCCCAGCACATTGACATACACGCATTACCCCCCCCCCCCCCACACACACACACACTACCATACTGACAGATAGCATAAATGCCACGTTCATTTTATGATCCATTACAGTCACACCAATCCATGACATATCACCTGGCAGTCAAAGTTGAAGTCAACTTCATATTGGTATCAGTTACAAATGATGTCTCCACAAATCACTCGATACTTCTGCCAAAGACACAATGTTAGTCTGGCAGTCATTAATCATAAAACACTGAACAGCTACTGTATTAATTTAATGATAGATAACCTGAACTGACAGGCACGTATGACAACACACGCCAGGCAACTGTGCGGTATATATGCAACATCTACGCATGAAGCTGGTAATACACCATGTATCTGAGTACAATTGTGCGGTCTATCAAAACTTATTGTTGCACATACAATATGTCTTAATCTACCCATTAATCACTCAAAATTACTCTATCGTGCACATTATCTCATAATTTTTGCAAATGATAACTAACAAAAAACATGTCTCTTGATGTGCACATTTTAAACACATGATCTTTGACTATGATTATATATCATGATGTATCTTTGAGTAACGGTATCTAATAAAATGATGGAGGAAATTTCAAAAGAGATATCACCTCCAGTTCAATCATCAAAACTTTTCATTTGGTTATTTCAGACTTTGTGGGAAGAATTATAGTTTCACAGCTACTTCTTTTATTTCTATTGTCATGAAATGAGAGTTTGAAAGGAATTTTCAAATATTAATTCTTACATCTGCTCTGATCACTCGGCTTTTAGAACTAGCTTTACTGCCTTGCTGCAAATAGCCTTAAGCTGATAGAATACATGTGAGTAGAAGGAAGACATTTTCAGTTTTCATGGGATTTTTATAAAGAGGAAAAGCTGAGGAATCTTTTTTTTTTTTTGTGGTGGCATTATAGATTCAGTAGTCGGCAGTGAAATTTTGCATGATTCTTGGATGCTGATAGAATTCTCTGTCGATGAGCTTATGTTGATGCCTGTTGACTGGTGTGTCTGCTATATAATATTCCAGGTATTGCAATACATGTCCTATTCTTTTCTCCCTCTTTACTTCCTAACTTATCAATGATCCATTTTTCTCAGTTTGTTTCGTAATTACCCTAGGAGTTGGCATTTCATTTGTTATTAAGAATTTTAGACTTTTAATGCATTAATGTAGCACGTGCAGTCTTTCTTCTTTTATATATTTCATTATTTCACATGCCCCATTTACTGTATTCAATTTGATCACATTCCAATCGAGGCTAATTTTCTGTGTATTTCTGTAATAGTGATTAATAAATGAAATGAAATCAAGTTAAATGAAGTAAAATAAAATGAAGTGAAATGAAATGAAGTGAAATGAAATGAATTGAAATGAAATATACGGATGCCCAGTTTTCTGTGATGAATACACGGAATAAGAAGACAGCAGACAGCAGATATTGTGTGTTAAACAGACAATGATTGGTCTCATTCATTCTCTATGTATCTCGGTCACAGTCTCATGTGAGTCAGTTGGATATCTCCATCATCACCAGCCTGACTACCTGCTCACTTTATCATGGTTCAATTCATGTCATTTGTAGTTCAAGACATCCATTCTCCCAAAAACTACAAACTATGCATCCCTTGTAAACACTCTGACATATTTCTGTGAACATTTTGTGTGTGAATGTATGTTTCTTCATGTTGCACTGGTTTCTAGACCTTGCATCTCAAGACTTATTTACTTGTCCTCATTCTAAACATATGATGTATAAGAGATGATCTAAGATTTGCAGAACAAGGATTGGGCAAGCAAGCCAAATTCTGACCCACTTACATGATATCTCTTATGGTGTGGTATATTAAGAGGTGAGCCAACTAAAGTCATATTAGCTGAGCTTTAACCCCTGGCAAGTATCTCATTGATCCAGCTCTAAAACACTTTGTATCAAATTTGATGACTTGCACTTCTCACAAATCGTTAAAACAATATAATTTGTCAAATGCATACTTTGTATTATGTACTACCTTTTTGTTGAATGGAAATATAATTGCCACTCGTATCTGAATCTCCAATTACTTAAACGGCATTGAAACCATACCAGTGTCTAGGATTTTGCCAAACGCAAACTTTGCTCCGTACAGATAATGCCTGTTATCATTATGTTTAGAATGTTGAAGATCACACAATATGGTAATAAGCAAAACCCAGTATACACAAACTATTCCTAAGTAGCTTTAAAGTACCACTTTCTCAATTCCTCTGACCGTGTTGGGAGTGAAGAATGGGGGTGCCTAAGCTGAAGTAAGTAACTACTACTATCTACCGCCTGTACATCCAATTATATTCCATGACATTATATAGGAGAGATGATTTAAGCCAACAAGAGATAGCCACGAACCAATATGACTCTGTTCATAGATGCATTTAGTAACAAACATTTTGCCCACACACAGAAGACGTGTTCTTCATTGGACTCCCCTTGGGAACAAATGACCCATTACTCCCCATTCCACACTGGAGTGGGTGGACTATCCTCCTGACATTCACTCCAATCACAAGTAGGGCAATGGAAACCTATTTCCTCTAATCTCGACGATCACTTTCCAAAGATTGCCAGTGAGCTCAACTAATATTCATGATTAACTGAGATTACTAAGTACTCAATTCGCCATCAAGCTTTCTTATGATCGCAGGTAAGATGCGGGGCTGGCCAGCACCCAGGAGCATTACCTGTGGCTGTGGAGAGTCTGCCATGCGTGCAGCATGCTTGGAGTAATCTCATCATGCCAACAATTAATGGAAATGAATGAAGTCAGGCACAAAATTAAATTGATAGATCTGAGAAGCTCTCCATCCACTTGAGTGAAGGATTAGAGAGGGTCATCCAATCAGTAATCACTCCAAGGCTTGAAGTATTACACATTGGAGTGGATCGACAGAAATCTTAAGTACCCTTTGTGACATTTTCTTCTCGGTATCACATTAACTGAATTATTTCAAGCTATTATCAGGTTTAAAGGACAATTTTTATATCTGAATAAATGTTTGTTAACAGGAGATAATCTCTGTCATGGCTCTACCATGTATTTCATATTATGTTATAAAATGTTGGCAGATGTATCACACTGACCCGACATCTAAATGTCAATGGTTTTACAGGAAATCCTACATCAAATGTGAAAACAAGAACTTCTTTGACATTTTAGCACTTTATGTGATACAAACTCATACAGTGAGGTTAGATACTTGGGTAGAATTTATGAAGACCAAGAGACAGATACACAGACGGACAGAACACACAGACAGATTGATAGAGAGACAGACTGATAGAAAGATGGACAGGTACACTGAGAGATAGATTGAGACTAATAGATAGACAGACTGATAGAGTGAAAGACAGACTAGTAGAAAGCCTGACAGTTACAATGTATACTGACAGACGGACAAACTGACTGACTAGAATAAGGACAGATAGACTAACAGATAGACAGTGACATTTAGACAGACTGACACACTGATAGAATGAAAGACAGACTGATGGACAGCCTGACAGATACACTCACAGATAGAGTGAAAGACAGACTGGCAGACTGGATAGACAGACTGACATACTGACAGATAGACTGACAGATAGAAAGAGTAATACATAGACTGAAAGACATACTGACAAATAGACCAACTGTCAGACAAATTGACAGATAGATAGTAGACTGACAGACAGACAGATAAACACACTGATGGTAAGAGAGATTGACAGATTGACTGACAGACAGACAAACTGACAGATCATGAGGCTGAGACACAGGAGGTAGCTGCAAAGAAATCCTAGACAGCAAGAAAACAGCAAAAGGCAAGCAGACTGCTGGGAGAGGAGGGCAAACTTACCTGATGCTTTCAGCCGTGTCATCCCCTTGGGCCAGGTCTAGCAGCTTCAGAGAGACGGTGGAGATTAAATACGGCTGACTGAACATCAGGGCCTGTAGTGGTAATGAGAAGACAGCAGGATTGTTGAGAATATAATCATATCACTCAGAAGGGATGAACACAGGGATACAGCACAAAATGAATAATATACTAATATGGGTGACAGGAGAAATTATTCAAGGGCAAGGACAGACAGAGAATGGGAGATAATGGGATAGATCAAGAGAAAAAAATGAATGACACATACAAATGGTATGGTTGGCAATGAAAGGAAGGCATGATAGATGTACAATACCAAAGAGGAATTATGTACACCTAATGTATTTTAAACAATTTTAGTTGGTTGTATGAAATATTTACTCACATATGAGGAATGTGTTATGTAGGGATTTTACATTTTTGATAGCACATTATTTGTTTTCATGATCCAATCAAGACCTTAGCATACTATCATTTGCACTAGAGCAATATTCACTCAGTATAAACATAATGCATGGAATACAATACATCAAACTTAAACAAATTCTTGGTATTGGTGCTAAATCTGACAAATCTAACACCAATACATTCACTAAACACTACCAATTAAAAGAAATGCCCCACACGTACTATGCATGTGAATGATAAACAGAAACCTTGAGTAATTGAAAATCAAACGTCTCTACAGTTTGACTGACACAGATGACATTCATTTCTGATTTCCAGTGCTCCACGCAGTGCTGAGTCATATCTGTTTTCTTGTAAGCCCTCAGCTGCACAGACATTTAAAGCAGAATCTTTTCCACATCTTACGCACCCTAAGTGCTACATCTTTCACAATTATACTAATAATTCAACAACATAAAAAACATTGGTTTCTGTCACTTAAGGCATGTGTTCGACACATCCCACCACACACAAACACACAAACAAACAAACAAACTGAAAGACAGTAAAAAAATCCCGCTCCTGGAGCAATGCCAAGTCTCAGACATCCATCTGGCACTGACTGTAAGAGGCTGTGATAATCCGAAGCCACGAGCTGTTTCTCTTTTGCCGCCACAGGTCCCGGCTGATGACAGCGGCGTCAACGCCGGCCCCAGAAAATAACCCCCACGTATTGTTAAAAGGTCAATGACAAACAAAGGCCCAGGGAAAAAGACGAGGAGAGCAAGAAGAGAAAGATACAGTCTCGGCTCATTCAATCAATATATCTTAATCAAAGATTTGTCATTGGGGTCTCGTGAGTAGAGCACCGGAGATCCTAAGTAGTCTATCATTGGGATGTGAGAAGAAATTTGGGCAAGTGTGCTCTGACTTGTGCTTAACCCTTTTACACTCATCTGTATTATCGCTAGTGGTAGACATTTAAACATGCAGTTTAATTACTGCTCAATGCTGTGTAGCTTAGGAAGTTCAAAGGTATGAGATTGCAATATATCTACCATCACAGTCTCAGGCTTTCAACAGGAGAACTTATACCAAACAGATTCTAAATGGGAGCAAAAATGGGATTGCCGTCCTAGAATATTCTTTCAGTGTTACTTTGAAAAGATCTACTGATTGATCCTGATTTACCCGATTTTAACCCTTTATGTTCTTTTATTTCACAGATACAGTGTAGGGAGAACTATAAAACAACGTTTAGGCCTACGCAAGCCATGCCATCAATCCAAACTTCTCACATTTACCAAGGGGGTGAGAGCACCTATGACAGTTTCAGAAAAGAAAGGTTAACCCATTGAGGATGGTTTGATTTTGCTACAACACACATTTCCCATAGACACTTGCCCGCGTATACTTGGGACTCGTCCTCAATGGGTTAAGATACAAGTATTCCACAGCATGGACTGCACAGAAACAAGCTATACTTTCAAACAGTGCAGCGGGGTCCTGATGTATTTGGCAACAATCCCACTAAACTTTTCCCTAAACCTAGCTATCAAATGCTTGAAGATTCTTACAAATATATTTCACACTTTCTCTCACCAGAGATACTTGCTAGACAGATAAAAACAAACAGCACTTAACATTGATTATGTACTGTTTATTCTTCCTGTTTGTTTGAAAGCCAAATATGAACAAGTAAATCCATGACAGCTATATTTCTGTTCAATCCCTTCCTCTTTTAAGGTAAGCAAGATTTCCTCTTGTTAAAATATGATAAAGAAATTGGTCACTAAGCTCAAACTCCTGGGGGGTGTTTCATCAACGTTTGTCAGCGCTGAAAATTTCAGCAAAATCCTTGGTTTTGATTGGCTGAGATGCTCTGGTCACTGACTGTTTCTATGGTGATTCAAGTTGTCAGCGCTGACAAACGTTGATGAAACACCCCCCTGTTCTTGTTCTCTGCCTCTTGAGTCTCCCTCCCTAAGCTACCAATTTCAAGAAGACTAGAAGCGACACAAACAAATTTCAATTGCAAGTAGACCGACTTAATATCCTCCAGGATGAAACACAAAGATCAATTTTAGTCTGAAAAAATATCTGCACTGAAATCCCCACCCCAAAAAAACTCTTAGTGTCAGTATTAGCAAAGGTAGACTGATTATCAAGATGCATTCCTTTCTGTAAGTATGTGTATGTGTGAATGCCTCAGTGTGTGCATGTGTGTATGTGTGTATGTGTGAGTGTGTGTGTGAGTGTGTGTGTGTGTGTGTGTGTGCGTGTGTGTGCTTGTGTGTGTATGTTTGTATGTGTGTTGTGCGTGATGGTATGTCTCCTTCCACTTGATATGTGTGCGTGTTTCAGTTGTCACACATTAGGCGGATCAGAATACTTTCACATCTAACGCTGACGAATCAGGCTGGCGGATTTAGGCATCTGACGAGATGTCTAGCTCGATTGGCATCGCCCAATAAACATGGCCTGATCACTGAGTGTGTTCACACCATTGCCCCCAAAAAGCATGGTGGTGTTAATGCTGATATTGTAGTTAACTCATAACAGTTATCTATTTCAAGGCCAGTAAAAGAAAATGAACTCTGTAATTATGAGTACCGGTATGTATGTTGGTTTTTTTTTCCACACCCAGAATGATGTAGTTTTCAAGTACCTCATAATTTGCATCTATGGACTCTGCTTTCATAAAGTCAAACACGTTTACTCTGTACAAATTTCATTATATGATAATTATATTATGATTTGAATGAAATCTTGATAAAAAGATAAGAAAAAAGCATGATATACGGCAACCCTTGTTACTCAAGTTGATTGGACGTTTGAGCCATTACCCTCAAGGAAGGCAATCTGCTAAAGAAGAGAATGTACTTAGCATGCATGAAAGAAATGATGGGAAGAGAATACCAGAAATTCTGATTTCCTTGACCAAATTTGCAGAAGAGAAGAAACTCCTTTCAACCTACTAAACATAACAAGTCATCAAAGTGTTTCAGTATTGACCAGGCACTCCAACTCAAGCTTTGTCTCAGGAATGATTCAGAAGAAAACATCTCACAGTGTTCCTAATGAATGCATTATCTTTAGATTCCCAATTCTTTTGTCTGATAATAAGGAAAAAAATATGTGACACAAGTACAGCTTCACAGACAGTGTTCACATGATTCAACAATGTACTATATTAATATCAAAGACCTTCTTACACAGTAGCCACAATCATTACCCCGTTGAGGACAAGTCCCCAGTATACTCAGGCAGGAGTCTATGAGAAACGCGTGTTGTCGCAAAATCAGCCCGTCCTCAATGGGTTAACAATCATCATGGGGAAAAAGTGCTAGAGAGAGAAAGAAAAGAAGTCCTCACTTGTTTACAACCCATCCCACGTGAAGTCAGTACCAAAGCTATTGACATCATCTCCACTGGGTAAGTGCCCACATATCACTCCTACAATGACCCATTTGTCACCATCAATCAAAAAGACACCCACTGCCTCTATGGGAACGGGATTGCACAGGTGTATGTAGGTATGCAGGTTGCAGCAGGGAGCACCTACTGTATACGCTATATATTTCGCGGGGGTTTTATTTTCGCGAATTTCGCGAGTCGGGAGCAATTCGCGAAATTAACAACACGCGAAAATATTACCTTCCAAAATGAATCCCTTGCCTTGATGATACGAACATTTCAGTACTAGAATACCATGTCACGGCTTACCGAACAGACCATACTGGCTAAGCTTGTTTACGCACGTCCACGTCTACTTACGAATACTGTAGAGAGCCAATCCATTATCGCAAGGGGACCACTCGTCAGAAATCTAGCGCGATGGACTTAACCACTTCAAAAATGTTGAATTCTAACTTACTAGTTCGCAGAGTTTGGCAAGTCTTTTTAATGCAGTGTATAACTAGTATCATTCTTATATGCTAGTAAGTTGAAATTCACACTTTCTTTGCCACTTCATATTTTCTCTGGTCCCCCAATCGCGAATTTAACCACTCGCGAAAATGTGTGACATTGGCAATTCGCGAAAATTTATGTACGCGAAAATTATAGCGTATACAGTATCACTCTCTACAAGGTAGGCAGGTATTCCCTATGACATCAGGCAAACAGGCATTCTTTTGTAGTGCTTTTATGCATCACTATATTCTTAAACTAAAGGAAATTTGTGATGACAGATAGAACAAGTTTAGAGCTATCTTCACATTTTATTTTTTTATCAACTTTACATGAACATTCATGAATCTGTATCCGTAACCTTATCATATCTATTGCTATCTTTCAATCTGCATAAGGTGTTAACGATATATATGACATAATATTCCTTTACATGCCTAATTTTCATTCTAAGCAGCATGCTATGGTATCATCAAATGAAACGGCTTTTCTACATTCGACAATTATCCACTACTGTGGTTCTTCCGCTGGATGACAAATTAATTCTCTTTGGTGAAAACACACTTGAATTTTGGACCCCTTTCCAGGCAAAGTTAGACAGTTTAGAGTGAGCGTGGCATGTTTGAATACATCAACCGATACACACCAGGTAGATTTATAAACAAATTACAGACACAGCCTTGAACGCGCAAGAATGCGGGACTTAACGAAGTGTGCGGTTGGGTAAGGGGGGGGGGGTGAGGAAGGGAGATACATGATTACAGATCAAATCCTGTCAGATTGGAAGGGATTTTGGAGCTGAGATTGGGAGCATGACACAGAACGGAGCAGAGAAGTGGCGGAAGAAGAAGGACGAGACTCGAGACGGCGTGAGGGACGTCATAAGAGAGTTCAGAAAACGAGAACAGATTTAGTCATCTCTGTCATCTCCCTCTTTGGAATGAAATTGGAACGTCGCAAAACGCTTCTCACTGGTGATGAAAATATTTTGGATGGCTACACAACCACATTACGATGTAACGTGATGTGTTCAATGTCTGACCCATCTACAGTCCATAAAAAAACCATGCACGATGCTTGAATGGGCACACACAAAAAAAAAAGAAGAAAAGAAATGAAAAACAAGAGAGAAAATAGATATGAACATAAGCTGACTAGTACTAATTTTGCTTTTGTATAGCTATTGTCATAATGAAGAAGTGGTCATCAAAAAATATTATGGTGTTCTGAATATCACTCATAACTCTAACAAGATATGCTTAGTGAAATTCCTGGCTGATGCAAACACCTGGACATAATGTTTTACTCACAATTTCCCCCTTGTTCATGGTGTAAACAAAATAGTAACAGTAAATATATTTTGGACTTACCATGCCACGCTCACAGGGTTGTAAACTGCTATGCATAAGACTTTGATGCATTACCCTCACCCTTCCTTACTAGCAGTGTAGTGTATAGGAAAATGCAAGAGTGTACCCCATTATTCAGCTTCTGATGGTGAGGTGGTCAATGATTGCACATATTAATGCCACTATATTCTCAAACCTGGATTTTGGAGGTTATTACCAGCAGAAAATCTGGCATAATTTGGAAGCTGCAGATTTATTTGTATTTAAGAGACATCAACCTATGGATGCAGAACCTTCTTAGCACATGTCCACATTCTATGTGATGCACTGCATATAAAGTCATTTGATTTGACTTAAGGATGGTTACAAGATTTTTTTTTAGCTCAAGTACTTGACTCATCAAGTGATGCATCAAGTTTAAATTCTTTCTTCATTCAAACACAGTGATACATACAATCACTGAGAAGTTCTCACTTCATTTTCCTTCGATAATCCTCATTCATAAAAAAAAAATGCATTGCACAGTACATATGATACAGTGGAAAATAAAGAGTGGCAATGCTGCATGCACTCTTGAGCACTCTATGTCTATATCCATAAAATGCATAATGTGGTACACAGGGTTTTCAACGAGAGAGTTGACGTGGATTTGTAATGGATATGATCTCTACAGTGAACATGAAAATTTCAGCATTGAACTCAAAGTTCACCACTCATAGTTGACAGGTTTCTCAGTCAGCCATGCAGACACGCTTTTGCACATCCATCGTAATTGCTTTTATCATATCTAATTAATTTCAATTAGCGCTGTCCTAACAAAACCTTGATAATCCTGTATAGTTTGTGGATAATAATCCAAGCTATCTTAAACCCCTACATAATTTCCTCTGCTGGCTACTAGCCACTGTATTTCCCGACAAACCACTTGTCTAACTGGTTCTCAGCATTTGTAAAATGAAGAGTACAGTAAACTCTACCTTTCAATAGGGGTGGGGGTATGAGGGACCAACAAGCTTTCTGCGATGAATACAATACAATAAATTAACCTCGAGGCCTAAGAAGCTATCAGTTATAACAGTAAGCCCTATATTTTCATGGAGAATGCATATTGGTCACAAACTTTACTCTCTTGTGTATGCTAAACATTCATGTTTAACATACACAAGAGTATGTTAAACATTTTCTTGAATAAACAAATTATTAAATCAAAACCTTAGAAGCTGAAGAAATTCCAACCTCAGAAACATCAGTTAGCTGGGTATTTTAACTGATACTTCTGTTGCCAAAACTTCCCACTTATCTTGACAGAATCCCTGTAAGTAGCTGGAATGCTTTTTGGCTAGAATGAGTTGTCTGTTGATATGTATATAACCTTTTCTTATCAGTTAATTGGAATAAGATGAATTCTATACATGTACAGGCAATGAGACTATTCTTTCACTCTTCAGCCATGTTTCGCAGTGAGCTAGGACTGATAGACTCACCTCTCCCTTGGAATGGAAGGGATCATGCTCTGTTTAAAGGGATCGTACAGTTTTGGTTGAGACCTAATTTCAGGTTTCCAACATTTTTTGGTGAGATAATGAGAAACCTCTTATGAAATATGAAAGAGCGTGTAATTCTATGAGTAATTCAACGTTTATTTGATGAAAATTGGTTTTGAAATGGCTGAGATATCCAAAAAGAGCGATTCTACTAAAGTGTGGGACCCACACTTTATCACGATCGCTTTGTTTTACTTTGTTTTTGGATGTTTCTGTCATTCCAAACCCGATTTTCATCAAATAAACTTTGAATTCCTCTTAAAATGGTATGCTCTGTACTATATCATAAGTGTTTTCTTGGTATCTCGCAAAAAGTTAAAAGCCCAATTCTCATCTCCACCAATACTGTACTATCCCTTTAAAGTGTTTGCTCATCTTGTGCCAATTAAACAGGGATTTAGGAGTCGTTGGTTTGTCTTTCCCCATCAGCAGCTCACGTCCCCTGTCTATTCACCAGGGTAGTAGGGGCAGGAGGGGGAGGGCGTAGTTGTGACTGACAGCTGCCCTGGGTCACACCGGTGCCGGCTGCACCTGTCTGCTTGAGTCAACCTGGACGTGTCAGCCGCTCTGTCTCGTGATGCTACAATGTCCTGGGACAGACACCTACAGGTACTAGCCCCATTATCCCCCACACCTCCCCCATTATTTCATCACAGATTATATTATGTAGGGAGTTTAGACTTTAGACCGGATTAACTTCCAGGCTGGTGAAGAAAACACCCTACATGAAAACAGATTTTGAAATGTTGTTGGAGCTCCAAAGCATATCAAAGCATTATTCATCAATTTCATTTCCAGCTTTTTTTTTTTTTCATACAGGTCAATTTGTACAGTGAGTGTTATCCTTGCCAAATTATGAGGCTACAAGCTGCCTACCAAAATGTCCGTATCAGTCTTTAAGACATAGCATAGTAACACAGCAGCTCACAGGAGACACACCCACAGTAGTCTACATGTAGTGTCCACTTGTGAATTGCATAATTAGGCAATGTAGTAAACCAGCTCATATTTTGTATATATGACAAATCTAATGATTAGATTAGCATGCCTTATCTAATCACATACTACAATGTAGCTCTTGTACGCTACACTGGTTCAAAATGTGTGTATTGATGAAATTGCAAGGTGATTATCTATCCCATGTGAAGTGGGCACTCCAGACAAGTACGTAACTTCGCAGAAACGTGTTGTCAAACCAAACGGCAAGGAGATACGTCCCCCGTGACTTCCTTCAATCCTCACCTATTCTGCGTCACATTTCTCCGTACTCTTCAATCACCACAGTGTCCGGTTTCAAAGGGCTCTTTATATTGGCTCGGTTATCCCACCACCTCGGGTGAGAGCTGCCTGATGGTGGCTGGTGGAATGACCACTGCCCAAAGGGGGGAATAACTTTGGAAAACCAGCAAATAATGGAGTAAAACTATCTCCTTATCTAATTCCAAAACAGATGACTGGGATTATCTCAACTGCAAAAGGCCTGTGTCTCATTGCCTGCTTTCCTGGAATGCTTCTGCTCAAAAGATACTGAGGGAAAAATGAGAGTTATCCGGATGGCGCATTATTCCGATTTCTCCGAGCCATCCATCTCACATTTACGTGACGTCATGGAGACGGCGATGATTGCGCACGGCGAGCGGAGAGTCAGTGGAATGTCCGAAGATGCTGGGAAGCTGCCCGGTAAATGTTTGATTGCCAGACCGATTAATCTTCATGCAGCATTCATGTCTCACAAATAAATGATGCTCTCTCATGCTTACTGGTGACGTGCAACGACCATCTTTGACTGAAGGAGGCTCAGTCTAATGTCGTCATACGGTTGACATCACAGTATGACTGAACACTAACCAAATGATATCATATGTAGTTGGGTTTTTTTTTTCTTTTCTGTTTGTTATATATTTGAAGATCGAAAGCATGTCTTGCTTATTAAAGTTGATAATATGGCAATAAGATAACATTGCGCCATGGTCTATACTTCACCAGAAAGAGAAAGGAAAGTGGGAGATAACCAGAATAAAAGTATGATGTCACACTTATCATCATTCTTCTGCTATTCCAAACTTTCAAGGTTTTAAGTTCTTTGTTTAAATATCTCCTTCTAAATGAAAACTATAACTATACCCTACAGTCTGTCAACTCATACTGAATTCAAGCCAGTATTGCCTCCCCCCCCCCCCCCCCACATACAATTCTTCTTAAATTCACCCTAGGATGCAACTTGCACTGAGACAGTACATTGGATCAATCATACAGTGGTCTGAAACCTTCTTAAAGGTGTTTGCAGCAACTGATGATTATTCTGTGTACATCCTGACAGTAGCAAATGTCTCAATTTATTTATAACCAGTGCAATTGATTGAAAACAATGTGCAGTAAAGAAGGGTGTGTAGCAAGAAGTGGACATTGTCTGCAACAATTTTAACAGCAGTCTATGGCAATGTAAACAAGTCAGCTTACATGGCATTCTACTTTGGGGGGACTTCAAAATGACCTTTTCCTACTATGTGACAATCATGCTACTTATATAGAAGTTATGATTTTTTTCACTGAAAGTGACCACAACTTGATTGTTTTTGCATTTGTACAATGGTAGCAAGTTTCTCTGTCTTGAAAGGGGTATAATTATTTCACATCCTCGATATATGTCGATATTTTGACATGTAACAATAACAAAATTGGGAAGCTGTGTTCATTTACTTACTGGTATTTAGATGGTCACAACTTCGCTTATAATTGCTATTACAAAATGAAAACTTTGCAAACTTTTGCTATTTTCTTTTTCTCTAAAAAACTTTCATGAAAATCATATCTAAGAAAACTAACTGTGCATTTCCCTCCCTATCTCCCTCACCTACAGAGAGACAAACAAACAGACAGACAAAGATTCAAACTAAGATCCAAACAAACAAAGAAACCAAGAGCACACAGCCCAATGAAGTTTTGGCCTCTGACTCATGGTTGCAGGTGGTTGCAATAAACATTCGTGACTGCCCAGCTCACAACTCATTATAAGTAGGCCAAAATGAACTTCCATTTGTCTAAATACAGTGTAGTTTGAAAGAGTAAGCTCTAATCTATAAATTTATAACTTATTAAAAACTGGACCATCCTATGAAATATGAAAGAGTTAGTAGGTGCAGTTTCTCAGAAATGGGAGCAAAGAAGATTTCAATATTAGAGTCACTCTGGTGAGTTGTATAGAAGTACAAATAAAAAAAGAATAGAGTCCATAAAAAAAAAAAACAGCTCACGTGTTGATTTCAGTTTTGTTTTAAAACTGCAAAATTTTGACAGCAGGGAGAGAAAAGTTTACTCTCGTGGTTATAAAGACAAACTTTACAAATTGGAGTTGGTCAATCCGAATGACATATTTTGGTCCACTACAGAGAATTCTAATCTGCAACTTTTTTTGTGGGTTTTGATCTGGGCGGTCACATTATCACTTAGACAGAAATCTTGCATGCAAGGCAAGTACCCAAGAATTATGGCAAGCCTTCCAATGTGGCCAGAGTGTCTCGTGTCTCAGAGAAGGAGAGAGCAAGAAAGAGAATAGTTGGTGTTTGGGATTAGGGGCGTAGAGAGCCCTATTTCTCCCTTGTTGAAGTTGAAGACATCTCAGCAACTTCATTATACATTCACCAAGCACGATGCCAAGTCATGAATCAATTGACATTTTTGGCATTAAGAGTTTTAATCACAACACACAGTATATCATGATGCCTCCCAAGTATTCTTTATTTCCTGCTTTGGCGTCACAGCAGAGTCGACAGCTAAAAATTGAAAACAATCGAAATCAACTTTCAGAGGGCTACACAAACAAACACCAATTCCAAGAAATGACCTGCATTCTTAAAGAGATTGGAAAGGGGGACAGGAGGTAAAAGTATGCCAAGCTTTTCAACCCACCCTCTTTTTCCACATCTCATCCTAATAGCTGTAGACAAATGACAAGTCCAGTGTAGACTATTAGTATTAAGGCAAATGTCCTTGCAATTTGTTTTACCTTCTCACTTGTTTTATTTTGAGGAATTCCTTAAAACATCACCTACTATCCAGCTTTAAAATCCCCAAATCATGTCTTGAATATCAATTCACTGTGGTCATCATGTGTATAAAAGATAATATTACTTGGCTGAAACTTATAAAGAACTTTGATCAACAAAGTTTTCTGTATAAAATGAATGTCATTAAACTGAAATGAACTGTTCCTCAAATTGTGCAGTTGCCCTGGCTTGCCAGCTTGCTACAAGTAGGCAATCAAATAGATATATTTTGCATGACTGTGGAAAGCCATGGGTCATTATGTCAAGTTCTGTTACATCTGGGCCCAATTTCATAAAACTTGCTATCAATAGTAAGTTACAATAAATGCTGTAAGCTACTGAAATCCTTGAATATGATTGGCTGAGAGCAAATTTGTCACAAAAATGTGGCAGTTGTTACTGATAACAAGTTTTATGAAACGGGACCCTGGAAAGAAAATAAAATGGTGAACGTACTTTGTTCTGGAATGTGTCTACTTAATCAATGTGGTCAACATGGCGACAACTTGTCAGACAGCACACACTCATAATACATATATTTGCAACTTAACCCGTTTAGGACGGTTTGATTTTGCTACAACACGCATTCCTCATAGATGCTTGCCTGAGCATACTCAGGACTCGTCCTCAACGGGTTAACATTCAAGTGTCACATCATATGTTTTGATCTATTACAATGTCTAATAAGCTGTGAAAGTAGTTTGCTCCATGAAAGAACTAACACATAAAAGCAGCACAAAACTTGCTCACCTGGCCAGAGTGGTAGAAGTCCATGGCCTTTTGGACAGACTCCTGGTCAGCCATCAGCACCCATGCCAGACCATTGGGCTTTCTCTGCACAGGGTCCTGTATTTGGGGGACCAGAAGGGGGTGGGAAGGAAAGAAATACTAAATTCAATCACAGATGTATAAGATTCATCAATGGCATCCATACCTGGTAAGTACACATGTGTACACATACATACATACACAGACTTTAGAAGGGATTGAACAGATCTGACTACTATGAGATGTACTACTATGAGATAAGACCTTTTCTTCATATTACATGTCTCTATTAATGCTTTCATTGCTCATTTATACTTACATTTATCATAAAAATACCTGAACTTGATCTGATTGCTTCCATATCATCTGTACATGGTATCCCCCTGCATTAGATCTGAATGCCTCCCCTGTGATTGCTTTAGCAGAAGAATTAATCCTCCTGAACAAAGATTAAGTACTTCGGACCAATCTCTGCATATATACACGAACACATCTCTGCACACATGTACACATTAGAAAAACATCAGTGAGCAAATGAAACAATATTACTTAGCTACACAGCACCTCAAGGCAATTGAAGTGTTCAAATATTGGTATGGGAGGGGAAGGGGTGAACAGAAAGGACACAATCACCCTATGCTCTCTTCACTGAATGTTTGTGTTAGCTCATGGACTGGTCAAAAGCCTTATTAAAATCCCTTGCATGATGTTATTCTCTGTCATGTAAAAAAGAAAACAATTACAGTTAGCTTTGCAAGTGATTGTTATATCTGAAGCATAAGACATTTCAAATTGTGATAATACTGGCGAGATTGAATACAGTCTTCTTGTTTCAGAGAATACAACTTGAAGAAGAAGAAGAGATGGGCAAACACACAGACCTGTCTTCTTAAGTTAGCCTCAGAAAATTACAGATACTGAAGATGGGAACATTGACAAACTAGGTAAAATGTGAGAAATGTGATACTTGTCACAAAAATTGAAAGTTGATGTCTTTGAGTACATTTGACTTTAATCTTATAAGTCTAAAAATGTTTATAAATTTGGAATTTGTTTGGCTACTTGGGCAAGCTTTTGGAGTGACATGTATGAAGAGATCATTGACAGTGTGAACAGAAAAAGTACTATGTCACATTCATATCAGAATGAGAGTTAACATTTTGCATGTTGGCAAATTCCAAAAGTCATGAAAGATAAAACCCGGAAAATACATGGCTTATACAGTGAAAAAAGAAAAGAAAAGATGGTAATGCTATGGTAATGATGATGATGATGATGGATATGACTGTAAAGATGACGGATATAGTTAAGAATGAGATGGCATTCTGAGTGAGCTGGTCGTGGTGGTAATGATGGTGGTGGCGGTGGTGGTGGTAGAGATGATTGTTGTTGTGGTAAATATTTATGATGATAGTGGTGGTGGTGATAGAAGTGGTAGTGGTGATGGTGGTGGCAGTGGTGGTTATAGGGGTTGATTGTTGTTGTGGTAAATAGTGATGGTGGTGGTGGTAGTGATGGAGATGGTGATGGTGATGGTGATGGTGATGGTGATGGTGATGGTGATGGTGATGGTGATGGTGATGGTGATGGTGATGGTGATGGTGATGGTGATGGTGATGGTGATGGTGATGGTGATGGTGATGGTGATGGTGATGGTGATGGTGATGGTGATGGTGATGGTGATGGTGATGGTGATGGTGATGGTGATGGTGATGGTGATGGTGATGGTGATGGTGATGGTGATGGTGATGGTGATGGTGATGGTGATGGTGATGGTGATGGTGATGGTGATGGTGATGGTGATGGTGATGGTGATGGTGATAGTGGTGGTGGTTGTGGTGGTGGTGGTTGTGGTGGTGGTGGTGGTTGTAACGGTGGTGGGATGATGGTAATAGTGATGGTGGTGATAGTGATGGTGTTGGTGGTGGTGATAATGGTGATGGTTGAGGTGTTAGGGTGTAGGTGGCAGGGAGTGATGTAAATGACGATAATGTAAAATATGGCTACAGTCATACTACAATCATATCACCTTTAAAAAGATAATGGCTGGACAGCCTCTACCACTGTCATGATCCTCTGAAATAATTAATCACCCTACTTCCAGTAGATGTCTCTCAAAGAATTTCCTGCAATGTCTCTTTAAACATCAAAATAACTCTGGGCACAGTTGTCCCATGCAATAAAGATGATTGTGTGGCTACAATATGGCAAAGTATGATTGACCAAATCAGTTAGGCCTGAATGCATCACGTATCACAAGAGAGGGGGAGTTATTGGGATTCGTAAAACGTGAGTTGAGTACTCAATATACCAAACTGCTAGGCCACTATTCATGACAGAGTGTCGAACAGACAAACAGCTGCTGCTTTTCTGGGCCTCATAGTTATTCTGTCCTACATTGTTTGCTTCTTTCACCAGGATTCATGTCTCCACCATCCAGTGCTGTGTTTTATCATTTCATCTCATTCTCAAATGCTATTGTTTGTATTATCTATATCTTATTATGCTACACGTGAACGATCTAAATCTCTTCTCATCCCGTCTCTTCTCGTTTCGAAGGAATTCCCATCACATTATTTGGTGGTCATTTCCTGCTAACACCATATCTCTTTCCGTGATATACGTCAATGCATACAGATATCTCATATTTTTGTTCTGCATCATTAATCTCCTCTTTCCACTTGTGCTCAGCTGTGAGAATTCCTGCTACAACTGATTTCAAAGCTCTATTTCACACCATTATGCTAACCTTTGACCAATGGAAAGACACACACAGACACAGAAATAGACACACACACACACACACACACACACACACACACCCACATACCCACACACACACACTAATAATGGGAGTTTGATGTGTCAGAGCAGCTCTCTAATCATTTTTTTCAAAATATGAATTTGGCAATCACCCCCCCCCCCCAATTTAAAAAAAAAAAAAAAGGATATCTGGAGATATATGAACCTTAATTTCCCTAAAAGTGATTAAAACTCAAGAATACACTCAGACATTAAAAAAAATAGAAAACCTTCACAATTTTCCACTGGCCTCTTTCAATATCAAAGCAACAAATTATTTGGGTTTTGAAATGGCTTGGCTACTTCTGACTTCAAGAAGAATATCTGAGAAGAGAAAGATGGTGAGATGCTGAGGACTGGCCCAAACCCGATGGAGATCACTCCTCCGGAGAGACCGCCCATTGACATGTCGATAGTCTCATGATCAAACGAGAGTTGTATCTATCATCGTCCCAGTACGCCAGTGATGTGTGCTCGCCCCAAGGTGTTCAAACATTGATGTCATGGATGACCGATGGGGATGACATCCCACGACTCCCTCACACGCCCCACCGGTCACAGCTGCAATTGATTCCGCTAAAGCTACCTAAACATCCTCCCCCTCCTCTCCCTTCTTCCTAATAATCCAGAACGATGTAGAAATTGTCTGCAACTTTCAATATCACCCAGGGCAGTATGATCAAACAAAGCGGAAAAGAAACAAAGCCATACAGAGTACAGAAGACAAACATAACTTTGTATTTTACACCATACAAGAGAGAAAACTTGTACAGTAATGACCAAAAATACTCTCCTCATCTCAAAATCAAATCATGGTTTAATCACTTAGCTGCTGATTAGGGATATCATTTAAAGTGCTGCATATCCCTTTAATTGAAATTGTCACAGACTATCCAATCCTGGATGCAACCGACAGGGTTTAATGCCCCCATCATGCCAACGTAGATACTGACCACAGATCAGAGTTTGCGTTTGGTACACGTACATGCACATACACATTCAATATAGGTTAGGGTCCATTAGACATCGACTCTCATGGAATATAAATTGATAGGAGATCACACGAAGCCCGCCATCTTTCTTCTCTTTCTGAGTTTTCCTCCTCCTTCCATTTCATGTAAATTTACACTAAATTCTCTAACTCTCCTTCATTTTGATATTCCATCCAATGTATATCCTCCACATTTGCAGTTTCCTTCCTCACCCCTCTTTTTTGTGCATTACTTTCCATCTTATCCTAACCCAAGTTTATCTTTTCAAAATCAAATTTCTACTTTAAGATGGCAGTAGTCACTCTTTATTCAATATTCTTGTTTACATTACCCTTCCATGATCTTGTCTTTCTCCCCCCCCCCCCCCCTCGTCTTCTCCTCTATGTACAATACAAATGGAGAAAAAAAAAAACTCAGGTGATATGACCACAAAAACAAACATGTAGGCATATTCACCGATATTGAATTGTCTGGTCTGCAGGGTTCATTTCTGATTTACCGCAAAGTTGCTTCCTTCATATTTCTGCCATTATTCACGGGGAAACTTGCCTCGAGCACTGATTTGTCTGCAAGGTGACAAGTTCCTTACATGTTGCCATGTTGTTGGCTCACCCCCTGAATGTCATCAACACTTAAGCTTCAAACCAAAGGTTACTGCCTCCAGGGTTGTGATCTTTTTTTTCTTTTTCTTTTTTTTTTAATAAAAAGACTAATACTTCAGCCTTTACTGTCCTCCTACCTAATCAACTCCAAAGGTCAATTATTGACAGTCTTAAATAAAAGGAGAACATTTTATACATTGACAAATCCGAAATATCCTAGCCTGTTTCCCGTCAACAGCTAATCATCTGTCAGTCTTTCTACTTGTGTATGATTCCATCACTCATCCTTTCCACCAATCTCTTTTCCTTTCTTCCTTTCACCCAAAGCATTTCTGTTTATCATGGAATATTTCCTTGACAATCATATCTGAACCTCCTGTATTCTGTCACCATAATTGCTGTGCATGTCCCCCTTCAAAAAAAAAAATCTTGTTTCCATCATTTGAGTTTTTTTCTCCTCCCTCTATTCTACCCATAATTCCACACAAACATTCCCCCCCCCCCCCAGCTGTATACATATATTTACACTGAGCACTGGATTATCAGTAACTGTACTGAATTCTTCTTCCTTTTTTCCCCATGTCTCTGGTCTTCATTTACCTTTCTGTTTGATAAGCTTGTTTCTCGGGAGGGAGGAAAATGACATCTTCTACTTCTGACACCAATCTTATACTAAAAGTGTTCTGCAGTTTCAAAACAAATGCTTGCTTCATTTTGTGTACTTTTATTCATTCCATATTGGAGAGAAGGCTAACAAATACAATGTACATGCAAAATGCTTTATATCAAATGGGTTAGTCAAATACTGGTTAGTGACTAGCTAAACACAGTCACGTGATGGAGGCATATTCGTTATGTTCGCTCATGGGCGAACATTTTTGTAATGTTCTCCCATGGGAAAGCATCTTCACGTAACAAATGACAGAAGGCCTAGGATCGACCGCGCGAACAGTGAATTTGGCTCTGCAACATGCGAGCGAGCGATCGAGTGCGTTGTGCTGGTGGTTGATGCTGACGTATTTGACTAACCCATATAATATAACAGATGATGACTTTTGTTGTCGGGAACATGTACCAAACGTTCCACCCTCAGGGTTTGAAATACTATTTCGGGAGGCTATAAGTCCCTCGAACATAACCTCCCTCAATAGCATTTCAAACCCTTCGGGTGGAACATTCGGTATGTTCCCTCCCCCGCCAGTCATCATCTACATAATCATCACTTTCTAACAGTCTGACAAAACAAAATGAAATCAAGCCAACGCTTGAAATTAATGTGAAGTGAATCATTTGTGTGAGAAAGAGTTTTCATACCTAGACAATTTCTTTTCCTTTATCATACTCACATACCTACACAATTTATTTCTTTTCCTTTATCACACTCACATACTTAGACATTTTTTTTTCTTCATCATAGTCAATGATCTCTTTTTCATGTATCTTCTTATTTGTTTGCTTTGTTTGTTTTTTTTACGTTGAAGTTCATGCATGGTATGGTGATGGTGTGGTGGTGGGGGAGGGGGTCAAGTTTTGGGAAGAGCTAGGCAACATGCTGTTCTAAAATGATCATACACCCCACATTCCTGGCTGGAATTATCACGTCTATAGTCAGCTGGCCACTGGAGTAACTGATGGGGCAAAATGCCAATGTCATGGTGAGTACATAGAAATACAGCCACGCACAGTGGACTGTCCAAAGTAATGATAGATTGTGCCCATCTGTACCATGGGGCAGAAGTTCAACAGCAGCTTCATATTTTTTTCTTCAAATAGATTGTTTGTGAGGGTAGATGTCCTTTGCATGCCTCCCTTGATATCCACATGATCAAGGTAGTAAAGTGAATCTGCTAAAGATCAGCAAATATTTGAGGCAAAAATTTGCTTATAATGCAGGTATTTTCTTTTTCGTTAGGCACCACAAAGTATAATTCTTCATGATAAATTTCCAAAGCACTGCCCACAAGTCTGACTGATGGCTTTTGATAAAGGGTCTAGGGAGTTACTCAACCCTGCCCTATCATCATTTGGAAAAAGAAATCTTATAGGAAAAATAAAAAGAGCATTAAAGAACATCAATACTCAAATGTTTGTCACATCTATAGCTTCCAAACAACTCATCCATGCATGTGTCTGACATAAAGATTTAAAGTCAACAGTTTATATGACCTCTGAGATATGTTGGTATGCATGACATACGGAGCAAATCTTGAATTATTTAACGCAAGATACGGAGAAGGAGGAAGAGAAGGGGTGGAAGTTTTATAGAGAAATGGGAGGCGACGTCTCCTTACCTTCATAATGCAGACCTCTTTAACCTGACAGTCAGCCTCGCCATCCAGGTCGCCTTCAAGCTTGTTGGCCGAGACGTTTCCTGGCAGGTTGCTGACATAAACGGCACAATCACGCATTGATTCAACCTGTTTGTCGGGTGGAACACACGAACGAGGTTTATCATTACACACGGCGGTAATTGTGAACTCCGGATTCTACGAAAATCATTTATACATGTTGCTAGGAAACCAATTCATGAGCAAGCTAATGAGGAGATGTTTTGAGACACTACAGAAGACATGTTTCGTAACTGGCACGCAAAAATCTAGTAAAAAGGCAGTAAATTTGATGTCATCACTTATTGGCATCATGCTCTGTTTCCAACATAGGATACAAGGGAGTTTATACTTGAATGACTCTGCTCCTTTTCCCCTTGCTCCTAATTCTTTGTCTAACACTTGTACTGTCTTCACCTGCAAAATTTTTATTCACTGCACTGTGGAGTGGAGGGATTTGTGAATTTCCTCCTGACATATTCTGAATCAAACTCGAGGCCAATACTATCCAATATGGTTACAGTAAGAAAAGGAATTTGGGGCATCTTTACATGATTTTGTGGCAAATTGTCAAAATTGAGAACACATTGCATTATGCAATATCCAAAAAAAAAATAAATTAACACTTCGTAAAGTTTGCCTACAAATTTTATTCATTTTACTTCCACAAGTTTCCAGAACATCTAGAATTAAGAAACCTAGATGATTAAACAAATTGATGAAATTCTTGCATCCAGTTATTTTTACTGCAACTGATTGACATCACAAACTGCCCTACATCAATGTAAATAAGCACAGAATTGACCAGTGTTTCAGTAGTAGCCATGACAAAAAAAAAAAAAATCATGATAGTTATGACTATTGTCAAACTAGTGAAGTTATCAAAAAGGATCGCTTGTAAAATAAATTGTAGTCAACACTTTCTTTTAATCTGCTCTAAGGATAAGCAAATGTAAAATATGCAGTTGTTCGAGCTGTTCAATTGCCAATATCTCAAATACCAACAGGAATTGTGCATTCATTCACAGGTATGACTTATAAAAACTGTGATTCAATGCTCCTTGGAATTTCATGTACAAAACAGTCAAAGTACAGTGTAAAGTAGAATTAAAATGGGGTTGGGGAAGTATAGAATGATAGCTATACAGCAGTGCTATTGGTTGTATCTTTTTCAATTATAAAATATATGCTTCTTTCCTTATCTCTTCATCACACTACTGTAGGTACATACATCTGACGGAAATTAATATGATCTCATACACAATGCATGTGAATAGCTCACTTTCCTGTACTAAAGAGGAACTTCTCTGTATTTTGTGTGGAACCCTCTTTTGCAAAGAAACATTTCTATTTCCTCACACTACGCAAAATCTGTTTTGGATAGTGAAATTGACGTTGATGCTGCCATTTGCTAGTTCCTGATTTTCAATCAAAACAAAGTATATTATCACAATTTCTCACAATTTACTGATGATAAAGACTTGATTTACAATTTACTGCTAGGCAACACAGAATAGCAAAATAGAGAGGGAGAGAGGAAGAAAAACCCAAGAAGTTGCAGCTTTAATGCAGGGGTTTGGTGCAACTAATAAGTAGTTCTCAGAAAAACAAATGTAACAAAACCTGCAGATATCATCAATCTGGTTAGAACAGTATCAGAATTATAAAAATAGTTCCTCAAAGAAGTAGAAGGGGGAAGGGGGGGGGGGGGCTGAGAGAGGAAACAGGAAAAAGTCACCTTGCTTAGCATATAATTATATACATTTAACACACTCAAGATCATCCTGGTAGTTAACCCGTTGAGGACAGACTGATTTTGCTACAACATGCATTTCCCATGGACACCAGCCCAAGTATACTCTGGACTCATCCTTAACAGGTTAACACGCCAGGAGGGTAAAGCAGACAATGCAGCTCAAAACTGGGAGAAAGGGTATGGGCAAACATATTCAAATACATCGCGATAGTGATGAGTTATCTACATTTGATGTGAAGATAACAGGACATAACCATAGAAGCATCTTGAGGAAGATTTATATACATTAAAAAAACCTACTAAAATTATGATAATATGGTAGACATAATTTTGGCAGTAACCCTAACCTCACATTTTATTCAAATGCTGATAATGAAGTCTAATTGCAAATTTGTACACACAAAGATTCTAAACATCTACAACAAAATACCAAATATGTCTAAGACTCACATTTCTTTTTCCAGATTACATTAATGAGAGTTCTTATTCTGTTTTTAATTTTGTTAGTTCATCATCCTCGTTCACTCTAATTCAAGCCACATGATATGCCCTGCACATTGTAGTAACTTTTCTCTCTCTCATGAATAATTTCAAGCAGACAAATTTGCAGAGTCAGTCGGGTTAAGTCAGTATGTATCTCGGCAAATTACCACTCAGCAACTAATCCCCTACTTCTGGATGCCACCAGGAAAAGTGTTAAAATCTGGGCTCTGAGGGGAATATTTTCTTCCAATTTTACAAGAGTGGTAGAAGAATATGAGATTATCCTGAATCTCATTAGGATTTCAGCAAAGTGCTCTTAGAGCATGGAAGCCTCTAATCTTATCAGAGAGATTTATTGGCTTTTCAACTACAAAACGACTCAAACTAACTCACAACTTTACTTGAGTCAGAATTTACTCCATGACCATACTCCATGCATATGAAAACCAGACCTAAAACTACATCAAGAGTGAAGTCATACTGAAATTAAAAATAAGACAACAGACACACCACTGAAGAAAAGAAGAGTGTAATATGGATAGTTCTTGTTTCATGGCTGACATTTAGTTCCGAGATGAGAACTAATATGCACACCTTGGGATTTATTTTCTCCTATACAACATGACCCTTAGAGACACAGCACAAAACATTCCTGCTGTACTGAATGTGTTAACATGGAGGCTACTTTCTTCAGGTGTGTCTGGCTGAATATCACAGTCGACATTATCATTCATTCCTAAGCACTCTCTTTCCCAGGTGACAACTTCAATTGCAAAACCTCTTAACTACTGCCCAAATGTTATGCGTAAAAAGATATGATGAATTCGACATGAATTTCAAGGAAGCTTGTAGCCAGAATGCACAAATGATATTCTGTTCCACCTCACAGTGCAGGTATATGGGTACATGTATCATGAGCTAGATTTTTGGGGAAAAAAAAGAAAAGTGTGGTGAAATGTAAGTATCACGAGGCAGTTTGCCTTTTTGACCTCTGAAGTGTGGCAGAGATTTACATTTCAGTCTGAAGTGGATGTGGTATATTTTTAACGGTATGGTCTTACTTTGGAGGTCATGAGGTGCTGTTGCCGGTCTCGCAAAGAAGATTGGATTTGTCGGCAGTATTGGGTTTCCCATTAGCTTCATTTTCTAAATAAACACTCATCCTACATCTAATCCCCACAACCCGAACTAATTGGGTTGTAGTAATTAATTTAATGTTGTATCAACACGCCACATTGTCTGTGCCAAACACAAGCATTCAATACTTCACACTCTTCTACTCGGAGTGGCTAATTCGACTTGTCTGATTAGTTTGCTGGGCAAAAGATAGGCCTACTGCTGCTTTACGATGCTTTTATGCTTCTTTACATGTTGGAATACTTTCATCTTTGGGACAATAGGCATGAGGCAAGAAAGCAGGAGATATTTTATCATGCATTTCAAGAATATGAATGGAGTAGTTGGTTACTTGAAACAAAATATCGAAGAAAGTACTGATTTCTGTAAGTCATATGTATATGACCATAGGCACGAATAAGATGCCATGTAACAGTGCTCTGCTGGTTGCATGAAGTGAAGAATTTCAATACAAAGTATTGCCAAAACATTGAATAGGAGAATAAGAAAAAAAAAGATTTTTAAACAGTTAGCATATAGAAAAAATCGAAGAAAGTTAAAAAATGTTCTTCCCTGTGCATTTGTGGCTTGAATAATGGTTTGGCGCATGAGACTGCATGAATTCAATTTTGAAAAGTCATTAATTGATGAAAACTGAAGAGGCTTGGAAAGGGTAGATGCTATATGAAACATACAAACTTAATATTCTCAGTAAACCCCCACTGTTAGAATTAAACATGAATGTCATGACGTCGAGATTGGAAAGTTAAGTTCTCTCCCTGGCATATCTCACCTTCTCGACACCTTATGAAACTAATTGTTTCTGTGAAAGCAACCAAATTCCCATACTCTTCATCCAGCACCACATGGTTGCTAATCAATCTACAAAGTCGTCAATAATATTGAAGCTGCTTTGCTCAGAGCATTCTCGATGAGATGCGTGACAGAGACTGTCTAAGAACCCAGGCTGACAAGTTTTCACATCAGCTACGAATGAAAGAATCCCTATTCCATAGGAATAATGCCAGTGGTTTAAAGGAAGTGTGGAAAGGGGGAAATCAGGGATGATGAATACCTTCAGCCATGATGGGACGCTTGGATCCTTCTTGATACCAATGACTGCTTCCCAGGAGGCTGCCGAGAGCTCGGGTTGACCTGGAAGAGTAGGGAACGTGAGATGAGAAAACTGTGAGGAGGAAAGAAAGTAACCCGTTCCATACTGAATTTTGAAATCCCCATAGACTTAATACACAGGCCACCAGGCTCCCGTATGGAAAGGGTTAAGATACAAATTTATATGCATCAAGAAACCAGGGTGTGGCTACTGGAACAAGGCTGATTGAAAACGTTTGATGCACCCCTTAATCTCCTTAGTATTCAATCCCTCAACCATAATTCACAAAGTGTCTTCACTGATCTCTTGCATAGAACATAAACTAACAAATCATATCCATGTCCTCCTCACCACTCCCACACATTCCTATAAATATGATTTATTATATTATCATCTTTTATTACTATTTTGTTAGGGTTGTGACAAGAAAAACAACTAAGGAGAGGTAGTATGTCAATTAGTTTACATATGTATGATACATTTTTGTCAGCTTTCTTTTTCTTCCCAGCAAGATATCATTTCACGACCTTTGTCTAAAGGCATTGACATTTGTGCCAAGGGCAACAGGAAAGAATCTAGAACTGACTTTTGGCCTTGATATGATCAGAGTGATTTTCTTTCCACAAATCCTGTCAAGTTCTATGTCTATGTCATGATGACATCAAACTTGATGAAAATCTTAATACAATCTAAGACACATCACCTGTGACGTGGGTCAGGGATAGCATGATAGATTTGGTGGGCAAACAAAAGACAGACTTTAACACTTATGCCCTTCTTGAGAAGGCAGATAGGAACAATTCAATCCCCTCATCTAAAATCAAAGCATGTCTCAACATCAATCCATTCATCACTATCTCCTTCATGCACCATCATCTCGCCAGCCCGATTTTTTTTTTTTTACTCTCTCTTTTCAAAATCTGCCTTGTATCCATCCATTCACCCATCTCATTTATCATGTATGTAACAAGATACCACAGCTTGGAAACTAACTGTATGTTGACTCCACTGTCAAGTGCTGTGACTTATTGATAGCAATGACTGTATCACAGTATCAATTCTATTGAGACACTCATTCTTCTTGGTTGTTGTTGTTGTTTTTCTATTTTCTTTGTGAAGACAAAGAACATCACCAGGCAGAACCTGTTATTTATATTTCGTTTAAATATAAGGCACTGATTCAATCTGTTTGTGGGCGAGGTAAGAGTGTAAATGTGACCGGCTGGCTCAAAACCCACACAAAGAAGGCCAAAATCAATTTTCATTGTTCTATTTAGTTTGAAAGAGTATTCTCTAAGTTTTAAAATGATATATAACTTGTTCAAATTGGACCATCCTAACTCATGTAAAAAAAAAAAGGTGGTTAAAATAAGAGAGAGTTAGGAGGTGCAATTTCACAGAAATGGGAGATACAATTGTAATAGGATTTACAGATGAGGGTCACTCAGGAGTGCTATGCAGAAGTATCAATAAAAATCAGCACGGAAGCAGTGCCTGTCCCAGAAAAGATGGTCCAGAAAAACTGCTAATATCTACATTTTGGTTTTGTTTTAATGTGCCAAATGCTGACAATACATAGAAAAGAGATTACTCTCCCAGGTAACACAAGCTTTAAAGCCAAAACATAGTTCTGGTATGCCAGCAAAAGTTGTCAAATTTCACTCCCAAATGTGCACGTATGCCTAAGAAATGTGTGGAATAACACTGTAATAACAAGATATTCGATGGGTTACGACGAAAATGCGAAATAATAACCAAAAAGGTTCGCCGGAGTTGCAGTCTCAAAACTTACCCGATCGGGGTCAGGCCAAACTCGGACTCGGGGACAACTTGGCCTCGCTTTGACGGTGGGACGAGTTGTCCCTCTGTATTGTATAGTGTTGTACATGTACTATGGGAGCGCCCTGAAGCGCTTCCTCACTTTCTGGCTAATCACAGTTATGGTCCGAGTTGATACCAAAGACGCTTAACTGAAAAGACAGGAAAGTGCGCGCTAATCCTGTACAAAACAAATGGACAGCACGCGGTCCTCAAGCGTATTACGCACATCATCTGAGACGCGCTGTCTTTGAAGTTGTTGTTTATCAAGCGTCTTTGATTGTCTTTTCAGTATGGCGATCACGAACTGCGTGTAAATTGTCTGAAATAGGGCCGAGTTTTCCCTGAGACTGAGTTAGTCTGGATCCTTCAGGAATAAAAGTCGGTTTACCAACTCTTATTTTTTATCTCGAAATACTCCAAAACAACTCCTCATCCCGGCAAATCGCGTCAGCCAGGGAAGTTTCTCGGTAGACTCTTTTGATATATTGCAAGCTACTATGAAATGGTGCCAGACGGGTTCTCAAACCCTTACCAAAACTATGTTTTCACTTTAAAGATTTAGGTCAGTCAACCCCAATGACTATTTTGGTCCATTACTGAGAATACTAATATGTGACATTTTGTGGGTTTTGAGCAGGGCTGCCACAAACATTAAAGAGAACATTGTGCTATTTAACATGTTTTTTTTTGCATGCTCATTATAGAAAGCCAATATCAGATGATTGCACCCAATCGCTATGATTACCACTTGATTGCCGTGCTTCATGCTACGATGCCCAAAGAAGCCTACGATACTTCCAACAATGCTTCGTATGGTTTCATTTGACTGATTTCACGCATGGTGTCTGAATCATTGCTCCATTGGGATACAGTCTACATTATGTTCTGATTACACAATTTACTATTACTTCAACAACTATACAAAAGACATTCCAATATAATCTAGGTAGACTATAGATTATAGTTAGGTAGCTAGATGTGCATACACGTCTATGTCTAGTTTCTTGAAATGTGTTTGATTGTAACAATGATGTTAGTGGAAATAATCATAAAAATGAAGTAAATAATCATAAATTATTGAAATGCAGACCAAAAGGACATACAATATTGAAAGAGATATGATTGCTGTTTCAACAAATTCAACAACTTCAAAGTGCCATTTAATATCAAATTTCTTTTTTATTAAAATTATTAAAAGAGGCAACATTCTACAAATAGATCAGTTGTTGTAGTGAGGCTAAATGAAAGGGGGCTTCATTAAGACGATGTCATGGCAGAGTGTCTTGAACAATTATTACAGTGTAAAATTGCCTAGTATGCTATAGCATACGTGACACTGATCCAAACTTAATTTTAAAAAAAATCTAAAATATTTGATATACAGGGTGGCCCAAAAAGAACGGAACACCTTTCTCTTTAATTACAGCAATATTGTTGCAAATATGTCATTACTTTGCATACTGTTGAAAAGGCCATTCTTTTTCCAATAGAATGACACCAAATTCTTTGATTTTGGTTAATGCGTTATGATTTTAGGACCATTTTTGTGAACCCTTGCAATTTTCAAAATGTGATCATTTTGCACTCTCAGAGATACCGAAATCAGTGATAATTCCGCTTATCGTAGAACCAGTAGCGTTCACAATGTGCGGAATGTGGGGCGGACGGTGTGATTGTCGTCAGGTCGTCTCATTCACAATGGTAACGGACAATGACAGCCACATTCCACACATTGTGAACGTTACTGGTTCTACGGTAAGCCGAATTATCACTGATTTCGGTGTCTCTGAGAGTTGAAAATGATCACATTTTGAAAATTGCAAGGGTTGAAAAAAATGGGAATAAAATCGTAATGCATGAACCAATATTAAAGAACTTGGTGTCATTCTATTGGAAAAAGAATGGCCTTTCCAATAGTATGCAAAATAATGACATATTGCAACGATATTGCTGAAATTAAAGATCTTAGGTGTTCCGTTCTTTCTGGGCCACCCTGTATATAACCATCTTTAATATCATCAACAGTGTGCACTATCTCAAACAATATACATAAATCTAACTTGAAGTGAAGCCAGGATGATATCGCTTCATTTGGCAATGTATTACTCTGTGTGACATCTCCAGCCTATGATATGCATGCATGCATGCACATGAGCCCGCTGAGGCTTTTTCTGTTTATTCAGCAAGAAATTCCTTCAGCTACATCAAGACATCTCTTTTTACCATGGTGATGCTTTTTATCAACCTCATCAAAATGCATCCTCAGTCATATATCAGCGCTGCCTGACAGACAGCCGGTGCTGCAGAGCAGCTGAGGCACGCAGTGTACCGTCCCGTCCAGCGTTAACTAGCTTCCTCAGTGTCTAATTACAGCTGGGCGGAGGATCGCCTCTGTGACAGCGAGAAGACACTTCATGACACCTTCATCCCCGAGCCCACCTAGACCCCACAGTCTCCGCCCGCAGCCCCTTCTTGCGCTCAGAAAGGTATCAACATGATCACACAACAACTCTCTATTCTCCTTGCTATGTGACACACACACACAAAAATGAAGCTGGTACCGGTACTTTAAGATGATCAGTAAAAGGTGTATTCACATCATGCAAGCTCCTGCATTCATACACATTATTGTCTCCGTGTTGTTTGGTTTGGTTCTGGTTCTGATATTCTCTATTGGCCACGTCTGAGATAAAGTTTTGGGAGGACAGAGTGAAGATGAAAAGAGAGAGCCCCTGGAAAAAATGATGATTGATGACACCCTGGCAGAAGACACTTGATAGATTGGGGCAGAAAGACGAGGGAGTGATATCGGGAGTAAACAGAGGCCACAAACACTCCCTTCCTCTCCTTCTCTTTCTCTTGGCATCTTTTTTTCAAAGATTGCCATTTGTACTTAAAGAAAACCTTCCTATATAAATAGAAAAACATATCATTCTACAAAGGCTGATGGAAATGAAATCAACAACTACACACTGCGATGGACATGCTTGGCATATTTATCAACTGAGTGTAAAAATTATGCCACGTGGATAAGAAAGTAAAATTTTCCTTTGACAGCTAACAACTGCATATTGTAAAATTAATCACACAAAATGGACAAATAATGGACCACAGCTAGAGGAAACAGATCAACATCCTGTTTAGCGAACTCTTCACTTACAAGTTTATGCAGAACTGCACCACATCTTTAAACAAGACAGGTTGACTTATATATAAAAAATCATTTACATGAAGTTGCTCATAACTGTGTGGGATTGCACAGTGTCTCTCGAATGCAGTAAGAGTACAGCATGCCATAAGCAACTCCTGGATACCTGACTATGAAGCCAATCTTGTGGTGTATCTACAACATATCATCAAGCTGTGCTACGAGAACAAAATATCTCATGTATTGATGCACTAATGGGTCTGCAGACAGACTAATGCCATGTTCACTGTCTCACAGGTGCTCACATCTGCTAAACTGACAGCAATCTGTCACATAGAACAGTTTAACTTCATGAGCACTGTCATCTACAATATGTAAGTCTTACCTTGCCGGGCTAAACTTGCTGACAATGATGTCAAACAAATGACAATCAACAATCCCTATTGTTGTGAATGTGACTACACTTGGGCCTAATGGACTCTGGAAGCTGTCATGCAGCAGTGTTACAGCTACCTCTGACATTAAAACTACCAGGGTAGAGCACAGAATGGACAGAAATCTAAAGATGTTAAATATCCACTCAATTAATGTACGGTACACTAAAACTCTGTCATAAGAGTAACAATGTCACTGGGACCACCCGATTCCTGCTCCTTATAACCGGCATCTCATTATGAATGAATTTAAAAAGAGACAAGCCAATTAAATACAATGGTGGAATATCAGGACTGGAGAATTCACCTCGTTAAAAACTCCTTTGAATTGCAAGCAAGCTCGTTAAAAGAGGTTTCCCTGCACAAACATTAAAACTTTGAAAGCATCATCCACTCAAGAGCCTGAAAGTAAATAAGGCCTCTTTATCATCAGACGTCTTTTTACTTCCTACTTACATGAATGCAGCATCTATGAATATGAAATGAAAGAGTAGATGTGGCAGCATGCTTCAGTTTGACCCACCATTCTCGGTGCAAGAGCGAACCCTCATGCTACAGCAATCACACGATGTATAACAGGGAACAACTTAATGATCTCATAGCAGCTCTCTACGTTTGTGAAAGGTTTATATTTCTGCATATCACTCAAGATTCAGTCTCTACTGCAAGAGCTGGTGGGGAAAAAAAAAAGAATCATTTACTACATGTGTGCATGGGTGAATCACTTCTCTAGCACTCCCAAAAGCCTGCATGCATTTCAAGCATCATACACACCAAGTGCACCGTACATAAATAACCACAGGCATGCATGCTGGGAACTAGGCAGGGCAAGTTCAATAAACTCTTGGTCGATCACCACCCCTCACTCGGATAGCCCTTTAAATCACGCACAGTTCTATTAAGGAGAAGCCAGACTATTCAAACTGTCTTCATCGGATCAAATGCTGAAATGAAATCTCTTGATTGCTTTATTTCTATGTGTAATATGTGACCCTGGATTTAAAATGTGCATACTCTAAAACCAGCAATGCTTGCATGCATTTTAATTTTTTGAATTTTGCAAGTGCCAAGATTCGCGAAATTAACCCGTTGAGGACGAGTCCCGAGTATACTCGGGCAGGGGTCTATGGGAAATGCGTGTTGTAGCAAAATCAGTCCATCCTCAATGGGTTAAAATGCATGTGAAAATTCTTGTCTACACTGTACATGTATGCATTGAATGTGAGAAACAATTTGCAAAAAAAAAAATTCGTGCCGTGATAAAGACCATTGACTCCAATTCGTGAAAATTTCATGCCACAAAAATATCTTGCCTCACAGTACTACTGTGTAGTAAATGCTGTGGTGGTATTTGATATGATTCCTATTTATCAGTGAAAAGGGAATGGTCAGCCTTGTCTTGTGGAATCCAAATTACAGGACTCTGATGAAGCATAAATCATATCCACAGGGAATCATTATAATATCTTGGAAGTAAAGGGTTGATATATGACTGGATGCATAATAACTTTGAATTAGCAGATTGAGCACCTATATTTCATATGCCTAATTCAGATACCGGGTATATACAGATCTAGTTTGTTTGAAACATAGCTGGTTGGTAAGATAGATAGCTAGATTGATTGACTGAATGAGTGATATATAGTTACATCTAAAGGATGGATATGACCAATGAGCACAAATTATTTGAATCCCTTATGATTTATACACCTGCATGGCTTGCATTTAATTGTCACCCTAATCTAGCATTTTAGCAAACTTACAGATACACTTTGAATAGATGTCACTAGAACGAAGTCCAAATGAAATGCTCTAAATGACTAAAAAACATTGTAATAGGCACATACTTGATCCATCACCACTAGGTCAGAGAGTGTTGTATGCATGCCGTTCAAACACTGTAAATCTGGTGCTGAATTTGAGACTGTTATGAATGATACCACCCACAGCGACGGCCTCTCTACGTGATAGATAAAAGTGAAAATACATATTGTATTTCCACAGTGGAAATTGAACATCTTCTGTTTCTTAGACAACTGAGCACATTTTATGGCGTTGTCCTTTTTTTTCATCCTCATTCTTTCCAAAACCCCATCCCCCCATGTTTTCATTTAACTATACGCACAGCATCTCACACTTAAGTGCCCACAGAAGCAAAACTGCGGGACATAAGGGCTTGATGATGGAAACCGAACATCAAAACCGATGTTCTCATGAATGCAAATGGGCCTTTCAAATCCAATATCTTACTCACTGCATAACCAGAATGTATTTCCTCGGGCACCAATCAGTCGGTTCAACCACACTGACAAGGCGCTGAATTCATATTTCGATCTCTGTAGAACAGCCAGCGTTGCAGAAGCAAATACAAAAGCACACAGTTTATAGCTCTCAGATGAAATTCAATAACCCAATATCAGTTCATGGACAACACAAACCATATTACGCCACAGACAACGGGCTATGCAGACACTGAAGTTTAAGCAAACATACTGATTTTGCATCTGTTGTTTGTGCACAAGACTATTAATCAATGCAAATAGACTTACCCCTCCCTACACGGCCTTCTCTTATCTTAAAGATGGCATTTCACAAATGAGGCAAATGCTCACAAGGGGAACATATCTCTAGAGCGGAGAGCCATCTGTTATTTGAGGAAACAAATACACGGCGGGGCCCATTCAATCTAATCTCAACTAAATTCAATTTGATTTCATCATGCCAGTATCTTCAGGTCCCAGAATGGGAATGCTAGGGACCCTACAGGAACCTGTAAGATGTCCACAATAAGTGGCTCATTATACTCTGCAGTCAGAAGTCACCTGCCACTGGTTTTAATGACGACATCAAAAAGATTATTTAAGGAAATAAAAAAAGGCACTAGGGTCCTGCTTTTTACACAAGTTGTACCAGCACAAGACCTCCATCTGTTTGCTTGAAAAAAAAAAGCTAAGAAATGAAAACCTGCAATCGATGATTCAAGCTGTGAGTATTTTCTATGAACTCTACACAATGGAAGAAAGTGAGGTCCTCAAAAAAACAGAGGGAAATTTCAGTGCTGTTGGCATTTTAAAGTAAATTGTTGTGTAATCATTAAAAGTAGGGCATGGAAAAATAAAGTTGTCTGTAATGCTTATATGGGTATGAACCATACAATATCCATACGAGTATCATCCTGTACAATATATTTATCCCTTTTTAAATCAGAAATTAAATTTTGTCCCTGCTTTTCTAGCATGAGACTTTGCAGAGCTATCCTTTGATGCAATTAACAAAGTATATAAGGATAGGTATTACATTCTGCTCCCAAACTTTGCACAGGTACTGTTCTTGATGATTGATACTTTTTTTAAATATAATTTGCCAATGCCTCCTTGTTCACTGTGAACTGCATTCCAAGGCAGTAGTCCTGAGTTAATTCCATTTAATCCTTATGTGCCAAGACAATCAGCTTAACTTGCAAAGCTTTTTCATCAGAATTCAGTAATTCATCAAATCTTGACCTAGTTGTAAAGTTAGTAAGCTCACTCAGATGTAGTAATATGTCTCAGTCTAAGAGGAATGCCAAGGTGGCACATTAGGGATCACAGGGATTAAATAATCTCTATTCATTGAGAACTAGACAAGCACTCTGAGAGCACAGACCTCCACCAAGCAACAACTCATTTCCACCACTAATCTTGTTCTTCTGTAGTGATCAGTGATTTCTACCCATACGTATGCATGCTCAAAATCGTCCAATTTCCCAATAATATGTACATACAAGTAGAAACCTTTTGTTATGTCATCAATGCCAGCTGCGCGGCGCACCTTGCCCTGGACCAGAAACTAGAGCATGCACTCTAATGCGCGTATGAAACCTCAAAAATATGCTGCTTGAACTCCCAAGTTCATTGACCCAAGCTGCCATAATATCGAAAATCCTTTATAAAATCCATACAAATTCATGGATCACCATCAAAATCTAATCATCATTTCTTGTGTCATTCTCAACCTTCCAGGGCTGCAAGTTTCATCCAAATCCGTCCTCAACTTTTTGAGTTATTTTGCACACGGAGTAACAAACCAACGGTAATGAAAACATAACCTCCTCTCTTGGCGGAGGTTATTAGTTTCATCGGTGCCAAAGTTTAACTGATGTCACACATTCATCTTTGAATAAATATTTTGAAGAAACATATGATGTGCTAACACGAAGACTTAGCACTTACTACAATAAGGCAACATGGCCACCCAAAAAAAAAGCCTGTCGGTTTGGGATGCTATAAGCATGTTTACTTTGTAATTCACACTGTTTTGCCATTTGAAGTGCACTTCAGAGGCACAAGGAGTGTTGGATGGTAATAGAGATGACAGAGCTTGGAAATAGCTCCATGAATTGGTCTCGACAATGTAATTTTCGCATACCCCGCTTCTCTCCTCCCCCTCTGTCAACCGCACACTGCCCTGATCACATTGTGACAACAGATAGACTCGTGGGATGGTTGTTCTTCTAACCAATCAGAGTTAGCAGCTTACCGTGCCATGCATACCATTGTGACTGCCCCTAACCAGCCTGTGTGATGTGGTGTGGATGGAACATTTGATCTGCTAGGAATTCACCCACTCCACATACTTTCAATCTACTTGTTCTCTAGCTGCACTCTTCCTTACCATTCATGTCTCTTTTTTACTTTTAATCTTTAATCAAATCTATTTCATTTTACCAAAATCTTCATTACTGCATCAGTTACATCATCAATTCTGAGAAACTTATATGTTGTGGCAATCATCTATTCTCTTTGTAAAATTCAGAAGACTTTAGCATACAGTACCTCAACAATAGAATTTGTGGTAGAGTGTATTTCATTGTGACAACGATATAACACAAAAATACACAAAGTTGCAAATTTAACAATGTGAAAACAATACCTTTGACATGTATCACAAAAGGGGGAGGCATATGTGTAAACTGAAGGATCTAATATGCTGTATATTTTGCAGGGTTTTTATTCTTGCGAATTTTTTGAGTCAGGTGCTAGTCTTAGTATTCGCATATTTAAGAACATGCAAAAATATAAAATCTGATCCCAAGATGAATGCGATGCACACATACATATCCGTGTGCAGTACATGAGAAGGTGCATGATGATACTGTACTCCACGATCGCATATTCAACCACTCGCGAAGTTGTCGGGTAGTCACGTTTCACAAACAATTGAACTTGCTAAATGTATGATACATACAGTATACTACCCGATGCACTACAACACCTCCTAACATGATATTACAAGAGACTATTTGTGTGTCAAAGTTGGGCCCATTGCTCCTGGATGGGATTAAGAGATCTGCATATCTTTCACCTCCACTTCAGGCAAAGGCATTGCTGAAATTCCCCAAGTTCATATATCTTGTACGCAACATCTGATATACTAGTTATTTCATATCAGTCTTTTTCTCTAAGCTACATCTAATGCCTTTACAAATTCTATTAGTAGGTGAAATATATATATACACACATATAAAGGAATGTTAATGGTTCACTGCAAGCCAAGTATCTGGAATGCTAATTGCGCTCAAAGCAGTGACATAGGGGGATGAACTTGGACTAACAAATGTCTCACCCTGCACTGATATTCTACTACATTTGATAAGAAAGAAGGAAGTATCCTTCTAAGGAGCAAACCTCCAAGGCTTAAGGAATTGATGACAAGGTAAGGGGAGCTGTAGGGAGTATCTATTAGTGACAGTGAAATTGAACGTTGATGTGACATCTCGAAAAGAGCTCCAAGTGTACTTCTGCTCCCACTTAAATATATCAGGAATATATTCCATCACTATCAACATATATACACAAGTGATACAGATGATGTTGTTTTAGAAGGATTCAAGTAAAAAGATAGTGTATGAGTGTAAACACCAAGACAAAACCACACATTTCTCTTTCATTATTTTCTCTTCCTTTGGCAGATCTTTAGTAGATATGAAAGTAGCCAAGCTCTTTTCTATCTATTCATAAAAAAATACATAGTAGATTCACTAGATTCACTCAGTATAGGTTCATTTTCTACAACAATGACTACCTTACTTTGTTCCACGCTCTTTCTTTCTCTACCTGATCTTTTTCTACATCTTTTTACAATTTCCTCGTTCCGGCTTTCATCTTACTTAACTCCATTTAAAAGAAGTAAGTGCTATTCCTTGTTTAATACTAGCATGTACCTTCACAAAGTGTCTGGCTAACATCGAAAAAGTTCTTAACTTAAAAAATTCCTGTGAATAATTTTGCGATGCAATCATACAATGAATGTATAAGACTGACTCCCCCTGCCCCCCCCCAAAAAAAAAGTATGTTCTATCAAATTGAATATTAAATAACAACTAATGAATAAATGAATAACATTTTTTTCATTTTATAAATAATTTCTTACTACTGGCAAAAAAACCCACAAAGAATTAAATGGTGTTCACATCAAAGGAGACAATTAAATCAGACAAATATTATTTGTTCATTGTCAATGACTAAAAGAAAAAAAAAAAACCAAGAATACATCCTCACTCAATTTACCTACATCAATAGGGCCTACCAGAGAAAAAATGCACAAAGTAGGTTACTCACAACTGAAGTTGGAGCATCTTCCACACACACATTCACATTCAGACAATCAAACGCTCTATAGATGTAGTTGCACTAAGCCACTTTGATTGGACATGACTAATTTGAAGGAAATGAAAAATGTCAACTGGGGATTTTTTATACTGTTTGCTGCTAACACCCATAAGATTAGAATGACAAGATCTATAAACTGTGGCATGTGAGGCTGTGCACACACTGTTGCAGATGTCATCCAGTCTTTTGAATTCAATGTATAGTGTGCAGAAATCCTGCCGGGATTATACAGTTATCACATGAGGGAACACTTTGCTTTCTCATCATACCCCCTGGGACGAGAGAGAGAGAGAAGGCCAACAATGTCCAACTTTCTAAAGTGACTAGTAAGTTGCATATCCTGTGGCTGGGAATACATTGCATGTTCTCAACATCGGCAATCCTTCACACAACTCTCTGAGTCTGCCACAGCTGGAGGTAACAGGTGATTCCACCGACATGTCACAGACTTCACTCAGAGAAAGGGGGATACAAGATGACAGTGTGTTTTTGGTTACTGTCAGACATGTCTGCAAGGCGCAGTGGCACCCTATCATCTACATTCTGGGAAACGGGCCGTGAATTTGGCGTTTCCTAATGAAAGGGTTTGGGGACACTGGAGATATCTAGATGCCTCTAATCACAAATTAACTCAGTAGAGGACAATCACCCGTAGCCTTGCTTCTCTTTTTAACTATAAGACCATCAAGGAAACAGACATTGGCTGAGCCACAATAAAGTCAGTGCTGCCATATATTCCTCACGTAAGCGTTGTTATTATCGCAATTTACCTTGATATTCATAGCAATGAACAACAACAAAGAACATCACACGTATGTGTATTTTCTCAAGAAGCAACCCAAAGGGAGATTGAATACAATGTGATTTGATTGAATCGTCAAGTTACGATCCTTCTTTTCAGCCTATTTCTTGTGTATGCCATGTGCACTTGAATTACTCAACTCATACAACATGCCATATTACATATATCCACTTTCAGTCAAATACTAGGACTGAAAACCAATCACCCATTGCCAGGCTTCGCTCTATACTGTAAAACATGATATATTCGCGGCATGAATTTTTCGTGAATTGGAGCCGACGGCCTTTTTTGCGGCATGAAATTATTGCAAACTGCCACTGGCATTCAATGCATACAGCGTAAACAAGAACTTTTGCGTGCATTTTAATTTCGTGAATCTTGGCGCTCGCGAAATTCGCGAAATTAAAATGCACGCGAAAATTCCTCGTTTTACAGTAACCCTAAGTCCATACATCATACATTTTATGATTTCTGTGCTTCTACTGCATGTATAAATCAAGATTTACATGAATGGACAGTCGTGTATCTCACAGATAGGATAAATGGACAATTCTAGAGCTTTGTGAATGCAGTAACACTATACTAGAGAGCCTCCCCCCCCCCCCCCCACCAAGAAGAAGAAGGAGGAAAAATGAAACAAGATCCTCAGTGACTTCCCCACGATCTGACCACCGTACCAGCCACAAGCTGGGAAGCAGGGGAACGCTGGGTAAATTCCCTCGGAAACAGGTTGATAAATCACCACATGCATCATTACCCACACCCTTAAATACCAGGAGAGGTGAGAAAACATGTATGCCTGCGTGGGAATCCCTCTCTACAAAGCACTGATTCGCACATAATGCCTCTCAGCGCTGCCAGTGCTCTTTACCCTTCTAATCACACAATTTGCAATTTTGCATGTGCGTGTTCACTAACCGTCCTACTTTCGACACCTTTGGATTGCACCATCTATGATGCACTTACATGTGGATGGTGAATGCACTGAATTTCATTTGAGTCGATCTTTCCATTTTTGTCCCAACATTCTTTACCTTTTTATCCTGCTGCATTGTATTCACAGCCAGAGTTTGAAGTCTCAAAAATATACGTTAGGTTTCATGACTTCTACTTAATAACAGCAGCACAAGAGTACACAGCGTTAGGAGAGATGTCACCATCAATTGCAATGTACTTCGTCGGTTGAGAATGAGAGGGGCGTTAACCCATTGAGGATGGTATGATTTTGCTACAACACACATTGCCCGTAGACAGCTGCCTGAGTATACTCAGGACTCATCCTCAATGGGTTAAGTTGTCTCGAACACTATGGGTTTAGTGGCAACTTAACGCCCTTATCATCTCACCCGACCATTATGATTGCCATGAACACAAAAACCTGTGCAGCATATACATTCATTGCCGGGACTTTGCCACAGTGCTCTGGGTTGATCACAAAGTATCGATTCATGCTTTTAAAATGAAATTCTTTGTATCAGAATGGCCAGAGTCACAACTGCAAGATTTTTCACAGAAACCTAGCATTTAAAGACGATTCTACACACTTCAAGAGCATACACATCATCATCAGAAGAAGAAATTAATAATGAATAATTGTCATACCTTCCATACAGTCTCCTTACCTCACAGAAGAAACATACACAAACGTATGCACAGAAAGAATAATAGCAGCAGTAGTAGTAGTAGTAGTCGGGGTTGCAGTGGTAAAAGTGGTAGTAGTGAAACAAGAGCAGCAGCTTGTTGGAAAAGTTAAGGTTTGTACTGTAGTACAGTAGCTATGGCAGTGATGCTATGTAGTCCATGTAGTTTTATTCTGTTCCATAACAAACTCCAGCAATCAAAGAAGATTTGTTAACTCCTCTCCCAAATGCAGGCCAGGACATTAATCTATGTCAGTGCCAAACATAAATATTTGAGCATTAAAACTTTTTTTGTTTTTGTTGTAGCAATTACTACAAAGATGAAAAATGTATAGAAAATAAGAACAACTTCCAGACAATTCACATTCATTTCTTCCACATAACCATTAATGACAGCTTTCATTATTTTTTGTACAAGTGTGGCCAAGTTTAACATTTCTGTAGACATCCTATTTTGGCAAAAGGGAAATTGCTAATGTTCAAATGATGGGCTGTACAAGAACACGACTGCCACAAAAAGATTTCTACATTTATGTCTGGACTTTGAAATTGCTCCATCATCATTAAGTTTATCAACATGGAGCCAGACAGATAATTTATGATTTTCCGTTTGTCTACCCCTGAGTCCTCCCTCCATGTGATGGTATTAGCCTCTAGATAGCAAAACTCTGAGCGCCTTGCTGAACTTCCGTCCTGATTTATTCCAGTGACCAGTGACGGCTGGGCATCACTGATTGGAAAATGGAATCGGGAGATGAAACCATAAACCGTAGGATTGATACGCAGCACTAGTTCATCGCCTCCAAGGACACATTTCGCGACAGCCACACATGCAATCACTTCTTACCCTTGTGTCAGGGGAGAGGAACCGAGAACGCTAAAATGCATTAATTTTGCTCTGTCACTGGCAGCAGTCATTGTGTCAATGTCACTGGTTTGATGCCAAGGCTGAGGAGCCGTGAGGTTGTCTCAAGGGGTGATGAAAGTTATCTTTCTAGCTGTGATTTTCATTATTCCCCCCCCCCTCTTTTCTTTCCCCTTGGCACACTTTCTAAGTCCATAAAAATGCAAAACAAGTTACCTCAAGAAATATAGAATGTCTGGGGTTTACTGAGTTAGCTTACAATTTCTATATTCTCCCCTCCCCCCCTTTCATTTAATCATACCATACTCTCTTTATGGCACAATCAAGCAGATTGACTGCCTGATTTACTTAATGCATCGAACAGTTTCATCAGCACTGCAGAAATCTGAGAGTGACAGTTTAATATTTAATGACCTCTCCCATCACTCTCGAGATAACAGGAAATTAATTCCGGGAGTGAAAGCAGAAAGGGAAATGTAGAAGCATACTAGCACTTTGAATGCATTTGCTACTGCCATGCCAAAGGGAGGCAATGAACTTAAAAGTAAAACTTGAGAATATGGGAGGGACTGCAGCTCACTTGATTTCAGCCAGCTATGAATCTGCCTTTAATCAAATTCCCTACACATTTTTGGCATTGCTATCAGCAGTCCAGAGAGGTTTAATTCTTGTTTCACATAAACCAGAAGTGTCCTTCATGTTTCATCTCCACAGGGGTGTGAAGGTTTCTGCTGTGAAAATCACATAACAATTTGTCAGCAGTTTAATCTTTCATAATGATTTTCAGTTGATAGCCACGTCATGAAGATTTTTGCAATATGAACATTTCAACTTCACTGATACAGCTGTAGTTTAGGATCTAATGTTAAATCATACTTATTTCTGATGTGCATGATATCACATTGCTATTTCAATTGAAAAAGGAAATAACAGTTGTCCTTATTCATCCATGAGGGCATCTTTTGCTGGTATTCAAACAGTAAAATGTAAAATACATTGTCAACATCAGATTTCAGTTATATTTATGCCTCTTTGGTTACCTACACTCTTTCCTTACTTTAGAGGGCAGTCATTCATAGCACTCATATACTTAACATGCTATATGCTGTGAAATGAATGTTTTATCACCAAGACTGAAAGGTTAAAAAATATAAGACTCAATAATCTCATCAGCTACAACTACAAGTTCTAGTGGGAATTTTGTTTTTGTTTTTAAATCAAAAGTTTATATCTCATCTGTGGAAACAAACACTAGTGATTTCCAACCACAAAATGTAACTGTACACCCTTTTGTTTTCTGTAATTACATAGGCCAAGTATCAATTGCATGCTATTCACCACATCTGAACCATCACATTTTTAGCATACATCCATGAATACAGAGAATAAACAGTATTACTACATTACTATTTTTTTTTTTTTTGCTGCACATTTTTCCTGAAGTCTGTCAGTGTTTGCCTAAAACTCATGCTATGCCAACCCCACGCAAAGTCAGAAGACTTTTAGCAGTCAAGTGGAGCAAATTTGTACATGCACCCCTGGCACTTTGGAGAGCTTGGCATCCCGTCCGATGTCTTCAGCCTCAATTAGAGTCCACTCTGGACATCGATTGAGACAGGAAGTGAGCAGTCCATCGCTGTGCTACCCCAAATACTGAATTCACGTCACCTTGCAATCAGACACCAACAGCCATCACTTACTGGAGTATCAGGGATTCACACTTCAAGCAGTGTAGTGTTATCTTGACAAAGCCCTCAATCCATCCAGTAATTGGCCTGACTAGTGTGCTTAATAACTCAATCCATCACATCCGTTCAAGACTGCCAAGTGTGTTTGACGTGAACCCATAATAGAGTTCTAAAACACCGTCTTGTTAAAAGCTATCATTGATTCATGCTCATCATACACTGTAAATGACAGCAGTGATTTTACTTCTCCCTGCATTTAGATGTTTCTTTCTCCTTTCTGTCACTGCTCGTATTTGAAAATTACACCTAAAACAAATTTATTTTAATGCACTCTGGTAATATCTAAAGCACAACGCCACTGATATTTTGGAAATGCAGGGCTGACGGATAGGTACTGTACAATCACTGCTGAGAAATTGTCACATTACATAAAAATATCTTTATTCTACTAACCAACTGCTTTCATGCAGACTGCCACAAACTTTTCTCTTTTTTTTCTTTGGAACACAAAACAATTAACTACAATATGAGACAGACTACCTCTGTTGGGTCTTTATCTATTTGATGGTTTTTTTTTTTCTCCTCATTGTTTGTTTGATTTTTCCCCCTGTATGACAGCATGTTTAATTCACTATGACTGTTACATGTAAGTGCTATTTCATGTACAGATTTTGACATAGTTGATAGGGTGTGGGGTAGAAGAAATGCGGGTCATGGTAATTGAGTTTACCTTTTCTTGCCCCCGGCAGCCCTTTTTTTTTCTACGTAGGTCACAATCAACATCTGTTTTTCCATTTGTGCTTTGTTGCTGTGTTATAATTTATCTTATTCTTTGTTATACTGAATCAAATTTGTTTTGTGTTTGTCTACGTATACATGTCTGAAATACCAAATAGATAATAATGATAATAATTGTTTTGTTATAAACCTTACATTTTATCCTATTCCATTTATCATCATCATTATCCTAATTATCATTATCATTATCATTGTCATTATCATCATCATTATCTTTATCATCATTATCGTCATCATTAAACTTTCTCTTATCATTATCATCATCATCATCATCACCACCACCCTCACTACAATCATCAGCACTACTACTCCTTTGATTTCTATTTGAAATTCTGAAAGTCATTATGTCATGTCAACTGTAATATGTTAGCTGTTTAATAGCCAATAAAGATACTCATGTGCTTGTCAAAAAAAAATAAAAATAAAACTCAGAATATAGCTGTATTTCAAACACAGAAGTGGCTCTCAATAGCACCCTGTGCCTAACTCATACATTGTGAATGTGAGACAAATGACAAGATTGACAAAAAAAGTTACTCCCTCATGGCACTTTTAACAGAAATGAATAGGCGTGGGGAAAAGACATGTAGGATATAAATGTCATATTTTTATTCCTGGTTTTGGTCTAATTGTGTGGACCAGAATGCCTCTTTGATTATCAGGGACCCTGGGCAATTTGCTTTTTTATTAGCCTCACTTTTGGCTTCCAAACCCCTCCCTCATCACACACACACACACACACACTCACACACACTTTTTTTATGATACACACACACACACACACACACACACAAACCACAGTGATATTCAAGACTTTAAGTAACATGCATAGAGTAGGGTCTTTTGTGGAAGGAAAAAGTTGAATGTGGCTTAATAAAAATGTTAAATGCGGATCAGTGTGATTGCATGGACGATAACCAAAGACGGAGAATGGTAATGCACTAATTAAGTTGCCTGAGAAGAACAAGGAGTAAGCAATTTAGCGCGTGGGTAGTTATGTGGAACGTGTGAATTTCTCTGCATCGGATGAAAAGGTTGACTGGGCGCATTTCATTATCACCGAGCCATCCCACTTCGCCCAAAATGAAATTACCAGATGAATGAATGAGAGACCCGCAGGGGGCTGAGAGATTTGTTTGAACAGATGTGTCTGGAATGTTGTTTTAAGCCACTTATCACCAGCTTGCTTTACAAATATTATCTATATGAATTGAGTAACTTATATTAGCTAACATTGTTTGCAGCATTTTTCGCTACACCATTTTGCTTGTGGCAATGTCATATAGCGGGGAAAAAAATATGTAGGAGTAAGTTCAAATTAGTCCTATGCTTGTTGTTAGCTGTCGTGAAGGATAAAGGTAGCGTGCCAAGAGCTTTTTCATCCATACATCAAATCAGTTCACTTAGTTCATTTGGACATTTGTAATCCTTTAGCAACTGCGAATATGACAGCACAGCAATTAACTTTTGGCAAACAATGTTTTCATTTTCTCAAACTGTCAACAGTAGTGACACCCTACACTGCAGTTGTATGAATGTTGCTGTATCTCTGATGTGAGAAATCAATATGTTTATCTCATTTTCTATTTTAAAAAAAAAAAAAATACATGTTTAGTACAAAAATTAGAAACATAAAGACAGATGGTGTTTGCAATGATGTAAGATAATACTGTATCATGATGATATGATAGCAATAAATGAAACACATGAGTGAAAATTAATTCTTTATCTGAAACCTTTTCTTTTCTTTCATTTTTGGTTCACATAAAGTAAACAAATACTAGAAGTTCACAATGTAATGTTAATGGAGTGAAATTAAGAAACTCTGAATTAACTTCACAAACTCTTACTTGTGGTAAAAGTGCAGTAACTTTGGTATTTGATAGTTAATGTACCATTCAACTGTTGGAAATGGATTGCATTCCTGGACTGCTGCTAAGTGGTATGTTACCAGGATGTCTTAATACTGTGGAAGAGGTTACTGATGGATGGCACATTTGTGACTCGCCGCAACAAAAGGATCCTTACGTCACTGACGGCTGAGCCACAAAAATTGAGTTTGAAGTCAGATCATCAAAATCAGTCAAAACCATCAAATATCTGTTTTTGACATAACTTTGTAGTCTGATGTTTCATATGTCATATGCTGAAATTTTGAAGCTAAATGATCAAAGAAAGAGCAAGAAATTATCAATTTTCTGAGCCATGATTTTCCAACTTTCAATAGAACGGAAACGTGCCCGAAGATTTGGATTTAGTGCCGCACATATACTCCGCCCCTAGCAAAGAGGGAGTAATCTTATTGGCCAGTGCGTGGCATCCTGGTTACTAATTGGTCGTGCGTAGACCGCTGGTGCTAAGCTTGAATGAACATCGCGTAGGTTGCTAGGAGCATACCTTCTATTGTCAAGAGGTGAAAATTGTTTTACCTCCCCTTCATCACGATTGTGTCAGAAAGAAATCTCTGAAGGCGGTTTTCTCAAAACACTGATTTCCTACACCACTTGACATGGTCTCATAAAATCACCAATATCTCCGCAACCGAGTAATTTTATGAGTTGTGTTATACATGAAATTAAAGTGGAGGAGAGGGGGAATAATATCATGTCATTTTCAGAAAATCGTCTTCCCCCACTTTCGGATCCTTTTGTTGTGGCAGGTCACATTTTTACTCTGTGGGTCTCATATCCCTACGCCAGTCCTTTTCCATTCTCCCACAGCAAAACACAAAGCGACGCAGCAAAGATGCACTGGATACAGTCCCCCCCCCCTCCTCCCCCCCCCCAAAAAAAAAATCTCCTCCCCATTCAACTCCTTCCCCCCCCCCCCCCCTTGCCCTGATACAATACAACACTATACCCTCCACACAAACACACTTATGACACATGGACCACTAGAGGGGGTACATCCACTCTGCTTGGAACTTACATGGAGTTTGGGGGTTGGACATTTCAGTGTAATCCACATTAATTCTATGCAAGAAGATTTCATCAACGTAACTTCTCCCTAATTTCTCTGGAATCAGCAAACGTATCAATAGTGCACTTACCATGATGAGGTGACCAACTTTCCAAGAAAAACATTTGAATTTGGCTTTAAAAATGCCCAGTGCATACACTTACCAGAAAAAAAAACAAACAAATGTACAGGAAGTCAAAACCTTGACATTCAATGCATGCCTCATCTATTCATCTGTGTTTTCACCGTTCTTTTTTAGTCTTCATTTATTCATCTTTGTCTATCAACACACAATTTTACTGGTATGAAAATGTGCATACAAAGAACACACAGTAAATGAAATGGTGGTTGCAGGCATGGCAATGCTTTGTCATTTGTATAAGCACACATTCTAATTCTCCCTATCACACTTGAATGGAAACATTTTGTTGCTAGTGGTCAGGTCCATACACTGGCCATATGCTACATTCAAGTTAAAGAGGTGCTCTTACGCATCCATGCACAACATGCAGAGGTCAAGTGGGGTCATGCTTTCAGTTTTGACTTCTGCACTTCCGGTAATGTGGAGTTTACCTGTACAGCAGGCATGGGCAGCACATACATGCGGTAATCACGCACAATTTTTTCCTTTATATCATGACTAAAACACTGTCTCAAACATAGAAATGCATTTTCAGAGCTTATAACTCGATATAATCTTTTTTTTTCACAACATGTAAGAATTGCTAGGAATATCTACAAAACTCTGTTACATGTAGTTTGGAGATAGAGATATCGATCATGCTCCATGTGTGTGTGTGTGTGTGTGTGTGTGATGAAATAAAGCTCTCACTGTGCACCGGCACAGATTTTCCAGTTATTTGCACTAGGGAAAATTGATGCTGGTACTTACATATCACAGAAACTCAGTATTGATCACTTCAAGTCAGATTTGACATAAAACCAAGGTGTAACATACTCTGATTAGAAGACTCTCAATCAAACACAAAACCAAGGTCTAACATACTCTGATTAGAAGACTCTCGATCAAACACAAAGACTGCTATTCACCATTCTTTCAAACAACATACTTAAGATATGTATATGCCATATCGTGAATCCTATTTTTTGCAAATCGGAGCTTCCCGACAATTTCACAAGTGATTAAATTCTCCATCGTGGAATACAGTAAACGAACAGAGAAATATATGTGTGCACCTCGCATTCAGAATCAGAATTTATATTTTTGCATATTGTTAAATTTGTGAATAGCATCCTACTCACTAAATTTGCGAAAATAAAAACCTCATGTGATATATGGTGTATACAGTAGGTAAAACACGACTCTACCCGCATCGTTAAGGTGGGAAAATACCATCACTTGAATGACCAAATTGATATCAACGATACTTTATGTACACCAGCTCCAGACACCCCCATCCAATCACACCCCACCAAGTTTTAACTGATGGTACTCACTCATTGGATCCTGTTCAGACAGCCATGCTCCAAGGTGTAGAGTGTGTTGTAGACCCAAGGACCGTGGGTGTTTGGCCCCATAATCAGTCTTGACCACAGCGCTGTCCAGCGCCCGACCCACTTCACCAATGTCCGCCCCAAGGCCGGTCAGAAGGATCGTCAGGTCTGAAGACTGAGCTGGCAGGGGTCCATGCCCAAGCCGCACTGCTCCATACTCATCCTGTTCCACTACAAATCCTGGGGCCAAAATAGAAGTTATTCAAAATGCACATGAGCGGGTATGAAAGTAACTATCTCTACAACATATGATGTCGCCACATTTACTCCTTTGGCTCATTTACATTTCGTAATTCTCTTTATCAATCAGATGAATGGACAGGCAGACAGACAAAAAGATAAACAGAGACAGACAGAAATAACTTGGAAGAGCTATAGATGAACACGGGAGCTGAACTTTGGCCTCCGATAAACCTTCTTCATATTGTCAGCATTCTGATTTCTTGTTTGACAGATGATTGCATTTCATGTTAACGATATTTAATTATATATTAAATTAAATATCACACAGTAATTTTCCTGCAATCTGCCTTCTCCTAAATGACAAGTGAGATAATCTTGCTACTGAGTTAGAGCTTAAAAAAGGTGAATTCCACTCTGATTATTGAAGTGATCTTCACTGAGGTAGGTATGAGTCATTGGCGTGTCTTTGGCAATAAGTTTTATTGATGCAACTTCAATATCTTGTGATCTAACCTTTACTAAGCTTTGTTCAAAAAGCACAAACAAAAGAGATCACTCAATCTTCTTTATCAATTTTGAATTACCAGATGGCTTCCAGGAGTACTGTCATATTGCTCCACCTGAGCAGATTTGTCCAACTCTAATTACAGCCAAGTTTAGGAAAACTACTTGTATAGATTGCCAATCATACAGCTCTGGCATATAATGCCTACATGTATGGAAGCATAGAGGGTGAGTGTCTTCAAAATTTACCTAACTTTGTGGCCAGATCCTTCATGAGCTCTTCCATGTCCTCATCGTCCAAGGATCTGTCCTGGTTCCGAAGGTCCAACATCCTGAGACTAGACGCTGGCTGTAGAGACTGCATCATGGCCTTTAGAGTCTCACAGCCAAGGCTATTTCTGTTCACTGAAAGGGTGTGTAGTTTGGGAGATCTTGCCAAGAGAAGACCTAATGCATTCTGACTCTCATCACAAATCTGAGGAAATACAAAGTTGATGAGACAGTTGACAATTTCAAACCAGGTCTGATGACGGAAGCATAGATGTGCCTCTGTTTGCCCCAAAAATGACAATTCATATCATTTCACTGAGGCTAAACATGTTTAGTTGGCTGCATCACTCTGTGAGCATATCACATGGAAAGTTTTATTATACAATCATATTTGAGATACCTGTGAGAAACTATGAAGTACACTAAACACTTGCATTTCTTGGTGTGTGAGGTAAAGTACCATTTTCAATTTCAAAAATGTTTATTGGATAATGATGCGCTTTGAACCAACTTTCCTTGTATTGAAAGAATGGCATCACCACCCTCTCAATTTCATCATTATACGAAGGACAAAAAAGCTTCACACTTCATTCCAATCACATTCAACATTAATCATACTCTCTCAAGTATGGTAACTACATTTCCCCTGTTTTTATGTTTTCACAGTCGTTCATGCTCGTTGTATTGGGTTTATACCTTTTAGTTTTGTTGCTTGCATGACAGTGTGTGTGTGTGGGGGGGGGGGGGGTGGAGAGAGAGAGAGAGAAAGTACTGTTTACACCATATATTTCGCGAGTCTAAATTTTAGCGAATCAGGAATTACAGACAATTTCGCGAGTAGTTAAATTCGCGATCATGGAGTCCTGTACTGAACGGAGAAATGTACACGCGTACGTCACATCCACATCGGGATCAGAGTCAATATTTTCGTGTGTCTTTAATTTTGCCAATTGCACCTGACTCACGAAATTCGTGAAAATAGAAACCTTGTGAAATGTTCAGCATATACAGTATACCCATTGTTTGGCGTACAAGAATCCTCAGAACTGAATACTGTTTTAATTTACCTCATTTGAGTTGAGATTAAGGAGCTCAATTGTTGGCTCTTCTGGTTTGAGCATGGCCTCCAGAAGTTCATTGACCCCTGAAGATGTTAGTCTGTTGTTAGCCAGGGTCAGGGAGGTCACACACCAATTGCTAGCCAAGGCAGAGGTCAGGGGTTGAAGGTCAGAGTCATTGAGAGTGCATCCAGCCAAGGACAGGTTGGTAAGACTAAGAGAATCTCCTAAAATACAAGATATGAAGTGAAAAATGGTTTATACATGAGTTGTAGCATGTTATTAACAGCTAAATGATTGATGCATCAATATGAACTGTTCATTCCAAACAAGTAATCATTCTTTCCATCAAACTACACAGAAATTCATCGTCTTATAGAGCAAACCGCCTTATATTTCCATGACAGCTGCTGACATTTCAAATATTCTGAGAGATGTTCATATCTCAGTTACACATAACTGATGAGCATACACAGCTGTTCTTGTACTATCTGAAAACATGCCCATGAACAAAAATCTGAAATTCTTTTCTCATTAACCCAGTCACATTCAACACCTGAAAATAGATTGACATTGTGTAGAAACAGGTCACTGACAATGATGCCAGCATTACAATGGAATCCTCAAAATCACATGGACAGAGATTCTTACTCTAAATTGTCATGGATAACATTCACTAAGTCTGTGAAACACATCCTTTTCATGGAGTTGTGCTTCCAGGCCATCCTGGGATGAAACATTTGAATACAAAATATCAATACTTTCTTGGCACCACGTAAAATAAATGTACTGACACGAGACGATAATAGCATGCATATGACATCTTTAATACCAGAACCTCCCCCCCCCCCCACAAAAAAAAGAAGAAAATGCTAGTTTCTCACCGGCACTCAATAACTGGGTAAGAGCTTCCGTCTCTGATAATTTCAATCCACTTAAGCAAAGTTCGGTGAGACCAGCTGGACCTCGCAGACAGTCTCCCAACCTGCCCACACTTGTTGACGACATTCGGGCTTTGCACAGACTGAGCATTCTGAGCCCAGAGAGGGCACTGTTGTTGGTCAATTGGTCAGACAGGTCATCCAGTGACTGCTGGTCGAGATGAATGTTGGTAAGATTTGATGCCGAACCTGCAGCATGATATAAATGGTAAATTCGATTATCAGTTACATTCAGCAATCTACTTTGTACTAAAATTAGAAATAACAACAACAATAAAACAGGCAGCATTTGTCAGTGATTTGTTTGCAAGGCAAATCATCACACTCTGAAGACATTGATAGTCATATGACCTAATGAGTCACTTTGACCAGTCTGAAAACAGAAGCTATTTGACTCACTTAAATTGTGAACCTGTCGGATCAATTTGTAAGGAGCAGATCACACTGTATACATAATTTTCCAAGCATTCATGGTATGCAACACTTTTGCACTTTAAGGCTATAAAAATTAGATGAAGTAACCAGTGCACATTTGATCACACGTGGTCATCTCCACATATCATACTAACATGCATCATAAAATATGAATAAAGTTGAATTCCAAGCATTCTCACATGTCATAATTCTGAAGGGAAGTAGTAAAGATATCAAACTTCTTGTGTTTTGTTTTGTTGTGTGTGTGTGTGTGTGTATTTTTGTTTTTGTTTTGGGGTTTTTTTTTTGGTCATCTTCTGTCATACCTATTTGGCTTAAATGTTTCCATCTTTATCAGGGTATTGTGGTGACACGTCACAAATATAAAATGCTGCAGTAAATGCAGTGATACCTACTCTAGGAGCAATTACTCCAGTATTTGAAATTGACACATATTTCTATTCATCAGAAGAGATACAATATCCAATTATTCATGCTACATTAATATGTTATGGACATTGCCCTGCAGCTGTTGTGCTGTAGAATATGAGATGCCCTAACATACATTCCATATTCTACCAAGCCATGTTCTAGGGGCTTTTATAACCCCATTCCAGAGATTTTTTCTCATCGGTCACTCATTGGAAGCAAAGATTGTTGCTTCCAGCCACCCATCGAAGTGTAACAGATCGCAGTCTGATGAAACCGACTTGGTAGGTCGACTATCAGGTGAGTGTGGTGCGTGATCCTCATCAGACGATCTTGCCTCTTCGGATCACCGCCTGACATGTTTGACACTGACCTGATAGTTGACCAACACAAGATGGATTCATTGGACTGTGATCCGGTACACTTCGATGGGTGGCCGGAAGCGATGAAATTTGCTTCCGGTGTGTGACCGATGAGAGAAAATCTCTGTGAAACGGGGGTATTAGACATAACAGAATACCTGTGCTTGTCATCTGCACTAGTGATTGTAGTGAGGCCACAGTCAGCTCTGTATTTCCTGACAAGCTGAACTCAGTCAGGTGTGGCAGACATCCTGGAAGATGATTGGCCAGTGCCTTCATGATGTCATCTGTCAGTGCACAGTTTGCAAGGTACAGGGCTGTGAGGGTGCTTTCCTTTTTCTCTGCTGCAGCATCGAAAGCTATCAAGGCACAGGGGAGAAAAACATTTTTTTTGATACAAATTATCTCACAATCATATTTTAAACTATTAGGGAATACTTTAATAATTACAAACTACTTGCTTCCCATTTAATTGTTATCTTTCTCCTATGCATACTTTCACATATTGGTGATAAAATTGATAAAAAGTTGAAGAAAACATGGGCGTCACCAGGGGGGGTGCGTTGGGTGCGAACGCACCCCCCTTCAGACCCTTAAAAAAACAAAAAACAAAAAACAAAAAAAAAACAAAAAACAACTTCAGTCTGCGAGCGACCTCAACGCCGGACACTGAATGATTATTATTTTTTATATATTTTTTTTTTTTTTGAAATTTTGCATCGGGAACAAAAATTAAAAAAAGAAAAAATCGTGGGCAAAAGCAATTCGCACCCCTGGTTCAATTCGCACTTCGACGCCACCTCGCTGGTCATACCTCCCCCAGTCATGAACTTAAACCGACACCCTTGACTACCAGTGGCGGATCCAGGGGGAGGGGCGCAGCGGGCGTCCCACCCCCCCCCTGCCCCATCTTAATTTTCAAAGCCAAAAAGTATAGCTACAAACGGCAGTTTTTGGACTGTAAAATGTCAAAATTTTCAAGCTCGCTCGCTGGCATTTAGTCGTAATGCCATTCTCCTGAAGTTGCTGCCAGTAATTGCCGGCAGTTCCACCCGGTGCGCCCCCCCCCCCCCTTACTGCAAAAAATATAACTACAAACGGCAGTTTTGGTACTGTAAAATGTCACAATTTTCAAGCTCGCTCGCTCCGCTCGCTCGCATTTAAATTCTCCTAATATTGATGCCAGTAATTGCCAGCAGTTGCGCCCGGTGCGCCCCCTCAATTTCGAAAACAAAAAAAGATATAGCATCAAACGGCAGTTTTGGGACTGTAAAATGTCAAAATTTTCAAGCTCGCTCGCATTTAATCTTTATGCAATTCTCCTGATGTTACTGCCAGTAATTGTCTGCAGTTGCGCCCGGTGCGCCCCCCCCCTTAATTTCCAAACCAAAACAAGGAAAAGTAGAAATTACGTGGTGCGTAATGTATGTCCCCGCCGGAAGTAGCATTTTGTAACAAAATGTGCAATATAGGTAAAAAATCAAGGTCAAAGGTCAAAGAAGTCAAAGGTCAAAATTCTGTGTAGAAGTTTTGAAGCCCTCACCTAGTGCCATCACAAAGCAAATGGAATCGAAATTGGGTTAGAAATGGCGAAGGAGTAGCATTTTGTAGCCAATGTACAATATAGGTCAAAAATCAAGGTCAAAGGTCAAAGAAGACAAAGGTCAAAATTCTGTGTAGAGGTTTTGAAGCCCTCACCTAGTGCTATCACATAAGGCAAACGGAATCGAAATCGGGTTAGAAATGGCGAAGGAGTAGCATTTTGTAGCAAAATGCACAATATAGGTCAAAAATCAAGGTCAAAGGTCAAAGAAGTCAAAGGTCAAAATTCTGTGTAGGAGTTTTGAAGCCCTCACCTAGTGCCATCACATAAAGCAAACGGAATCGAAATCGGGTTAGAAATGGCGAAGGAGTAGCATTTTGTAGCCAATGTACAATATAGGTCAAAAATCAAGGTCAAAGGTCAAAGAAGTCAAAGGTCAAAATTCTGTGTAGAAGTTTTGAAGCCCTCAACTAGTGCCATCACATAAAGCAAACGGAATCGAAATCGGGTTAGAAATGGCGAAGGAGTAGCATTTTGTAGCAAAATGTACAATATAGGTCAAAAATCAAGGTCAAAGGTCAAAGAAGTCAAAGGTCAAAATTCTGTGTAGAAGTTTTGAAGCCCTCAACTAGTGCCATCATATAAAGCAAATGGAATCGAAATCGGGTTAGAAATGGCGAAGGAGTAGCATTTTGTAGCAAAATGTACAATATAGGTCAAAAATCAAGGTCAAAGGTCAAAGAAGTCAAAGGTCAAAATTCTGTGTAGAAGTTTTGAAGCCCTCACCTAGTGCCATCACATAAAGCAAACGGAATCGAAATCGGGTTAGAAATGGCGAAGGAGTAGCATTTTGTAGCCAATGTACAATAAAGGTCAAAAATCAAGGTCAAAGGTCAAAGAAGTCAAAGGTCAAAATTCTGTGTAGAAGTTTTGAAGCCCTCAACTAGTGCCATCATATAAAGCAAATGGAATCGAAATCGGGTTAGAAATGGCGAAGGAGTAGCATTTTGTAGCAAAATGTACAATATAGGTCAAAAATCAAGGTCAAAGGTCAAAGAAGTCAAAGGTCAAAATTCTGTGTAGGAGTTTTGAAGCCCTCACCTAGTGCCATCACATAAAGCAAACGGAATCGAAATCGGGTTAGAAATGGCGAAGGAGTAGCATTTTGTAGCCAATGTACAATATAGGTCAAAAATCAAGGTCAAAGGTCAAAGAAGTCAAAGGTCAAAATTCTGTGTAGAAGTTTTGAAGCCCTCAACTAGTGCCATCATATAAAGCAAACAGAATCGAAATCGGGTTAGAAATGGCGAAGGAGTAGCATTTTGTAGCAAAATGTACAATATAGGTCAAAAATCAAGGTCAAAGGTCAAAGAAGTCAAAGGTCAAAATTCTGTGTAGAAGTTTTGAAGCCCTCAACTAGTGCCATCATATAAAGCAAACAGAATCGAAATCGGGTTAGAAATGGCGAAGGAGTAGCATTTTGTAGCAAAATGTACAATATAGGTCAAAGGTCAAGGTCAAAGGTCACAACTGAAATTCTGTGTAGAAGTTTTAAAGCTCCCATGTAGTGCTATCATATAAAGCAAACAGAATCAAAATTGGCTCATAAATGACAGAGAAGTAGCAAATTGAACATTTTGATCACACACGGACGCACACACGGACGCACGGACGGACGGACACACGGACGGACGCACAGACACACACACGTACGGAGCCCGTTTCATAGTCCTCTGCTCGAACTCGTTCAGCGGGGACAAAAATATAGCTACAAACGGCAGTTTTTCTACTGTAAAATTTTCAAGCTCGCTCTCTTCGCTCGCTCGCATTGAATCGTTATGCAATTCACCTGATGTTGCTGCCAGTATAATCGCCAGCAGTTGCGCCCGGTGCGCCCCCTCCCTTTATTTCCAAAGCGAAAAAATATAGCAACAAACGGCTGGGGTTTTTTTTTTACTGTAAAATGTCAAAATATTCAAGCTCGCTCGCTCCGCTCGCTCGCATTTAATTGTTATGCCTTTCTCCTGATGTTGCTGCCAGTAGTTGCCGGCAGTTGCGCCCGGTGCGCCTTTCCCCCTTTATTTCCAAAGTGAAAAAATATAGCTCCAGATGGTAGTTTTTTTACTGTAAAAGATGAAATCCTATCTACGCCGGTGCCCTTTCCCCGCTTGGTTTCCCTTAACAACAGTAAAAGTCTAGGGGTTGAGAGCTTCCTATATTCCAAATGTCTGTCCAAAAAAAAAATCTCGTTACATTAGGGTCAAAACGCACCCCCCTTGAAAAAAAGCTGGTGACCCCCCTGAGGAAACGATACTGACATGATCAGGTTTGAAGTGCTCTCATATGTGATGTATCAAAGAAAATAAATTAAAGAATACCAGGCTAGTAATCTTTGCATGACTAGTAGAGTTATTATTATCATACTCTGGACTGAGCTGTGATCTACATGTTCCCAATATGCAAAACATTATGTCCTGATGTACAACAAAATAATGCACTGACCACACAAATAAGTGCATTACAGAGTACATGAACACATCAAGGAAACCTTTATGAAACACAGATCGTGCAGTACGACTCAGCAGAGCTCACATACACAGCAATTTTCATGAACCATGCATGTGTCATTGCAGGAAATCTGGTTTTCCATGATAAATTTGAGTGGGTAGGTGTTTTGATAACTTGTGTGAGTTTGTGTTTATTTTCTCATCTATTTATATTTCAAAAGAGAGAACAATCACTATGCAGAATACCCACCTAGCTCTGGTGCATCAGTCGTGGATGGTCTGGTATCGTTCATGTTCAGTAGTTCCAGGGAGGGATGCTGCATGCAGCTAACGAGCATCTGGCTGAACACATCAAGGTTAGTTACCTTTGGGGGGAAAATAGATATGTGCACTTTAAGGATGAAGCATCACTTTGATGTTTAAGAGATTATTGACTAATTTCTCTCGTACAGAATGTTGAAAAAAATTGTATGTAAACAACATGGTGCTGGAATACAGAGTGATTATACACATTATTTTTCCCATGGTACATAGGCTTAACCTGTTCCATTTGGGAACCTGGTGGCCCGTGAATTAAGTATATGGGCATTTCAGAATTCAGTATGGAATGGGTTAACATGTGCAGGATACATCATGATACAAATTATGGACTTTTAAACATATTGCACACACATCAACAATGCTTAGTCCCCAGTATACTCGGGCAAGCGTCTATGGGAAATGCGTGTTGAAGCAAAATCAGCCCGTCCTCAACGGGTTAAATTTTGGTGGGAAATTCATAGCTACAGAGAATAAATAGGAAGAGAAGGTGGGCCATCATATCTTTATGTTATCTATACCACAAATTTCTCTTCACAAATGTCACTTGCAACTAATAGAATGAAAAATAAACATGTGGACACATAGAGAGAAGAGAAGAAATGATGTGGACACAGCCATCTTACCTCATTGCCCCCAGCATGAAGCTTTATCAAAGAAGTGTTTTCTCTAAGGCTTCCACCAAGAGTCTGCAGTCCTGAGTCCTTAATACCACAGTTCCGCACATTTAATTCCTTTATTGCACATGTTGATTTCTACAAAAATGCAGAGAATAAGATAGGTGGAGTTGGTAATCCTCAAATGAGTGCTCTTGCCTTATTTCTGCTTAGTTTGCTTTACATTCTTGGAGTGTATGGATAATAACTTGCTAACTCTGTAACACCAATTCTACAGATTTAGTTCAATTTTCTGGCAGCCCAGAAAACAAGAGCTACGCACCATTTCTCAGGATCTATGTTAATGTTTTGGTTGACGAGTGCCAAAAATGAAACTCCTTGTCTCACACAATAAGCCACAAGTGTGCTTACTCTCTTCACAGTTAAAACTCAGAGACAAAAGGAGTTCTTATAATGATGGAAAAACTAGAAGCTCTACTCAAAATAAGCATGAGGAGCAGATCTACACATCAAGTGGTAGTAAAAATCCCACATTATAAAAGGGCATCATCATTACCATCATCATCTCTTTCTGTAGATGCTCTATGATATCACAACCTTGAATTGCTACATTTTGCTCCTAAAGAAAAACATTCCTGCACGGCCAATATCTACACGAGACTAGGAAATGTTTACTCACTTTGAGGATGGTAGCCAGGCCTTCTATAAAGGCGCTACTATCTGAGATCTGGTTGTGACTGAGGTCCAGACTGGTCAGGGTTGAATTCTCTTGCAAACCTTCCATTAAGGCCTTCAGGTCTGTGGCCCCACAGCTAGAGATGCTGTCAGGAATTTAAAGGAGAAATAAATTTCAGAGTAAGTAGAATGGTAAATATAAATTTTCAGTGATAGCACCTGGTCTCATCATTTAACTTCATGACTTCCTCCAGCAAGTGAAATTGATTACTGGAAGTGCATGTGATTGGACTACAATAAGGTCCTTTGCATGCAATCCCTTTTCGTCTTTTTGTAATATCTTACTTGCCAGAAACAAACTTATGGAACACACATTCTGCATGCTCAGAACCAACAATCAGTCACAAATACTCCTACTGAATTGCAAGAGAAACATGCCCTCAGATTGATAAGTAGATAGGAAAACAGGTAAACATGGCGTTTCTGGATTGACAGAATCTCTAATACGAATGAAAAACACATTGACTTGACAACAACAAGAGACCCGCGGGTCTAGCGCTCACCTGAGTATCGCAAGTTCACCTTTTACGCAGTCACTAATCTAAATTATTCACAGCTCTACCAAAATTTGACGAGGCATTCTGAAGTGGAAGATGAAAATGTACAATAAGGGCCCAATTTTTTCAAGATTCCTTAATTTGGGGGAATTGGGGCCCCCTGGGGCCCTCTGGGTGGGGCATGGTGCCCAGTTTGATAAATTGAGATCCTGACCACCTAGGGATGCTACCTGCCAAGTTTGACAAAAATCCATCATGAGGTTTTCAGGAAGAAGATGAAAATGTACAATTCAGGCCCCCATTTGGACCCTTCCAACCACCCCCCCCCCTACCCCCAAGAGGGGCACCCCTGGATCTCCTATGAACAAACTTGAAACTACAGTCATTAATGTACTCACTCATAGTATTATCTCAGCTCTATAACTTCTGATTCTAGAGAAGATTCTTAAAGATTCCTTCATTTGGGGGGTTTGGGCCCCCTGGGGGCCCCCTGGGCGGGTCATGGTGCCCATTTTAACAAATTGAGATCCTAACCCCCTAGGGATGCTACCTGCCAAGTTTGGTGAAAATGGGTCATGGGGTTCTCAAGAAGAAGATAAAAATGTACAATTTAGGCCCCATTAGGACCCCTCCTCACCCCCCCCCCCCTGGGTCCCAAGGGGGGCACCCCTGATTCTGCCATGAACAAACTTGAAACTACAGTCATCAATGTGCTAACTCATAGTATTAACCTAGCTCTATCACTTCTGGTTCTAGAGAAGAAGATTTTTGCGGATTCCTTAATTTTGGGGGGTTTGGGCCCCCTGGGGGCCCCCTGGGTGGGTCATGGTGCCCATTTTAACAAATGGAGTTCCTAACCCCCTAGGGATGTTACCTGCCAAGTTTGGTGAAAATGGGTCATGGAGTTCTCAAGAAGAAGATGAAAATGTACAATTTAGGCCCCATTAGAACCCTTCCCCACCCCCCTCCCCTGGGTCCCAAGGGGGGCACCCCTGATTCTGCCATGAACAAACTTGAAACTACAGTCATCAATGTACTAACTCATAGTATTAACTTAGCTCTATCACTTCTGGTTCTAGAGAAGAAGATTTTTACAGATTCCTTAATTTTGGGGGGTTTGGGCCCCCCTGGGGGCCCCCTGGGTGGGGCATGGTGCCCATTTTAACAAATTGAGTTCCTAACCCCCTAGGGATGCTACCTGCCAAGTTTGATGAAAATCGGTCATGGGGTTTTCAAGAAGAAGATGAAAATGTAAAAAGTTTACGCACGACGCACGACGGACGACGGACGACGGACGACGGACGACGGACGACGCACGACGCACGACGGACGCCGGACGCCGGACGAAGGGCGATCGCAATAGCTCACTTGAGCCTTTGGCTCAGGTGAGCTAAAAAGCTGGCAAAGTTCCAATCACTGACATCAGCCAAAAAAGGTCAATTTGGATTTATTGTGGCATTCCTTGGTAATTCATGAATATGGAATTTAAAGTATTATAATTCATGAGACTACTTTCTACAATGCTACTGTGAAAGTCCACAGCTTTAATTTTCTTTCTTCTTCATATCAGGAAAGACTAAATTTAAGTTTTCACGTAGCATATTGGAAACCAAAAGTGAATTTGGGAGTTTCCTACATTCCACATTAAGAAAATAGAGATGAACCAATCAAAAGTCATGAAGATCACAGATTAACACTGCTAACCCAATATAGCTTACCCTAGTACTGAGTTTCCCATTTGTGACTATTTGACAGTTTCTCGCAAATGGCCTCATGTATTATCATGCAAGTCTTTGATGGTACTGTTGCTGCCACACAACATAACTTACTTCAGACACGTCAGAGACTCGTTGGTGCTCACAGCGGGACCAATACATCGGGAGAGGAAGTCCTTTCCTAGCTGATTATTGGAGAGGTCTAGACTCCTTAGTGTTTGGTTGCTGGTTAGCATTACCCCAACAGTCTCCTGCAATAAAAAAAGTCCCAGCAGGGTGGATCAAATCTCATTCACCTCTCACACACTCGTCTTTGTATCACATGACCTCTACCACATGGTGCATCAAAAACCTTAAATTTCAGCAACTTTAGCATTAGAATGCATCTTCATATAAATCAAGAAATGTTTTCTTACAGAATTTAAAGCCGCATATCATAATGATTTCTCTTTATTTCATTACCCTGGTACACAGATCAAGTAATATTGCTTTCTGCTGAGGGCACTGCATATAGAAATGAAAGTGCAAATCAAAACCATTCCTCTCAATCAGAATACCTACATTTCTACTGTGATCACCTCCACTGGCACAAAATTAAATAGGAATGAAATTGTATACAGGTGAATATACTCCAGTATAAAACAATAACAAAGAGTATTTTGGAGAATTATTCTACCAAGGACCAAGTATATGTAAACATGTTATCACACAATGTGTAGAATACCCTCCGGCAGGGTGTTTCATGAAGCTTTTTGTTGGATAATTTTTCTGACAAACTGTTATAAGCTACTGATATCCTCACATCTGATTGGGTGTGAGCAAATTTGTGCAACAAATTTGTCAGACAAAACACTGCATGAAATGTACAACGTGTAGCCCTGGTCATCCTACTTACAGCAGAGTCGGTGTCGGTCTTGTTGTTGGCAATGGAAAGAGTTTTGAGGGATGTGTTAGCTGACATGGCCCTCATGATGACTCGGAAGGCTTGGGGTCCCATCTGATTGTTGGCCAGGTTTAACTCCTTTGGGTGGGTATGAAGACAAAACAAAGAATGATGTCACAACCGCATCATGCTATGTCCCTTTTGATGTATACAATGTCAGTTTGATTTGTGATTAAATGTTATTCTTGGTATGACATATTGCTTAAGCAAGTAGCAGGTTCAGAAATGTTACACACACAAAAAAAAAAACCCACACATACATTCTCCTGCCTCTAATTTCATAACAGATAGACACACTTACTTGATCACTATGCATTCTTTGTATTCACAGACAAATTTACAAGGTAACTTGCAGCAGCTGATATACATGACCTCAGGAAATGGTATGAGAGAGGCAATGCAAGACAGGGGTAATTCCCTAAAAATGTGTCTTATATGGTGTTTAATGAGTAATTTTGGTATTTCCTAAGCACAGACTTGAAAATCTATGAAATCCTCGATTACAAGACAAACAAACACAAAACAAATGCCTCAACTACAGCAGCGACAATAATAGAAGTGCATTTACCTCAACTGTAGTGAGCTTGGTTAGTAACTCGGTGAAGGGAAACTTGGCTCCTGCTGGAGCATGTTCCAGTTGGAGACTATTGATGCCTGGACAGGCAAGATCCAGTACGTGTGAAGGATCGGCCAGGAGACACATGGAGCGAAGTGCCCTCTTAAGCCGCTCCTGTGCTTCCGGGTTCGGCTCACATTTAGGAGAAGAATCTATGACTGGCTGACAAGAGGGCAGGGCTTCAGCAGCATGATTTTCTGCATCTGTGACAGGTTTGGGTGCATCATTGACCTCCACGCTCTCAGGAGGGGCATCGCCTCCTGCGACAGCTGCAGGATGAATAGTAGGAGCCACATTACTGTGACCATGAGCATTGTCCAATGTTTCAACTGTAGCTGGAGCCGCTGATTGGTCAGTGGAAGAAGTGTTTACCATGGCCGCACCCTCAGGAGGAGGAGCATCAGAGGGTGGGTCACATGAAGACACTGTAACGTCTACTGGAGTACCTGGAGCATCTAGTGTACCACTGCTGGGCTCATTGGTCACACTGTCAGACACTTGTAAAGAGTCACTGGGCTCTCCATTCACCTGTTTTAAAAAAAAAAAAAAAAAAAATCAGCATATACAAGGAGTTAGTATAAACTTGATGATTATATCATCTTTGACCCTAAGGCACTCAAAACAAGATGACAATATCGTTAAATCATTGTGAAGCTAGGCAAAGTTTGTTGATGCCCATGACGTTTGTTCAGACTCAATGCATAAACAGAGAGTGCAGTTTGACTCCTGGCATTTTACGATACCATGGATGCTTTAATTCCTCTTTAAATCCGTTATGTACAGTTTTGTATTCAACTTCAAGGATAAAGATGGACAAACACTGCAAACCATTTTTGTAAACTGTCTATGGATATAAAATCAAAAGCTCTGCAGAATGTCAAGATTTTATCACTAGTAAAGAAATAAACAAACAAACAAAAACAACAACAAAACAAGAGGCATGCTGTCAACAAATGATGTTAATAATTACTCAATACACATAGACACATGAGAGAAAGAAACTGTTAAGAAGTTTGGTGTTTTGGACAACACCTGACCCACAAATTGTGATTTCAAATACCTTCAACTCAAAGCACACGTCACTTCCTCAACCTACAAGTAAATAGCTAGATAGCTACGACTAGTGTTTCTATGATGAAGCAATACGTGCAGTTTACACACCCTATGCAGAGGCCTTTAGAATCAGATTTCATTTAGAATTTCATGTAATTTCATGCACAAAAAAAAGGACAGATGACTGGAAATGCAACATCTGTAATTTCTTGTTTTTAAACCAATCATCACTATGATCCAAACACATTCTCATGCCTGTCTTGATTATATCCTGTGATAAAAAAATTCATTTCATGTATGCACACCTAACCAAGACTTCTGCAGCACACTGTCCTTGTTTCTCTGTTCTCCCCCTATTCTTCCTCCTCCCACTCACTCTCTCTCACTCTATCTATCTCTCCTCCATCACAAGATGTGTATTCCCTGAATTATGTCTAAATGGGTTGAGAATGAAGTGATCCACTGAAGAGCAACAATGAAATGAGTGATTCAACGGTTAAATATCTAAGACAAATACCAAATGTTGTTCAAACTGTTAGAAGCAATGAACAGTGTTATTTCAACAAGGACAGGAACATATCAGAGCACTGCAAAGGCACAAGCAATACCTCAGAACCCTCCTGCTTGCCAATCTCATGATCTTCAGGTCGAGCTTCTTTAGACTGAGTTTCATGGGCTGACAAAGACAGTGGGCCATCAACACTCTTCCCTGGCTCAGCTAGACTTGTGCTATGTGCATTAGCCTCAGACTCTGACTCAACAGCCTTTGTGATGGTCTCTGTATTGTCTTGTTTACCAGGATCAGTGCCCTCATCTAGGACATTCCTTGCCTGTTCCTCAACAACACCATTGTCTTTGGGGATGTCATTATCTTCAGCAGGAGTCTTGACCTCTGCTGGATCCTCGCCAGGCTTTGTTTGAATAGGAGTGCTGTCTGGATTCTCTTCCAGCCCTGTTGCAACCTTTTTGATAGTATCAGCAACAAAAACACGAACAGCAAAGCTGTCTACTGAGGACACGGCACTTGGAGGACGATTCAGACCACTTGGCGGACGGTCTTTGCATGGAATGTCATTAACTCCGGCAACTGTAGAGTCAGAGATAGGGGCACTGGCCCCTGGATTTTCTGTGAGTCCTGCAACAGCTCTGTTTATCGTGTCAGCAACAAGACCTCGAACAGCAACACTGTCAACCGATGAGACGGCACTCCACGGACGTGAATCTCCATTGACTGGATGTCCCTGGGAAGGAACCCCACCACTAAGAGGGAGAGAAGAGGTTTTCCCATCACCTACCTTTGTAACCTCTGCCTCATTTTCCTGGAGGGAAGATATGTGTGGGATGGGTACATTAGTGTTGTAGTCATCACTCTACTCCTTTCCATCCAAACACACACAGGCTTACACTTGCTGATTACATTCCATCTCACATGACATTAAGAGACTGAATCTGAAATTGAAATATGTTACTTCATTCCATGAGCGCATCACTCAGACTCTGCTCTGTGAATGTGATACACTGTCCTTCTCTGAAAAATGAACCTTTCACATAAAACTTCTCATGTCCAATGAAATCTTTGTCCTGAATGCTTTAATGTCTCTTGAGTTTGTCTGCATTTTTCTCTTATTCTCCAGTTCTTGTCAATTATTACCAGAGAGAACTGAAATTTTCTCAATTCCATCCTCCAGCTGTCAGAATGGGAAGACTTCAAAGGGTGCCCATTATGACAAATGCCAAAACATGTTTTAGTCAGTGCCTACTTTACAATTTCTTTAAATCAAAACATGAAAGGTATAAACATTCTTATTACTTTCTGTATTCCCTTTCCATGCAACATTACCAGATATCAAGACACAAGATTCCATGTTGCATTTCCAGACTCTGTGCATTTCAGCTTTATGAATTGGACACATACAGCCAAATTAAGGCCTAGCTAAATCTGGTTGGATTGCTTTCCATCATTAATGACATGGTGTGTCAATAACTGCACAACTACAACGGGGGTGGTATTGGTGCATTCCACACTTGATGTGGGAAATATATGTACCACTAAGGAAATGTCTGTATTGTTCTATACATGTCCTGCCATGTACACTGAAACAGGTTGCTCTTGGCAAATACCACTCATCTCATCACATTACTCAATGACATTCAATTTATATAATGCCATTGGCAAGTACAATATTGGCAATTAGGGACTTGTTAAAGACAATTGTGAGAGTGATTTTAAGTCATGGTTGATAATGACACTGGCATACAATGTAAGGAGAAAGAATGATTAACCTTGTTTTTTGTTGTTTTTTTCAAAAGAAAATTTTAAACATACACTGTATATGCTTAGGCAATGTTCACACAAGTTGATGATTTTGCTACACTGCATATTTCAATACTTAATGTATGTTGCTGGCTATGATATCCTACATACTGATACATGTACATTAAAAAATTATAGATTTCTGGACCATGCCTTCGTCTCAGACTCACTCATTCATACTCACCTTGCTGTTCTCTCTATTCTTTCTCTCTGCGTGGTCCTGGGGATCTTCACTATAGGTAAACTTCTCGACAGGTGTCTCCTCGACTACTTCACTGCTGGATGGCTTCATGCCTTGACTGTCGCTTCCCCCAGGCACAGCCTCGGTAGGCTCCCCTCCTGCCTGGTCCGATGGCTGACCATCTCCCTTGTCTGTCACTGCCTCTGCTCTCCCATCATTGGCTAGGTCGTGGCCACGGATGTCTTCTACAGGTGTTTCAAACTGCTGAGGTTCGTCTGGAGGTGGTGATGGCTGAGGTGGCTGGGGTGGCTGTGGTGGCTCACTTGCCACAGATTTCGAACCTCCGCATCCCATTATGTCTTCATCTAGATGTAGAACAATCACAAAACCACAAAGTTTACATAATTGTGATCTACTTTCACATCAATATCAGGGCATCCAAAAAGGACAACAGTAACAAATTTCAAGAATTTACAGTTATTTCAGAAACTTCATTGCTCTAAAATAGGCCTACTGACTGTATATGACTAACATTTTTTCATCTTTTATTTTTGTCAAAAACAAACAGCAACACATTCAGGGCAATGTCAAAACAAGTCCAAAAAGAATTAATGTATTCTGGGAAGTTTCATGCATTGCTATGCAGAATGTGACAGAGCCAATCTTGAAGTTTGGGTATCAGTGAATAATCCTAGCAAGATCCACTATTTGACAAATGGAGAGAATACACTGTATGTACAGGACCTAACCAAATCATCCTTTCATGGCATACATTGTAGAAAACCTTACCAATACAAAATAAATGAGAACAAACCAAACAAGAATTTATTAAACGATTTGAAATACTGTACGAGCTGAAATTTTCACGGTGGTTTTATTTTCGCGAATTTCGCGAGTCGCCTTTGAAGCGCGAAAATAACAAAATAATAAAATAATAACCCGTGAATAAGCAAGTTCAGTTAGACCCTCGCAACTGCGAAATTAACAACAGGCAGAAATGTCCTCCAAGTACCAATTCGTGAAAATATCTGTACGCAAAAATTTCAGCTCGTACAGTAATTCATTTGACATATTTGTTTGAAGCTTTCCAAAGGGTGTAACAAACACTACATACTGCACTACACAAGGTATGCAATGCAAAACCGTCTCACTTCCGTCTTGAATCAACTTTTAATCTGCTGCTCTGAGATGAGATGCTGTTGTATACAAGTTGTTGTTCATTAATAGTCTAGACAGGGGTCGCACTTAACTTTTTTTTTTGACTAGCCAGGCGGACTACTTGGAATCAATTTTGACACTGAAGCAATATTTGGCTAGCCAGACGGACTAGTAACTTCAGAATTTTATGATTTTTGGCTAGTCCGACGTGATTTTGGGTGGCCAATGGCCAACGGACCATCGCCAATTTCGAACCCTGCTAGAAATCTTTGGTTTCCAACTATTCTCTTGTGGTTTGGCATTGCCTGCAATGAACGACGTAGGAAATTATAATTCAGCATTAGCTATGCAGCAACTCTCTGGCTTGTTAATAAGACTATTATTTCTCATTTTAATCTTTTCAGAAATTCTACACCTGGGGAGAATTTTAAATGTCTCTAGCTAACGTTAGAGGGCATTTATATCGCGAAATAGGTCCCCACTCTATTTACCGCCATTCATTTCGTCATGGACACATAGCCGGGGAACTTCTTTCAACCTCCATAAACTTTCTTCTTTAGACTTTGGACATAATGGAGATGCTCACGCAGAACGAGAAGGGACCGATATCAAAATTTGGCCGCTAACGTTAGAGGCCTAGTTACGCATAAATATTTAGTAAGTTTTTAGGCCATAGAGTGTAGCACTAGTAGTAACACCTTAACACTATATACAGCTTGGCCTAGCGTTAGATGTCTAAAGTTTTACTGCGAATTTTGACCGCGTCCCACACCAGAGGCTGCTCTTGAAACTCCAACACTATGGTATACGGGGCTCCTTGCTGAAGTGGTTCCAGAATTTTCTCACCAAGCAGTCACAACGAGTTGTTGTGGATGGTCAGGCCTCAGAGTGGACTGACGTCCATTCAGGTGTGCCTCAAGGCACAGTTCTGGGACCCCTGCTCTTCCTCTCATTTATAAATGATATTGCAGACTCCATCCAATCACCCATACGCTTGTTTGCCGATGATTGTCTCATCTATCGGTCAGTTACGACAACTGAGGACAGCATAGCACTACAGAAGGACCTTGACATGTTACACTCATGGGCAACAAAATGGCAAATGAAATTCAACACCAGCAAGTGCCATCTCATGCGAGTATCTCATCGTCAAAACATCATCAATCACATGTATCACCTTGGTGAAGATGTCATAGAGTCTGTCAACAAATACCCATACCTAGGCCTCACTCTCACATCCAAACTCTCCTGGAAAACACACATTTCTAATGCCACCCTGAAAGCCAACCGAATGCTAGGACTCATCAAGAGAAACCTGAAACACTGCCACCCAAACCTCAAAGAAAAAGCATACATATCCCTTGTCAGACCCCACCTGGAATACTTCTCACCTGTCTGGAACCCCCATCATACAACTACCATCAACCAGGTGGAAGCAATCCAGAGGAGAGCTGCCAGGTTTGTGCAGAATGTATACCAACGCACAGAGAGTGTAACAGCTATGCTGCAGAAAATGCATTGGGCCACACTACAATCCAGGAGGGAAGCTGCCATCGATCAAGATAATGATGTACAAAATCACTAACAATCTCATAGCCATCAACAAGGACACCTATCTGAAACCAATGACCGACATCAGATTGCGGAATTACCATCCTTCCAAATATCAACCTCTCACAACTCACTCCACTAAAGATGTATATAGGTACTCCTTCATGCCAACAGCAGTAAGGCTATGGAATGCACTCCCTGCAGATGCCCTCACCGCCACATCACAGTGCTGGGCGTCTTCAGGACTCGCATATCCGCATGTTAGCTCCACACTGGAGCTTTTTGTTTTTAACTCGCACCATGTATAATATTTGCACAACCGTCCACCGGCATCACATGGTACTCAAGTTTCATCCTTAGCATCATATCCAGAATTGGACTTTGCTGAGTACCGACGTAAACGTAAACGTAAACGAATCTCGGTTTTCTTGTCACTCGAATTGCTGACGCACTTTAACATACACGGGACTGAGCTCCTACACTTGCTGCCACACGGGCTTCGGATCAAATATTGGCCACCCATTCAAGTTTCATACTGACACGATACAGAGTCTCATGCAGAAATTGAAAATAACATTGACCTGATCATTTTTTCAAAAGTATCAAAGTCTATTTACCTCAAATATGATAGGATAAACCAAAACTCCAAGCTCGATTTCAGCTACAGCGGCCCATCATCGCACAGTCTAGCCGCGAGTCGTTGGTTGCTAGGATAGCACAAGCTTTCGCAACGCCTCGTTCGCCCTTTTGAGGGCACTCTCCCACCACTAGAACACGTTTGTCGTCAATGAAATCAATCAATAATAGACGTACATGTAGAAAGATGTCAAGAACGGGCTTTAAAATGTTACTTCACCCAATATCTGTTGAATAATAGAATTGAAAGGCAGTTGTCTGACCTTGTTTTGCTGAAGAAGTACCGTGTTGTGGGCCTGTGTTATAACTGTGTGCAAGTGAACTGATAATAATTATGGCGTTTTCTGCTTTGAAAGTTGGTCGTTCAATCTGTGATATGGAGCAGATCAAATTCCTTCAAAAATTGGAGGGGTCAAAGAATGGCCAAAGGGCGAATGAATGAATGAATGAATGAATGAATGAATGAATGAATGAATGAATGAATGAATGAATGAATGAATGAATGAATGAATGAATGAACAAAGGAACGGACGAATGAATGAATGAATGAATGAATGAATGAATGAATGAATGAACGAATTGATAAATGATAGACTTAACGCATAAATAACGTGGTAGACGGATAGATAGATACATGATGACAGACATATTTATAAATAAGCGATCGAGGAAGATAAAAATCATAAATGAAAATTAGTTTTTGGGCTTGTCATTGTTTTATGTAAACATTTTACTCTTTTACTCTTTCTTTCCATGGGAGGGGGGGGGGGAGGTTGGCTGGTTGGGCAGTTCGGTAAAGCATGGAGGTTCCTATTATTTGTGCTTGTGTATGTTATGTGCATAGTCAACTGACCACGCAGCCACTGAATATCCGTCAAATTTTCGCTTTAATTTCAATGATTGAGGAAAATAATAGTTTTGTTGATTGACTGTTTGTTTGTTTGTTTGTTTAATTGTTTTGTGGGATTTTTTTTTCACAAAATAACAACATGAGTACTGTTTTTTGGTTTCCATTTTTGATGATATTTATATTTATGTTTATATTTATATTTATATTTATATTTATATTTATATTTATATTTATATATATATTTGTCTGTTTTACTGCATGGAGGATGCACGAGTATGCTAGTTGATTGATATATCTAGAATTGGCTTATTCATTATTGTCATTAAATCATATCTACTCCCTAATCAAGTATTACTTAAAATCGTTCAAGCCATATGTTGCAGTTGTGCAAGAACTAATAACAATATCACAATATTCGGCCTCTGTTGAAACATTGACGCTGATATGCATTTTGTGTGATAAACTTTGTTGAAACATTTATATTCATTTCAAATATTTTTCTTTCTTCTATATAGCACCATTTCTTTACGATATCACAAAAGCTGAAGCGTTTAACATAATGCATCTCAGATTCTCAAATTAGAAACTTTCCTTTTGGAAAATGTACTTTTATGATTGTATACACACATGTATATTTTCTCACACTTCTCTGATATCTTCTGTTGTTTAATTTTTTTTTTTTATCAAAGTGTCCCGAAAAAGTCAGTTGCAAGGCGCATGCATGCGAAACTTCAAATTAAAGGGATAATAGAATAGTGGTTGAGATGATGATTGAGCTCTTATTTTTTCGCGAGATACTAAGGACATGAAGAAACCACGTATGTTACAGAGCATACAATTCTATGATAGGAATTCAAAGTTTATTTGATGAAAATCTGTTTTGAAATGCCTGAGGTATACAAAAGCAAAGTAAAACAAAGCGACCCTAATGAAAGCTGGGTCCCACCTTTTATTAGGATTTCTTTGTTTTGGATGCCTCAGCCATTTCAACACCAAGAAGTATTTTCTTCAAAACTTTGAATCCTTATTATAAATTACATGCTCTTTCATAAGAGGGTAAAATCATGGTAATGTAAATGAATAATACAAACGAATGCATGTACTTGTGTACCAGTTATGTATATATATATATATATATACTGTATATACATCAATGTCACTTATTCAAATTCATATAGTCTCATCCTGAACGTGCGCAGCGTCTCATGTTTGTGTACGTGTAAAAGAAAGGGGTTGTTTATAGGATAGATGGACGTTGCTCTTGAAAAAATAAACACACACACACACACACACACACATAGGACACACACAAACACGCACACTCAGATACACTCACACATACTCACATAAATCATATCATTGATACATATACTACAGTATATGTTCCTGATCATACAGTGGTGTGGAGTAGTGTAATAAGATATTAAGACATGCATTTGATCCTTCTTAATTCAAAGTCAACTATAATACAATAAGCCTCATTTTCACTTCATGCATGCCTTTTCGTGTTGTTCACAATCACTCACCATCAACTGCCAGGAATGGTAACTAATCTGTTCTAAACCGGTGGTGTTCGTTATTCCAAAAATGGAATAAGGATAGTTTTTGCTTTTTGTTTTTCGAAGGTTCGTTGTTCCGAAACATACAAATTCCAGTGGTATAGATACAATCGTTAACCCGACAATGAAACAGGGTTTGTTAAGGAGAACATTTATATTTTGTCGTTATTCCGAAAGTCTTTTTATCCGAAAAAAATAATGCACACTCACTGGCGAAATTATTGTATTTTCTGATTTACGAACTTTTGGATAGCGAACTTTTTTTTCTTGACCATTTTCGAATTAAAGAACCTTCGGAATGACAACCCTTCTCTTTTGGGGGGAATAAAAACCTTTGGAATAACATATACACTTTGGAATAATGAACTGTAATCGTTCCAAACAGCAATCACGAGTCATGACGAGATATAAACGACACATGCAACTGTCAATTTGATGCGAAAAAGAACTTTTATCTTATCCTTTGCTGTCCTTCCAAAAATTAATCCAAGGAACATTTTTCATTGGTCTGCTTCCATAAGACTTTCTTTTTGGTATTCCAAAAGAAATTCCTTTTAATGATGCTTACTACCAAGTGAGTAAATCTTCCAGAGTATGACAAGTGTAGTAAAAAAAAAAGCTGCTGAAAACTGCTTATCCAATAGTGGTGAGCCAATGGAGTAAAATGGAGTCAAAAGGGGCCTGAGCTTTCGATCCTAGCAGAATCTTCGTCAGAGGCAAAATATTTTCATTTTGCCTCTGACAAAGATTCTGTAATAGGATCGAAAGCTCAGGCCTCTTTTGACTGTCTGAGTTTGATAACCAATATCGACATTCTAACGCATATTATTATTCACACAGTTATGTTAAGACCGAACGTGGAGTAAAATCATGTATTGGACAGAAAATGATGAATGCTGAGTACAAACAACATACAAAGCATGTTAATCCATTCTATCATTGCGCTTCGACCAAGAAAGAATTATTTACAGAGAGACTCTATAACATTATTGACTAACTGAACTAAAAGACTGTCTGACATTTCATGACCTAATAGTTACTGCTAACACATGATCATAAATTGCTGAAATCATTTTACTGCTTGCTTATAATGAGACTTAGGGGGTGTTGCAAGAAAGTTGCAATTGATTGCAACTCTCCTTTCTTGCAACACCCCCTTAGAGTCATTGGATACAAGACGAAGAAAAAACCAGCTTGTGTGTATACTTTGTCTTCGTGATCTGAAAGAACATGCGCTTATATACACGAAGTTATATATAATGTTTACGCATTGCAAATAAGTATACTCTTTGTTCAAATTAAAACATTTCCGAAATAAAAAAAAAATCAGAAATGCGCCTCATATTGTGGTACATACACTGTATATGTATCGAAAAATTACCTGTTAGAGCTTGAACGATTAGCTCCCGGACCCACATCTTGTTCAAGCTTACATGTTTTTGATACGCTGATGTTATGATATAATTTTAAATTCTGTATACCCATTTCATATACACTATACTTTACATGTTTCTCATATCTTAGCTTTCTCAGTGTGTGGTCGAGGGTTATTAATAGAAGCAAAGCCGTTTTAGTAGCTTGTGGCTGTTGTCTAGAACTAAATCGACAAATTCATGTCGCTCAAAATAGACCCTTTTCAGGACGGACTGATTTTTCTGATTTTGTCCTCCTGGTCATTGAAATAACATCGTTCTACATATTTTAAACTTGTTGTGGAAATCTCGGAAAATCTGTTGATGCCCTGTGGATTACCAATCAGTGTTTCTGAGTATTCCATTGTGTCTGTCATAATTTTGTTGTGTGTGTGTTTTTATACTCAAGTTTAAACAAAAGGAAGTGCACACGTAAGAATTATTCCATCTTCAATTGATGTTTCAGCAAGCTAAACCATTAAAACGTCAATGTGATGCTCCGGTCGAAAATCCGGCACTCTTTGCAGTGTCAACATCGGGGTATATCAATCCATCACAGGGTAGCTGGCGTCAGTGGCGATACCACACTGGTTGTTCTTGTTTCTGGACATCCAAATGTACCCCTCCATCCCCCAGATAGTGCCCCAACTGTATAGACAACACGCGAAGACGTTAACAGTATCATTTTATTAATGGTATTTTGCTTCATTAGAAATTTAATGCTGTGCGTCTATTCTAGCAGGCTTTAGATCTGCAAACGGGAGCTTTAAGACGACGCTAATTAGGCCAAAAATGCTTGGGTTATAGGGTTAAGGATAGAATTTGATGTATGGTTAGGGTTAAATATAGAGACACTATATGTTCCCATTGTCGAACAAGGGAGGCTATTTTTACGTCCGCACAGTTTGCAACGTAGAGAACTACTTCATACACCGATCGATGGGGGCGCGATTTTATTCTTCATAAAAATACGTTGCGTCCCAGCGTAATCTAAAGTTACTTTTCAACACGACGCAGGGAGAGGAGAACGTCCAGCGCACTCGCCGTCTCAAACGTCCGCGCGTTTAAATTCAAAGCTCCCGATATACTGTCACATTTGGGAAGACGAGAGTTTAAAGGCTTTGATTCACATAAAACCGTTCATGCAAGTTTATCTTTAACTGGAATTACTTTTTGACAGTGACTCACTTAAATTCTTGAAAGGTTAGTCTACGTTTAAACATGTTTGACCCGTCATCTGGAATTTAAAATAGGAGTTACTTCTTAATAGGGCTGCCGCGTAATGTTTATTTCTCTCGGGTGAGGGAGGGGCAAATATATATATATATACATATATATATATATATATATATATATATAACACATTTATTTATTTATATATTTACTTATATACACAAATAAAAAGGGGTTTGCAACTCCAACCCCGCCATCGTTAATTTGAACATGAAATAAATTACAAAATGTGAAGTCATTTGTCAACCTGAAGGGAGTACGGTTGGCAAAGGTTCTGGAAGCCAAACTATGTAAGGAGTGAAAAGAAAAAAAAAAGAACAAATAAATAAACAAACAACACTGGGAATATGCCTCACCTGTTCTTCACGATCCAATAGTCGTCACCCGAGGAAGTTGTATTATAACCAACGGCCAAGACTCCATGATCAAGCTCCTGCGTAGAGCATTTAGGTTCATCATATACACCTGTAGAGAAGACATGGCATTTTGGACGTTTCGTGCTCGGAAAAAAAAATGTTTCATGATTGAATAACTGAAGTGATAAAAAGTGTCATTTTTGTGGCTATTTCATACGTACAATAATAAATGTCTCTATTTAGCTTTAGTCATTATATTACTACTACAATGATATCCCCTCACTCCCGACCTAAATTACTGTATTACTCTCTTTTTCCAGTTGTTGCAACTGGAGGTTATCTTTTTTAAATGTGGGAGGGAGCAGTTTGTGGGAACAGGGATATTGATTCATTTTGAGATATGGAGGGGGAAAGACATTTTGGATAACATTATATAGCAAAGAATTACTACCAGAGTTATTTAGTCCATTATTTGTGAAGAATATTGATATTGATAATCACAATACAGGATTAAAATTTCATATTCTATTTTCATATGGACGAACTAAATTTTCACATTCATTTATAACCCATCAAGGACAGAAAGTGTGGATTGATTTACCAAGTAGTATAAAAGATTGTGTAACATTGAATTCATTGAAAAGAAAATTGAAAAATAATCTGTCGACAAAAATTTCATAGAACGTGTAGAGCTTTCTGCATCTGTAATGATATTTTAATTTGTTTGATTTTTTTAAGTATGTATGGTTAAATGACATCAAGATAATCCCCCACACACAGTAATACTCTCTCTAATTTCTGTACCCTTTGGGGATCATACTTATAAGTTTTATGGAATCTCAATAAAAACTTCTCATGATCCCTCCACAAATTATCCATCATGTTATTTATTATTTCCTTTCTTTGTTATTCACTTTGTGTTTGTTGAAACACCTTTTTGGTGAGCATGGTGTCTTATGTGTATTGTCCTTTTAGTTTGTATATCCCAATTGATGTTCATTATATTACATTTTATGTATCCTTTGTATCCTTTAATGATTATATGGAAATAAAGTTGAATTGAATAAATTTCTGACACCAATTCTGGTGTTATTCGGCTGACAAGAGAAAAAAAGGCTTAACTGCAATTGTCTGGTGCCACGTCCTGGTAAAAAACAAACGAAAACAACAACAACAACAAAACGTGAAGGGGGGTAGTGGTAAGACTATATGTATTCCGCAAAAAAAAAAAAGATGGGGTGGCCCTGTCTACATTTACTTTCAATCAGATATAAAAATCACATTTTCAGAGGATCAGAGTGAAATATTGGTCTTACCCGAGATGTAGAATTGGAAGGATAGATGGCTGGCGTCTATAGAAACTGAAATGGGTCCAACGTGAGCTACGGCTTTCTGCAGGGCTCTCTCTTTGGGAGGTGAGACCACTGTGAAGTCACTGCAGGTCGCTCCTACGCAGTCTTCTTTGAAGCGGCAATATCCATCCTTTATTTATGTGTCGTTGTTGTTTTGTTTTTTGTAGGTGAAACAGTGAAAGTGTTTATACTACGAAGCAATAATAAACATCATTCCAGAAACACGTATTGCGTGTAATGCAGTGACATACAAAATTACGACGATCATTTTTGCCTTATTTTTGGTCTCACGTGCAAGTTAATAAAGTGTAGGACGGGCTGTTTCGGTTAGGCAGTTCTTTCCGTAGACAGTTATGTCCGTTGTATTTAATTCCACCGGTTTATGATCACGCAACAGCCCATGTATAAAAACGTAATGGTAAAAGAATCAACATTAGCCATCTGTGTGTATACAAAATATGCCCAAGAGTTATGTTGAAGGATAGAGCTTAGAGTGTGCAGAAAAGAAGATGACACTTTTTTTTAATGAAATAGTTACAGAATTAGTGATTTGTAGACCTTTTCACGACAGCAGAAGTCAACATGAAATTGGACGCTGGGGAAATAATATGAAAACGAATAAATAGATAAATAAAGAGCTTCTGGCACTGAAGAAAGGAAGACATTGAATGACATTAATGCAAATTAAATGAAAACGTGAAAACCATAGTTAGAGAACATAATGTATGCCCAAACACGCACACACGCACACACACACACACACACACACGCACTACACTGTCAACTTCCAGACTGCATTTTCGTGACATTCGCGTGTTTCTGCTGAATTTCATAAAGGCCTATTCTTTGATTTAATTTTGATTTGATATGATGTGACTTGATTTTTAGTAACAACTGTATATTGATATCATTTAAATGTCGGTGTATCCCTGGGGTCGTCCCACTAGGCCGACACCCACGAGTCATACAGCCCACGAGTTCGACATTGAAAACAAGTTCATTTGTCATTACTCATACATGCAGCTCACGAGTCATACAGCCCACGAGTTCGACACTAGGTAAAACAGCCCTCGAGTTCGACAGATACAAAACGGGGCCTAATATGTCGTTCTTGTGGGCCTCGTTAGCTTAGTGTCGAAGTAATTAGCTGTGTGACTCGTGGGCTGTTTAACTCATGGGCTGTATGACTTGTCAGCTGTATGACTAGTGGGCTGCATGACTCGTGGGCTGCATGACTCGTGGCCTTTATGACTTGTGGGTGTACGTCTCGTGACGTGCACCCTATCCCTGACTCACCTTTCCTTCATACTCGTAACAGTCTTCAGTATCGATACCATCGTTATCGATAACGTACTGGAAGGCTTGCTCCATCAAACCGCCATTGCAGCCTTCGTTGCCCTCATCGTCGGAGCAGTCCACCAGGTTCTGCTCGCTGAGGCTAACCAGCTTTCCAGTTTTGGCGAAGTTCTGTCCCTCCAGGGAGCCCGTGGCACTGAAAGCCCAGCAGGACCCGCATAGCCCCTACGTGGAAACATTGCGCAGGATCGTATTGTATGCGAGAGACCAAGGCTTACCAATAATAAAGCTGACAACACCGTTTCTTTTCTTATATTTTCTTCTTTTTCGTTATTCCTGTAACTCGTATATAGCTTCTGTCAATATCGTGTATGATTTTGTCATTATCATTTTCTCGGGAATGGTATGGAAATACATTAAAATCAAAACGACGAAGAAACATCAGTTCATAGTGCCGAAAAAAAAAGGCTTTGCAGCAAAAGACGAAATGAGGTCAGAGGTTACCTGATCTTTGACCCTTGTGACGTATCCCTTGGTCCTCCAATCAACGGCATCGGGAAGATCGATGTTGGGCTCCATGGAGATGGTGGCGTTCGTAGTTTTTGCGGTCTTTCGTGTCCTTCGGAAACCATTCATCCTGGCTACAAACTCGTGGTTCTCCTGTGATAATGCCCCATCAGACACAAACGCATAGCTAGGCATGAGAGAGAAGGCAATAGTACACGAATTCGTGGAGAATCTGTTAAAGTCTAATTGTAATCAACAATACTTCTCCAGAATAATATGTATCTAGTATAACGATATTCATGTAGTCCTACATACCGAGATTAAGAAAACGACTAATGCAAAGGTTTTTGTTTGCTTGTTTGTTTGTTTGGTTGGTTGGTTGATTGTTTGTTTCTCTTCAAGCAGCCTTGTGATTCACAGATATTATTCACAGCTGTTGGTTATTGTATTTTTTCCCTTCAGGAGAATCTCTCTAGAAATACTAAGACGTCTCTAAGAAAAACTGTTCTAACGCTTTATATGTGGCAGAGCTGCAAGTTATTAGAATGGACTGTCCCAAACCTAGATACCCATTTTGTCTTGTACTGAAATAAATCGGAGAGCCTGACTAAAAGAAAATGCATCAACAACAGCATGATTAATACTGAGAACTTAATAGCTGTGTTTGATGCTGGTGAATCCTTGACAAATTACACCATCAATCTGGAAGTTAGACACTTTAATTTGTTTCGACGAAGATTCAGAAAACAAGTATAATTTTTTCTTAGCAGTAAAACATAGCAGACTTTCGATGAGGACCCCTGAGCTGAGTTTGAGTGAAAAAAAAATACATTTTAGGGCTGTCATGAAACAAGTTGATTCAACCAGGGAGGTGAGACGTGATTATCGAGACAAATTTAAGCATAAGACATTGAATCTTTTGTGTAATTTCCAGAATATTGTGTTCTTCTTTAGTGGGTAAATTTCAAAAGTGACCCATAAAAGTTTGTACACGGAGAAATGCTGGTGAACCACCGAAAAGAAATTTGAATGCGTGTGGAAAATAATATGTTGATAATGAATGATGCTTATGAAGAGCAAATTAAATGAATGACAATTTCCCCCAAAATTTAAAGCTCTTATAGAGAGATATACAGAGGAAGATAGAATTGAAACAGTATCTCAAACATCATAAATTAGTTATTGGTTTAAAAACAATATGCATGTTTTTGTTATTAAAATACAACTTTATCTGTTTAAGATGGTTCACATTTAATTCTCTTTTATCATCGAATTCGATATGTTTCGTTTTCCGTTATCACAGGACGTGAAGAGCCAAAATTAATATGAAATGTGAGTATCTTACTGTGGACATGAGTTTTCTCAGCACTGAATCTGAAATAGGTGGTAATGATATGTAAATCACATATCTATTCTGACTTTTCAAATTACTTTCCAATATTCTAATTAATTGGTGTGCAACATTAAGCAAGAAAGTCCACAAATTCTAACTAGCACATTAAAGTACCATGGATCGGACGTCGATTTCCTTACCTGACGACAATGAATGATACTTAATCAATTTATTTATTGATTTATTTATTTCAAACGCAGTTTAGGTATATTGATGTTTAACCAATACATGACTGACGATTTGAACATGTCGTTACTTATTCGATTGCTTCCCCTAACTATTCACTTTTATCATTCAGAAATGGACCAGGGCCCTGTTGCATAAAACCCTTACCGCTGGACTTACCGCTCCTTTATAGCGGTAAGTCTTCAAATTAGCGGTAAATTTTACAATCCTTGATGCTGATTGGCTGTGACACCTAATTTTGACGGTAGTTACCATTGAAATTCAATGGTAAGTTTTATGCAACGGGCCCCAGAACTTTGCGTATAGAACAAATATATTTGTTTAGATATCAGTTTAGATATATTAATGTTTAACCAATACATGACTGACGATTAGAACATGTTGCTGATATTATTCGATTGCTACCCCTTACCATTCACTTTTATCATTTATTAAAGGAAATGGCCCAGAACTTTGCGTATAGAACAAATATGACTGTACAACATGCATTATCTATCACATAAGCACAACTCACCACACAAACCCTACACTTTTTGCACTATGCACAACTGCGATTTTTTTCATATATCATTATTGATAATTTATTATCATTATCATTATCATTATCATCACCATCACTACTATCATTATTGTTAAGAATGTCATAAATGTCTATTGTGATTATCATTTAAAAGTTATCATTAATGATATCTTTAATGCTTCGTCGCACAGAATCATTCATTGCGGCCCGAGGCTGAATTACAAATGATTTTGCAAAGCATTATGTACACAGTATATTCATAATAAAAAATATTATACAAAACAAATCTAAGTTATCATGATATCAAACGATTCAGCATATTTATATGACATGTCATCTTTTAACCATTCTCAATCTTGTGTATGGTGCTTTGGATTTGTCGAGCTCACCAAGTCTCCAAACTTGTTCATCCCCAATCGGTAAGTAGACTCGCCCAAATCGAAACGGGCGTTGTGCCTGTTGATGAAGTGGTGATTTCGCTGCCAGATTGACCTCCTCATGGCTTCCTCGACGTCGTCCTGGTACTGCTTGCCGTGCCTCACCTTCCACTCTCGCCATTCCTCGTTCAGAGACGCGAGAGCCCCCACGAGACAGACGGAGAGAATTACAACGCGCAGGTTCATCATGATGACAGAGTACGTCGAATCCTGTAAGAGTAAGAAGGAATGTTAGCGCCTCTTACGCCAACAACTGTTAAGAACATACAGAAAATTGATAAAGGAGTAGGTGACCCATATATCATAGCCTCTTGGTAGGAACCCATACTGTTCGAAGTTTCAATAGCCTGTGCCAAACGTCCCCCTCTCTATAGTGAATGCAATAGGAGCGAGCAGAGGTATAGGTTCCGCGAAACCATGCAAGCCAACATCGAGAGTCAGCTGACCAAGGTAATGGGTAGCGGATAGCGAGAGCCGCCCCAACGAGACTCCCATACCCGCTTCTGCTCTCTTATGTTCTTCGCCCTCGATCATCAGTGCTATGCACTGCTAGAGTGCTACCGACATCATTACTCAGTTCCATTCAGTTCTATTCCACTGAATCAATTTCTTTCATCCTTGTGTATTCCAACTTTTTACATTTAGATGATCCCATCACTGCAATCCCTTGAGGCTTTTAAAGTACACCTTTTCTTTCACTTTACTTAATTTCTCTTTCCTTGTTCTTTTAAAAAAAAAATCTGATTTGTTATCGTTTTGTTGTGATGACCTGTGTCATTCCTCTATTGTGTATAAGTGTGAATTATGTTGCATTTTTTCTTTTTTAATGGTATATATTGTAAACGTTGAAAGACATTAAGGAGAGTTTTATGTTATAAATCGTATGAATATCATAACAAAAATTATCTTACATCCATCCAACGAAAAATAAGTATACATTATACAGATTTGGACAATTTATATCGTATAATAATTTAAGAAGTACAAATCATAAAATATAATACAATTAAATAGATACGATTGACAGATAATGGGAGAGAGAGAAGGACGGAGTGCTTACTTTGCGATGATGACAACAATCTCTCTAGGTCTAAAGAGCGATGGAAAAAAAGTGAGCTACTGAAAACGGGAGCTTGTGATGTTCGGATCACTCCCAAACATTATTAGGCCATATGTATTTCTACAACTTATCCATCTACATTTAATTTTCTCATGTGATAACTACAGGTGATATAAAATATATTCTGTAGGCAGCACAATACAGACAAAAATACAAATTTGAAAAGAGATCAATATGCCTGAGGATCTTTGTATAAGAACTAACTTGAAGGTTACTTCTTGCGTCAATTTTTATACCTCAGTCTATCTATACATAACTAATGCTTATAAAATTCTCGCAAGTCATGAAGAAATACTGTAAGGTAATTCTAGCCCAGACGCTTGGCTGTTCATAATAATCTCTAATCTTCAGATACATAATGATAGTCTTCGTGTTAGACGTTGTTCTTGCACTAGAAATGTAAAGGACTTTCATAAGCTTTACACATTCTATTGACCTTTTGCAATAATATTTGAAGGCAAAATGATTCTCCGCATCTTCCGGAGGAGCACTGTCAAATATCAAATTTCATAGAATTGTAATTTTGGGGTAAAATTCTGTTTATTTTGGCATCATTTTCTATATATCGTATTAGTTCTGTGACATCTCAGTAAAGTTTGCATATATAAAAGAGGTTGGCACATGAAACCAATACATTATAGTTAAGAGAATGTAGAATTTTCCTCTTTCAGCGTGTTCAGCGTTTTACCTTCTACCTAATCTAAGTTTGGAACAAGTATTATGTTTTGTTAATAGAACAACACCTTCTTTTCCTTGTTGTAATACATTAATTGAATGTGGCTTTAATCGCCGCTTGCCATGATTGGAATAGATTGTGTTTAAGCACAATAATGATGTTATGAATTTAAAAAAAATGAGCAAAGAAAATGTGATTCCATCAGTTTATGTTCGTCAACAATAGACATACTGATCTACATGCTACAATGTTATACTGCACTGACTGATTCGATTTCCTAGGAATCAAGAAAATAATAATTGACTTGAGTGAAAACAAAAACACTCTGAGTGCGACCAGGATGTTTAACAAGATAGTACAATAGTTTAACTCCATGCAGTGTAACCTGGTGAAGAAAAAAAATACAATAGATATCAGAAATAATTTCGAACCAAACAAAACTTCAAAATTGTTGTAAATTACAAAACTGGAATTGAAACTTGGAGTTTACACTTCGGCTGGGTGAATGATAATCACATCACTCAAACCACGACCTCTTGCTCAGCTTCTCTATCATTAGCACACATTTTGATTTATAACGAAGCATTTTCTTTTTACACGATGAAGAAGACGATATGAACAATCATTACAGTCTTTAGCTTTCCATTTCTTCTTCGATTATTTCCTGTTGGCATAGCCAGTTTGGTTGAAATAAAAGGCAGAGACTGTCCAACCAGGGAGGTAGAAGTCTTTGACTGAAAAATAATTCTGAGCGCGACCAGGATGTTTAACAAGATCAATGGTTCAACTCAATGCAGTGTAAACGGGTGAAGAAAAAAAAAACACACCTAATACACATCATAAATAATTTCGAACTAAACGACGACTTCTGCTCAAATTCTCTATCATTAGCGCAGATTTGATTCATAGCGAAGCATTTTCTTTTTACACGATGAAGAAGGCGATGCGATAATCATTACAGTCTTTAGCTTTCATATTCTTATACGATTGTTTCCTGTCAATATGGCCAGTTTGGCTGAAATAGAAGAAAGAGACTGTCCAACAAAGTGAATTCACTTACCTTGCCTGGACACTGGTCTCTGGCTCCGAGCAGATCAGCACTGTAGTGGGAAATGAACCGATGTGAAGATTTCACGTGCTTATCATAAGGAGCCGTAGGGGAAACCGTATATAGGCCTACCTATACATACAGGCAAAGACAACTAGACGTGAACGCGCGCGCACATACACACACATGCACACACACACCTCCATGCATGGATGCATACATTCTTATGATGCACAAGAAGAAAGTAATCATTTTGAAGAGATTATCACTAATCGAAGCATAATCATTATTATGATCTGTATTTAATGAACATGATTTCTATAAACAAACCTAAAGACGTCATTACTGATTTGAGACTCACATTAAAACCAGACTTTTTATCGTCTAAAATACCCTTGATGAGCAATAACAATTACAAGATTTGGTTTCGCATTCTTATTCGTAAGTACACCTTGGCAACCTAGCTCGAATTTCTGTACAGAAAGGTTCAGCTATTAATGACCACTTAGCATGAATTATTCTCCCCAAAACAAAACCAAAAACAAAACCATCCTGTCTATAGCTCTCACGTTGGTTTTGCTTACTTTTTCATTTTTCCCCAAGTTTTATTTTTGTTTCCTTTCTTTCATCTTTTCTCTCTTCACTGACACTTAAAAGATTCGCATGACACGTGACTATCAATATGCGCGTACCTACAAAGAGCAACGGATTAACGAACCTTCAGAGTAACGAACATCACCCGATGTATCAGATGTTTGGTAGATACGAAATATTCCCCTGAAGTGTCAATCTCTGATTTGATGTAATATGTTAAAGGTAAAATTTACCAAATATAAGATAGAGTATGTAAGATTACCTCAGCTATACGCAATTCCCCCACAATGATCGATTTGTTGTGTCAATAATAACAGCAAATTGTGGCTGTACGAAGGAACAGCTGATCACGGCGATAGCGCATCTTGAGCTGATTACGGTAGTTTTTGTGCTTTTCTAACGTCGTATTTCCGTAAATTCATGGGTGTAAAAATGATTTCCAATCAATTACAGCTCTTTGACTTAATATTATCCTTCATGAGTATGTAAGATTACCTCAGCTGTACGCAATTCCCCCACAATGATCGATTTGTTGTGTCAATAATAACAGCAAATTGTGGCTGTATGAAGGAACAGCTGATCACGGCCATCGTGAATCTTGAGCTGACGATAGGTTTTGTGCTTTTAAAACTTTAAATTTATGGGTGTAAAAAATGATTCCAATGAACACAATTTCACGACGTGAATATATAGATTTGGCGGACGATTTATTCTAGATTGCCAACAAATTACACAACAATTTTCTGAAAAGTGTACACAGTTTGCCTATAGATACGTAAATCCCACTGGGTTGCATACACATTTGGTGACGTCACAGATTTGGCACTTTTCGTAGCCGCATCAAACTTTTTCCAGTGCTCAAATTTGGTAAAAATAAAAATTCTTATATTCAAAGAAGAGACAACTTTATTGCATGATTTATGTCAGAAATTAATCAAAATAACATTAAATGATGGAAAACAGTGAATTTATATATCATTTCCTATAAATTTCAACTTTAAAGCTTCCTTTGTATACTTTGTTGAGTTTTTATATGCTGGGGAGCCCAGCGTCTTCTCGCCTTAGCTTTTATATTACTTTGTGAACTTGCAAAGGGTTCTGCATCGGGGTCTTTCCCATGTATTTTGTTAAGAGTATTTGAGAGCGTGTTATATGTAATGTATATATAGAGAGTAAATTAAGTCAATTGTACAAAAATGAAGTTTGAGTTAATGGGAATTAGTAAGTGTAATAACACATCTGGTGATAGAGTAACACGTAGTTATAAGTACTGAAGGGTAGTTTAGATATTATATTGTATGTAGTATGTCAGTGTACATAGTGTATGTGAAAATTGTGATTGTTGCGTTTTTGTAAACTGAAAGTATTACGTATCATGTTGAATGTGAATAAAGACTTTGCAGAACTGTGTTAATCAAGCCAGATGACTGTGTTCTCCCCCTACTCTCTGACAGGTGTCATATCTCGCAAGGTCAGGGACCTGTTCTTGCATTGTCACCCTTTTTTTGTTGAATGAACGCCCCCTGCATCCCCTTACCCACAAGCAGGCTACGACTATACACATAGGTGAGCAAGTGCGCTTTTAGCTGTCGCGCTTGCAACGAAACACGGGCATTACTTTTATATATATATATATATATATATATATATATATATATATATGTGGGCAAGCCCACATATTGCTAAGATATTAGCAAGAGGTAACTCCTCCAGAGATTGACCCTGGTACCCCATCTTCGAATGGAAGAGTCCAACGCTTTCTTTGGGGTTGTTATCTCCTCTGCGGGGTGAAAGCATTCAAGACTTGCTTTTCACCACAAGAAGTCCGCCATCTCTCTCTCTCCATCTAAGGTGAGTTCAAACATTTCATGGTATATTTGCTACAGTTACTTGGTAAAGATTTGAATAGTGGGCAACTAATATCATCAGAAGTAGACATTTTATCCTGAGTAGATGCTATTGAAGATAAAAGAATGGATTCCAAGAGAGCACTCTACACAGGTTACAAAAGTTGAGACATAAATGGCAAGCCTGAGAAATTCTACAAGTTCGATAAATGCAGCCGAGCTGGCCATTACCAATATAGTTTCATCGTGAATAGCCAGTAGCTTAATTGCTTTTAAAATGGACCACTTGGTCAGTTAAGCTCTACGTGTCTTGCGATTGTTTCATGAAAATAATGTACTTGGTTATGTATACTCTGTAAATTGACGGAGGAAACGGGATAATTATGTCAGTTATCAAATATGTTTCACAAACTATCCTATAACTCAGTAAAACTGAAACTTTACAGGGTATATAGTGTTGCATATTGTCATAAAAATGCAGTACTCCATGAGGCGTACAGGAAGGTATATAATGTGGGCCTGTCTGCCTGTTCAATAATTATTCTAGAAAATATTGCGAGTTGTTTTGTGTGTCTGTGCATGCAGTGATGGTATGCATGTGGCTAGTGTAATAATGTGGCTCAATGTGCATTGCAATGTCAGGGCATATAAGATTGTAGAATTAGACACTGCAGTGAAGAAAAGTCAGTGTACGCTTCAACAAACTCCGTCAAGACAAAGAAACCTCAGTGGTCTCCAAAGAAAGATACGCAGTGGAAAAGATAACAGTTTGATGGGCTAGGGGTACTTTCACACGGGAAGACTAACACACCACATGAGACAGCGTATGCGGAATGTCCCTCGAGGGAATACGTTGAGACTGGTGTTGAATGTTATAATTGTGTGTAGTGTAGATACCGTGTGCCATAATTTGACAGTCCAGGTTGAGGGATGAGTAATAGATGACTGTCTCACACAATTCTAAGTTAGATACCCCTCCTCTTAAAGTTTTGAAGTGTTACAGTATATGATAATACAGGATTGTATTTTCGCTAATGAAATTAAGTTGTGTGTTGTGGGTGTCAGCAGAAATAAGTAGGGTTATTATTAGGTATACAAGTTTGATGGGGGAGACGGAACTAGAATTAGAGTGTGAACACTCCTCCCACTGCCGGAGTGAAAACCACCGGTATGCACACCAGCGAGCCAGTGGTTCTCGCTCCAGCCCTGTGGTCGGATGTTGATGTGATGTGGTCACTCCTCTCCTGCCTCTCGCCAAGGTTGAGATAACTCTGTACCTCGGCAGTGTAGATAGCTTGCTACTTTCTTCCCCCTGCCTAAACAAAGTCTCTGTTTTAAGTTTTGGACACCACTTGGGAAAGTGAGAGAGTTTATCTCCTCTTTTGAGGAGCCATCTCGAAGAGTGCTGGGGAAAAGAGAGGAGGTGTTTTATTTTATTTTAGTTCAGGAAGACAAGTTAGAAAAGAACCAGTCAGTGCAGATTGGTAGTAGAAATATACAACAAATGTCAGTGTTATTATATGTAGCCTGAGAGAATCCAATCATTTGAGTCATCGAATTGTTTTGAAGTGAGAAGGAATAAGTTTAAGGGCTTTTTCCATATTGATTTTCATTTGTTTTGGAACAGAATGGCTTAGATAAACGAACAAACATTTTCTCAATTAGTTACATAATGAGTTGGCAGAATAAATTGGAATAATGTTTGAAGTTAGATTAAGTGCGTTGTAATTTTATGACTAATTATGATTTGTGTATTTGTAGCACCAATGAATTATAGGCATTGATATGGGTGTGACATAGAACTGCATTCTTACCTATCGCACAGCTCTATGGGATGTAATCGATAGTAGAGATAGGAAAGGGATCAGTGAGAGATCGTGTTATAACTCATATACCTAATGAGTAACCGCTTTACAGCTAAATAAAGAAGGGTGTATTAATTTAGTTGTTTACAGCTGGGGATAGGGTAGGCAGACAAATAACACAGTATATCACATGTTGTTTTGTTTCACACAGAGTGAGCAGTTCTCATTCGTAATTACAGGCTTGTAGCACTAAGCAGATGTTGTGTAAACACGGTGTGCTGACATAGAGGCCGTAATTGTTGTACATGATTTTGTTTATAAGTTGTTTTGTGTTTTATCATTTGAGTATTGCTAATATATAGTGAGAACTTTGAGCAAAAAAAAATGGGTTTTCATCGGGATTCGATATATATATATATAAACATATATATATATATATATATATATATATATATATATATATATCCGTTGGGTATATATCCGTCGGGAATATTATAGTTTGTTGAGGATTGAAAAGTGCTCAATGCTGTAAAGCAGAGCATAGATTATTAGGCGTACCTGTGTTTTGGTGTCTTGTCTGCTACCGGCGGTTTCACGCTGTCGCGATCTTCAGTCTGCCTGAAGATCGCGACAGCGTGAAACCGCCGCAGACAAGGCACCAAAAACACAGGTTAGCCTATATATATATATATATATATATATATATATATATATAAACATTTATATATATACATATATATATATATATATATATATATAAACATTTATATATATACATATATATATATATATATATACATATATATATATATATATATATATATTTATTCATCTATTCATTTATTTATTTATCAGTGTCACTTATTCAAATTCGTACTACTACTAGTCTCATTCTGAACGTGCAAAGCGTCTCATGTTTATTGTGTTTGTAAAAAAAAAAGGATTTGTTTAAAGGATAGATGTATTTACGTTGTTCCTTGAATAAAAAGCTTTAATGAAAACAGCAAATTTTGAGAGCTATATACGTGTGACTCACACCTATTATCACTGGTATTTCTTACACACACAGAAAAAAAACACACACACATAAACACAAACGCACGCACACATCGTTCATATACTGCAGTATTTTCCTGATTATGCAGTGGTGTGGAGTAGTGTAACGAGATATACTAAAGACATGCATCAGATCCTTCTTAATTAAAAGCCGATTACAATAATAAGCCTCATTTTCACTTCATGCCTTCTCGTGTCGTTCACAATCACTCGCCATCAACTCCCTCGTTATGGTACACAAGTCTGTTTTTAACTGGTGATGTTCATTATTCCGAAGGTTTCGTTAATCTAAAAATTAAACAGGGTTAGTTTTTTTTTCGAAGGTTTGTTATTCCGAAACACACAAATTTTAAAGGTATAGATACAATCGTTAATCCGACAATGAAACAGGTTTCGTTAATCAGAACAACTATATTGTGGCATTATAGGCCAGTTCACAGTTCCATTCTGAGCATGTGCAGATAAAGGTGATTTGGGACCTTCTCTTGAAATGAATTTACAACTGAGGTATTCAAAACCTAGATAGGGCTTCATAACATCTGTGTTAAAAATGAACCAGGTGCAGATTGGCATTTACAGGTGAATGTACATTCTTTTCAGCAAAATCTAACAAAAGCCATTAATGCAGCACTGACATGTAAATTACCACTTCCTGCATGGCTGTTTTCAACTGCTCTTCATGAAGACTATTCCATGTTTTGCAAAGTCTGTGGTTGGAGAGGTCATTTGAAACTAGTGCTAACTGTGAACTGGCTTATTCCGAAAGTTCTTTTATCCGGAAAAAAATTGCACACTCATGAACCTTCGGAATCATAATCCTTCTCTTTTGGGGGAATTAGAAGCCTTTGGAATAACAGACACACTTTGGAAAAATGAACTGTAATCGTTCCAAACAGCAATCACGAGTCACGACGAGGTATGCAACACTTGCAACTGTCAATTTGGTGCAAAATTTATTAATCATGACCCCTTTGCTGCCCCCCATTAATCCGATGATAAAGTTTTATTTGATTTTCTTCCATGAGACTTCATATACTAAATTTGTATTTCAAACAGAAACTCCTGTATGATTAATGCTTATACTACCAAGTGAGTAGATCTGCCTGAGTATATACATCTTAATGCATACTATTATTCATATAATATTATTAAAGGGGTGGTACAGTATTGGTGGGGATGAAAATTGGGCTTTAACGTTATGCGAGATACCAGGAAAACACTTATGACATAGTACAGAAATACCATTATAAAAGGAATTCAAAGTTTATTTAATAAAAATCGGGTTTGGAATAGCTGAAACATCCAAAAACAAAGTTAAATAAATCAATCGTAATAAATTTAATGTGGGTCCCACACTTTATTAGGATCGCTCTGTTTTGGATATCTCCGCCATTTCAAAACCAATTTTCATCAAATAAACATTGAATCCCTCTTCGAATTACATGCTCTTTCATATTTCATAAAAGGTTTCTCACTATCTCACCAAAAGAAAAATGATAAAAATCTGAAGTTAAGGCTCAATCAAAACTATACGATCCCTTTAACATTAAACGTGGGGTAAAAGCATGTATTAGACAGAAATGGTGAATGCTGAGTATACAACAATAACATAGCATGTTAATCCAATCTATCATTGCGCTTCGACCAAGAAAGAATTATTTACAGAGAGACACTATACATCACCCACTACTAAGAAACTGAACTAAAACACTGTCTGACTAATGACCTATCGTTATTGCTGGCACGTGATCACAGCTGAAATCATTTTACTGCTTTGGAGTCGTTGGATACAAGACGAAAAAACAAAACAAAAACAAAACCATTTTGTGTACTTTGTCTTCATGATTCGAAAGATCATAGTATTACACTTATATGTAAAGTTTTGTATAATGTTTACGTTTTACTATGACTATACTCTTTATTCAAATTAAAACTTTTCCGAAATCAAAATTCAGAAATGCGCCTGATATTGTGGTACACACACTGACTATGATAATGTAGGCCTACTGGAAAATTACGCGTTTAAGCTTGTACAATTTGCACCCTTGTTCAAGCTTGCTCGTTTTTAATACGCTGTTATGATATAATTTAAATTCTGTATACCCATTTCATAAACACTACGTGCTTCTCATTTAGCTCGGTTACTTATATCTTGATAAGCTTCCTCAGTGTGTGGGCGAGGGTTATTAATAGAGGCATATCCGTTTTAGTAGCTTGTGGCTGTTGTCTAGAACCAAATCGATAAATTCATGTCGCTCATAATACTGTATACGCTTTTATTTTCGCGTACAGATATTTTCGTGAATGAGGGGGACACAGACATTTTCGCGAGATGTTGTTTTCGAAAACTGACACACACAAAGGCCTTCATAAGTACAATATTACCAAAATATAGTAGAAGTGTCTTTGCACCTTAGCGCATAGTGACATTTTCGCGTGTTGTCAAAATCGCGGTCCAACCGCTATTCGCGAAATTCGCGATAATTTAACCCTCACAAAAATAACAGCTTATACAGTACACCCTGTTGAGGACGGACTGATTTTGCTAAAACACGCATAAAACAGACAGTTGCCCGAGTATACTCGGGACTCGTCCTCAACTTGTCATTGAAATAACATCGTTATACATTTAAACTTGTGGAAATCTCGGAAAATCTGTTGATGCCCTGTGGGTTACCCAGAAATGTTCTGAGTACCCCATTGTGTCTGTAATATTTTTTTTTGGTTGTTTTTTTACACTCAGGTTTAAACGAAAGGAAGTGCACGCGTAAGAATTCTTCCATCTTCAGTTGCTTCTTTCATTAAGACGTCAACGTGATGCTCCTGTCGAAAATCCGTAACCCTCTCAAGTGTCCACTTTATTCAATATCAATTCATCAAAGGGTAGCTGGCCTCAGTGGCGATACCACACTGGTTGTTCTTGTTTCTGGACATCCAAATGTACCCCTCCATCCCCCAGTCAGTGCCCCAACTGATAGACAAAATGCACAGATGTTAACAGTATCATTTTGATGTTGACATCCTGCTTCATTAGAATGTACATAAATGTATCAAACGCTGTGCGTCTACTCTAGCAGGCTTTAGATCTGCGACGGGAACGCTAAGACAACGCTAATTACGCCAAAAATGCAAGCGTTAAGGTTAAGGTTGAAATTTAATGTACGGTTAGGGTTAAATTTAGAGACACTTGTTCCCATTGTCCAACAGGGGAGGTTGCGTCATCTTAGCGTCCGCGTCGCAAGCTCGATACTAGGGAGCTTTAGATTTTAGACGCGCGGAAGTTGACCCACGCTTCTGCGCACGCTCAGAACATTTTTTTTTTCCTCTGAACGTCCGCGCGTCTAAAATCTAAAGCTCCTTATTGTCACATCAAGGAAGACGAGAGTTTAAAGGCTTAAACCACATAACATCGTTCATGCACGTTTATCTTCTACTGGAATCGCTTGTGACAGTGACTCACTTCGTGAAAGGCTCGTATACGTTTATACATGTTTGACACTTACTGGGAGTTAATTCTATTATATAGGGTGGTGGCGTAACGTACTTCTGTCGGGTGAGGGAGAGGCATATATGTAATATATGTATATATATTAATATATAACATTTATTCATTTAATATTTACTTATACACATACGTATATACATAAACAGCTAGTTACCCGAAGATTCGTCATTCCGAAAATGAAACGGGGTTTGCAGCCCGAACCCCGCCATCATAATTTGAACATGAAATAGATTGCAAAATGTGAAGTCAACCAAATTGAACTATAACTTCAAAAATAAAATGAGAAAAGAAGCGATTTGGGATAATCTCAGTTTGCCATGGCATTTATGATAAAGATATCGTGGAATACTTAACTACCTTTAAGAAAGGGACACTTTCTGTATGTTGGAAATTTTCGAGTGGGCGTACAAACTACAGTGAGAAGTCAGTGCCCTTTTTCGGCATATTATGACATGCTCCTGTATTGATGGTTGATTTAACAAATTTCTGTAATGCCTATAATTACTTGCCACATTTGGAAAAAAAGAGAGATGAAATAAAATCATTTCAGGTAAATCAATTCCAGGCACACAATTCAATTCAATTCAATTCAATTCAATTCAATTCAATTCAATTCAATTCAGTTCAATTCAATTCAATTCAATTCAATTTTTATTTTCCACTCATGGGGGGGGGGGGGGGGACACCCTCGTCAGGCAAAGGCTGTCTTGCAGAGGGGTCCGCACAGGTTAGAATACAAGCATTATACATACAGTATTACAAGCATAATATTCAAAGAACATGCAGAAAAATATAAACACCGTGGTAAGCCTGGTTTAGACAAAAAAAAAGAAGAAATAGGAAAGGAAAAAATAAACAAGGCCCTGGAATACGACATAAATAGAAACAAGAGCATGTGAGAATGAATTTCAAATACGGAAGAAAATCGGTATTGCTGATAATATATTTTGACTGTGGATTGATGAGTGCCAAAAAAAAATGGTCGCTATAATATATTCTCTCTCCATATCTTTCATACACAAATTATGAAAGACACAAAACGCAACTTTAATCAAAATGGACGTAATGACGTAATGATACATCGTGAATTCGTGGAGTGAACTCATTCATTCTATAATGTAAATCAAAATACCAGTCAACTATGTAGTGAATTACAAATTGACGTTCAAAATATTAATGGTCTAGATTGATATCTTGAGCAGCAATAAATCGTGGAAAGATTAGGCTGGCATCCGGACCGTCTGCTCGTAATGATTTTCTTCCCAGAATATTAACACCCTCTAACGACAAAAGAAGTAGCAGGCCCTTCGGCAAAGGTCGAGGGCGCATTTTGTGGAAGGGAGTATCACATTTGGCAAAGGGTCTGGAACCAGACTGTGGAAAGATTGAACAGAAGCAAACGAACAAACAAACAAACAACACTGGGACTAGGTCTCACCTGTTCTTCACGATCCAGTAGTCGTCACCCCAGAAAGTACTGTCATAGCCAACAGCCAAGACTCCATGATCAAGAACCTGCGTAGAGCAGTCAGGTTCATCATATACACCTGTAGAGAAGATAGAGCATTGGGCGTTTCGTGCTTGCAAATAACCGTTTCATGATTGAACAATGAAGTGATATTCAGTGCGCCTTTTGTTGTGGCCATTTATGCAATATACTTCTATTTAGTAGGCCTATTATAAATTACACAGATATCACAATGATATCCCCTCACTCACAATTTAAGTACTGTATGCACAACTCAAAATATGGCAATAGCCAACAGGCTGTTTTTTGGTTTTCTAGTTATTGCCACTGTATCTAACCAAGGCCGGCGATACGTTTTTGAAAGTGAGGGGGCCCAGTTTATGAGAACAGGGACCTCGATTCATTTTGAGGACGGAGGGGGAAAGACATTTTGGATAACATCCTTATTTCTGGTGCCAATTCCGGGGTTAATCGGCTGACAAGCAAAGAAAAAAAGACTTAACCCCAATTTTATAATGCCAATTTCGGGGTTAGTAGCAAGACCCTATGTATTCGGCAAAAAAAAGGGAAAAAGTGGAAGGCCTTTTGAGCCGGCCCTGTCTACATTTACTTTCAGTCAGATATAAAAATCACTTTTTTAGGGGATCAGAGTGAAATATTGGTCTTACCAGAGGAGTAGAGCTGGAAGGATAGATTACTGGCGTCAATACCAACTGAAATGGGTCCAATGTTAGCTACGGCTTTCTGCAGGGCTCTCTCTTTGGGAGGGGAGACTATTGTGTAGTCACTGCAGGTCGCTCCAACGCAGTCTGGTCTGAAGCGGCAATTTCCATCCTTTATTTGTGTGTTGTTGTCATTGTTTTTTGTAGGCGAAACAATGAAAGTGTTTACTTTGAAGCAATATTAAACGTCATTCTAGAAACATGTATTGCGTGTAATGCAGTGACATACAAAATTACGACGATCATATTTGCCTTATTTTTGGTCTTATGTGCAAGTTAATAAAGTGTAGGACGGGCGGTTTGAGTTAGGCAGTTCTTTCCGTGGACATTTATGGCCGTTGTATTTAATTCCACCGGATTATGATCACGCAGTAGCCCATGTATAAAAACGTACTGGTAAACGAATCAACATTAGCCATATGCGTGTGTTACAAAATATATCCAAGAGTTATGTTGAAGGATAGAGCTTAGAGTGTGCAGAAAAGAAGATGACACTTCTTTGTTAAATAGTTACAGATTTGGTGATTTGTAGGCCTAGACCTTTTCACGTCAGCAGAAGTCAACATGAAATTGGATGCTGGGGAAATAATATGAAAACGAATAAATAGATAAATAAAGAGCTTATGGCATTGAAGAAAGGAAGACATTGAATGAAATGCAAATTGAACTAGACTTAGAATTTGTCAACACTGACAAATTAGGTGATCCGATCTGTTTGGAAATCAATGATGTGAGTCCTGATCCAAATAGGCATGACCATACATGTTTTATCGGTGTTGAGGGGACATTGGCTGTGTGATGTTTGGATTCTCATTTAGAAAAGGGAGTCAGACCTGCCATCTTTGGTACCGAATTTCGTATACAGTAACGAAGATACAGAATGAAGTACAGTATACAATATGACCTTTGACCCCACTTTGCACACCCAAGATGACATCTGAGCAAAAAGTGGTTATTTTGTGAAATGATTCTTGTAACATGGTCTTTGCGTGTGCAAAATGTGGAAAAAGATAGGACATGTATTCACCAAGATACAGGATGAAACATTTTTTATCTTTGACCCTAATTTACATAACCAAGATGGTGTCCGATAAAGTAGCTGTTATTTTTTTGAAATAATGTATGTGACATGAACTAAACATGTGCAAAATATGGGGGTAATAGGGAATGTCTTTCTTGAGTTATTGCAAAGAAAGTTGCAAAAAGAAAGAAATATGAAAAAAATACATCGAAGCTAAGCTTTAATTTTAGCAAAGTGTTATGACGTGATTTCGATGTCGTATGAGTAAACGAAGGACACATAACGATAGCGCAAAGTCTCAGCTACAACATATTAAAATCTAGGAGAAACTCACCGAAGGGTCAGTGAGCTAGTGCTCAATAAAGACAATCATGTCAATTTTCACATCTAGAAAAATTCCCTCCCATAGAGATAACACGTCATTACGAAGATACAGAAAGAAGTACATATGACCTTTGACCCCACTTTGCACAGACAAGATGGCATCTGAGCAATAAGTGGTTATTTTGTAAAATTCAATACATCAAAGATAAGCTTATTTCAACCACGTTTTTTGACATGATTTCGTCTTCGTATGAAGAACAAAAGGCACACTAGCAATAGCGCAAAGTCTCAGCTACAACATATTAAAATCTGGGAGGAATTCACAGAAGGGTAAGTGAGCTAGTGCTCGATAAAGACAATCATGTCAATTTTCGCATCTAGAAAAATTCCCTTCCATAGAGATAACACGTCATATAGAGAAAAAGGTACATATGACCTTTGACCCCAATTTACACAGACAAGATGACATCTGAACAAAAAGTGGTTATTTTGTGAACTGATCCTTGTAACATGGTCTTTGCGCGTGCAAAATATTGGAAAGATAGGATATGTATTCGCCAAGATACTGGATGAAACATTTATGACCTTTGACCCTAATTTACATACCCAAGATGGTGTCCGATCAAGTAGTTGTTATTTTATGAAATAATGTACGTGACATGAACTAAACATGTGCTAAGTATGGGGCTGATAGTCATTGTTGTTGTTCATCTATTGCACAGAAAGTAGTAGAAAGAAAGAAAAATAAAGAAAAAATTATATTATTTTATAGAAATTTAAAGGAGAAGCATAAAAAAATCAGAGAAAGATGAAGCTAGGAAAGGAGATTCAGACGAACTAAAGAAAAAGAAGAAAAAAGTGTTTAAAAAATATAAAAAAAAAATATTGGCAGGAGTGAGCTTCGAACCAGGGACCTTAGGATTACGAGTCGGATGCGCTATGCAATGACCTATTTCATGCTCCATAGGCCCTGTGTATTAAGCAAAATGACGCTGCATCGAAACTACGTGCCATTTTCAACCAAGTTTTTCGACGTGATGCCGACGTCATATGAAAAAATGAAGGTCACATTAACGATAGCCCAAAGTCTCAGCTATAACATACTAAAATCTGGGGAAAATTCACCGAAGCATAAGTGAGCTAGTGCTCGAAAAAGATAGTAATGTCAATTTTCACTGCCAGAAAAACTGCTCTCCCATAGAGATAACACGTAAACTGGTCAAATTTTACAAGGATACTTTCAATCCATTTTTACGAGGTGATGACGTTATCCAATCAAAATGTTTTTATTACATTAATGAAAGAACATTTCGTAAGCTACAACATACTGAAATCTGGGTGAAAATTGGCGAAATTTAAGTGAGATACGCTCGAGTGAATTTGAAATTTGATGACGTCATTTTGAAAATTTACTTTTTTTACTTTATTAAGAAATTTGATATCTTTTCATCATTTTTTCAGTATCGCCAACCCATGAAATGACATGTACAACTCACCAGCTTTTAAAATATGTAAAGAAAATGGGGGGTCACCGTTCATCCTGACGAGTAAAATCAGATTTAAATTTGGCGGTTTTTTGGCATAGTTGCACTGTATATCGCCATTGACGCGCGCGCGGAATTTCAACTTTGACGGGCCCGTATGACGTCATATTGAGTCGGATTGACTTGAAATTTGATAGAAATATACCTTGGCATTTCAGACATGCGATGCGTGTGAAAAAACGGGAAATTTCTGTTGCATTTGAGCTGTGCGTGCGTATATATGCGCGCGCGTACGCGTCCGTCCGATTTTTTCAATTTTTCAAAAAATGCTCCAAATGGTCTGAAACGTGTGCAAAAAAAATTTGAGCTCGATTTGAGCATACAAATATTTCAACGCGCGCGTACGCGCACGTTTTAAGGCATAGATGAATTTTGAGAATATGAGTAGAATGCGCTTGACTTGAAATATATGTGACGTAAATTTCATTGAAAAACTCCATTCCATTAATGAGATATGATTGAAAATGTGTTTTCATATAATGACGTCATAGTGACGTCACGGTTGACTGATCACTATGATTTTACTTGCGCTGCCGTCTTTGCGATATGATACATATATGGTATAAGTTTGACATTGATAGGCAATGCACTTTCTGAGCTAACCTCTGCACAACTTTTGTCCAGAAATAAAGAAAGAAAGAAAGAAAGAAAGAACTAGAGATTGTAATTTGTCATCACTGACAAATTAAGGTGATCCGATCTTTTTTTTAATCAATGATTCGAGTCCTGATACTGCAAAGTCTCAGCTACAACATATTAAAATCTGAGAGAAATTCACCGAAGCATAAGTAAGATAGTGCTCGATAAAGAGAGTCATGTCAATCTTCACATCTAAAAAATTCCCTCCCATAGAGATAACACGTCATAGCGAAGATAGAAAAAGAAGTACATATGACCTTTGACCCCACTTTGCACAGACAAGATGGCATCTGAGCAAAAAGTGGTTATTTTATGAAATGATCCCTATAACATGGTCTTTACGTGTGCAAAATATGGGAAAGATAGGACATGTATTCACCAAGATACAGGATGAAACATTAATGACCTTTGACCCTAATTTACATACCCAAGATGGCGTCTGATCAAGTAGTTGTAATTTTATGAAATTATTTTCGTGACATGAACTAAACATGTGCAAAATATGAAGGTGATAGGGGCTGTTTTTCTTGAGTTATTGCAAAGAAAGTTGCAAAAAGAAAGAAATATTTCAATACATCAAAGATAAATTTTAATTTCAACCAAGTTTTTTCACGTGATCCCGACAACGTATGAAAAAACAAAGGGCACATTTACGATAGCCCTACATCTCAGCTACAACATATTAAAATCTTAGAGAAATTCACCGAAGCATAAGTGAGCTAGTGCTCGATAAAGATAGTCATGTCAATTTTCATTTCCATAAAAATTGCACTCCCATAGAGATTACACGTAAACTGGTCAAATTTGACAAGGTTACCTTCAATCCATTTTTTCAAGGTAATGTCGTCATCAAATCAAAATTGTTTAATAACATTAATGAAAGAGTATTTCATAAGCTATAACATATTGAAATTTGGGTGAAAATTGGCAAAGGATTAGTGAGATACGCTCGAGTAAACTTGAAATTTGATGACGTCATTTTGAAAATTTACTTTTTTTACTTTATTAAGAAATTTGATATCTTTTAGTCATTTTATCAGCATAGCCAGCCCATGAAATGACATGTACAACTCATCAGCTTTCAGAATATGTAAAGAAAATGGGGGGTCACCGTCCATCCTGACGAGTAAAATCCGATTTAAAATTGGCGTTTTTTTGGCATAGTTGCACTGTGTATCCCCATTGACGCACGCGCGGAATTTTGAATTTGACGGGCCCGTATGACGTCATATTGAGTCGGATCGACTTGAAACTTGGTAGAAATATTCCTTGACATTTCGGACATCCGATCCGTGTGAAAAAATTGAAAATTTCTATTGCATATGAGCTGTGCGTGCGTATATGTGCGCGCGCGTACGCGTCCGTCCAATTTTTTCAATTTTTCAAAAAATGCTCCAAATGGTCTGAAACGTGTGCAAAAAAAATTTGAGCTGGATTTGAGCATACAAATATTTCAACGCGCGCGTACGCGCGCGTTTTAAGAGAAAAAATGAATTTTGAGAATATGAGTAAAATGCGCATAACTTGAAATATATGTGACGTAAATTTCATTGAAATATTTCATTCCATTAATGAGATATGCATGAAAATGTGTTTTCATATAATGACGTCATAGTGACGTCACGGTCGACTGATCACTATGATTTTACTTGCGCTGTCGTCTTTGGGACATGATACATATATGGTATGAGTTTGACATTGAGAGGCAATGCACTTTCTGAGCTAACCTCTGCACAACTTTTGAGGAGAAATAAAGAAGAAGAAGAAGAAGAAGAAGAACTAGAGATTGTAATTTGTCATTACTGACAAATTAAGGTGATCCGATTTTTTTTTAATCAATGATTAGAATCATGATCACAATAGGCATGACCATACACGTTTCATCTGTGTTTAGAGACATTGGCCGTGTCATGTTTGGATTCTCATTTAGAAAAGGGAGTCATGTCTGCCATCTTTGGTACTAATTCTGTATACACTAGATAACGAAGATACAGCAACAAATACATATGACCTTTGACCCACCTTTACACTCCCAAGATGACATCTGAGGAAAAAGTGGTTATTCTGTGAAATGATTCTCACAATATTGTCTTTGCGTGTGCAGAATATGGGAAAGATAGGACATGTATTCACCAAGATACAAAATGAAACATTTATGACCTTTGACCCTATTTTACATACCCAAGATGGTGTCCGATCAAGTAGTTGTGATTTTATGAAATAATGTACGTGACATGAACTAAACAGGTGCAAAACATGGAGGTGGTAGGGGCTGTTTTTTTTTAGTTATTGCAAAGAAAGTTGCACAAAGAAAGAAATATCTCAATACATCGAAGATAAGCTTTAATTTCAACCACGTTTTTAACATGATTCCGACATTGTATGAAAAATTGAAGGCTGTCTTTCGATAGCGTAAAGTCTCAGCTACAACATATTAAAATCTGGGAGAAATTCACTGAAGGGTAAGTGAGCTAGTGCTCGATAAAGACAATCATGTCAATTGTCACATTTAAAAAAATTCCCTCCCATATAGATAACACATCATAACGAAGATAAAGAAAGAAGTACATATGACCTTTGACCCCAATTTGCAAAGACAAGATGGCATCTGAGCAAAAAGTGGTTATTTTGTGAAATGATTCTTATAACATGGTCTTTGCGTGTGCAAGATATTGGAGAGATAAAACATGTATTCACTAAGATACAGGATGAAACATTTATGACCTTTGACCCTAATTTACATACCCAAGATGGTGTCCGATCAAGTAGTTGTTATTTTATGAAATAATGTACGTGACATGAACTAAACATGTGCAAAATATGGGATTAATAAGCATTGTTGTTGTTCATCTATTGCACAGAAAGTAGTAGAAAGAAAGAAAAATAAAGAAAAAAATATGTTATTTTTATAGAAATTTGAAGGAGAAGCATGAAAAAATCAGAAAAAGATAAAGTTAGGAAAGGAGATTAAGACTAACTAAAGAAAAAGAAGAAAAAAAGTGTTCAAAAAAAAAAACTGGCAGGGGTGAGCATCGAACCAGGGACCTTAGGATTACGAGTCGGATGCGCTATGCAATGACCTATTTCATGCTCCATAGGCCCTGTGTATTAAGCAAAATGACGCTGCATCGAAGCCACATGCAATTTTTCAACCAAGTTTTTCGATGTGATACCAACGTTGTATGAAAAAATGGAGGGCACACTTACGATAGCCCAAAGTCTCAGCTACAACACACTAAAATCTGGGAGAAATTCACCGAAGCATAAGTGAGCTAGTGCTCGAAAAAGAGAGTCATGTCAATTTTCACTGCCAGAAAAACTGCACTCCCATAGAGATAACACGTAAACTGGTGAAATTTTACAAGGAAACTTTCAATCCATTTTTACGAGGTGATGACGTTATCCAATCAAAATGTTGTTATCACATTGATGAAAGAACATTTCATAAGCTACAACATACTGAAATCTGGGTGAAAATTGGCGAAATTTAAGTGAGATACGCTCGAGTGAATTTGAAATTTGATGACGTCATTTGGAAAATTTACTTTGTTTACTTTATTAAGAAATTTGATATCTTTTAATCATTTTTTCAGTATCGCCAACCCATGAAATGACATGTACAACTCATCAGCTTTTAGAATATGTCAAGAAAATGGGGGGTCATCGTCCATCCTGACGAGTAAAATCCGATTTAAAATTGGCGGTTTTTTGGCATAGTTGCACAGTGTATCCCCATTGACGCACGCGCGGAATTTTGAATTTGACGGGCCCGTATGATGTCATATTGAGTCGGATCGACTTGAAACTTGATAGAAATATTCCTTGACATTGTGGACATCCGATCCGTGTGAAAAAACTGAAAATTTCTATTGCATATGAGCTGTGCGTGCGTATATGCGCGCGCGCGTACGCGTCCGTCCGATTTTTTCAATTTTTCAAAAAATGCTCTAAATGGTCTGAAACGTGTGCAAAAAAAATTTGAGCTCGATTTGAGCATACAAATATTTCAACGCGCGCGTACGCGCACGTACCAAGAGAAAATGTGAATTTTGAGAATATGAGTAGAATGCGCATAACTTGAAATAAATGTGACGTGAATTTCATTGAAAAACTTCATTCCATTAATGAGATATGATTGAGAATGTGTTTTCATATAATGACGTCATAGTGACGTCACGGTCGACTGATCACTTTGATTTTAGTTTGATTGCCGTCTTTGGGACACGATACATACATGGTATAAGTTTGAACTTGATAGGCATAGTACTTTCTGAGCTAACCTCTGCACAACTTTTGGGGAGAAATAAAGAAAGAAGAAGAAGAAGAAGAAGAAGAAGAAGAAAGAATCCGTACAGATACAATAGGTGATCCGAGAGGATACTCGGATCACCTAACTAGAGATTGTAATTTGTCATCACTGACAAATTAAGGTGATCCGATTTTTTTTTAATCAATGATTCGAGTCCTGATCGTAATAGGCATGACAATACAAGTTTCATCTGTGTTTAGAGACATTGGCCGTGTGAGGTTTGGATTCTCATTTAGAAAAGGGAGTCATATCTGCCATCTTTGGTACCAATTCTGTATACACTGAATAACGAAGATACAGCAACGAATACATATGACCTTTGACCCACCTTTACACTCCCAAGATGGCATCTGAGGAAAAAGTGGTTATTTTGTGAAATGATTCTTGCGACATCGTCTATGTTCGTGTGCAAAATATGGCAAAGATAGGACAGGTATTCACCAAGATGCAAAATGCAAAGTCTTAGGTACAACATAAAATCTGGGAGAAATTCACCGAAGGGTAAGTGAGAGCTAGTGCTCGATAAAGAAAAGCATGTCGATTTTCACATTAAAAAAAAATCCCTCCCATAGAGATAACACGTCATAACGAAAATACAGAAAGAAGTACATATGACCTTTGACCTCACTTTGCACACCCAAGATGGCGTCTGAGCAAAAAGTGGTTATTTTGTGAAATGATCCTTGTTACATGGTCTTTGTGTGTGCAAAATATGGGAAAGATAGGACATGTATTCACCAAGATACAGGATGAAACATTTATGACCTTTGACCCTAATTTACATACCCAAGATGGTGTCTGATCAAGTAGTTGTTATTTTATGAAATAATGTACGTGACATGAACTAAACATGTGCAAAATATGGGATTGATAGCCATTGTTGTTCATCTATTGCACAGAAAGTAGTAGAAAGAAAGAAAAATAAAGAAAAAAATATGTTATTTTATAGAAATTTGAAGGAGAAGCATAAAAAAATCAGAAAAAGATAAAGTTAGGAAGGGAGATTAAGAATAACTAAAGAAAAAGAAGAAAAAAAGTGTTTAAAAAAATGAAAAAAAAAATTGGCAGGGGTGAGCCTCGAACCAGGGACCTTAGGATTACGAGTCGGATGCGCTATGCAATGACCTATTTCATGCTCCATAGGCCCTGTGTATTAAGCAAAATGACGCTGCATCGAAGCCACGTGCCATTTTCAACCAAGTTTTTCGACGTGATGCCGACGTCGTATGAAAAAATGAAGGGCACACTTACGATAGCCCAAAGTCTCAGCTACAACATACTAAAATCTGGGAAAAATTCACCGAAGCAAAAGTGAGCTAGTGCTCGAAAAAGAGAGTCATGTCAATTTTCACTGCCAGAAAAACTGCTCTCCCATAGAGATAACACGTAAACTGGTCAAATTCTACAAGGATACATTCAATCCATTTTTACGAGGCGATGACGTCATCCAATCAAAATGTTGTTTTTACATTAATGAAAGAACATTTCATAAGCTACAACATACTGAAATATGGGAGAAAATTGGCAGAGGATAAGTGAGATACGCTCGAGTAAACTTGTAATTTGATGACGTCATTTTGAAAATTTACTTTTTTTACTTTATTAAGAAATTTGATATCTTTTAATCATTTTGTCAGCATTGCCTACCCATGAAATGACATGTACAACTCATCAGCTTTCAATATATGTAAAGAAAATGGGGGGTCACCGTCCATCCTGACGAGTAAAATCGGATTTAAAATTGGCAGTTTTTTGGCATAGTTGCACTGTATATCGCCATTGACGCGCGCGCGGAATTTCAACTTTGACGGCCCCGTATGACGTCATATTGAGTCGGATTGACTTGAAACGTGGTATAAATATTCCTTGACATTTCAGACATGCGATCAAAGTGAAAAAACTGGAAATTTCAATTGCATATGAGCTGTGCGTGCGTATATGCGCGCGCGCGTACGCGTCCGTCCGATTTTTTCAATTTTTCAAAAAATGCTCCAAATGGTCTGAAACGTGTGCAAAAAAATTTTGAGCTCGATTGGAGCATACAAATATTTCAACGCGCGCGTACGCGCACGTTTTAAGAGAAAATATGAATTTTGAGAACATGAGTAGAATGCGCATAACTTTAAATATATGTGACGTAAATTTCATTGAAAAATTCTATTTCATTAATGAGATATGATTGAGAATGTGTTTTCATATAATGACGTCATAGTGACGTCACGGTCGACTGATCACAATGATACATTAGATTTGCCGTCTTTGGGACATGATGCATACATGATATAATTTTGAAATTGACAGGCAGCGGACTTTCTGAGCTAACCTCTGCACAACTTTTGAGGAGAAATAAAGAAGAAGAAGAAGAAGAACTAGAGATTGTAATTTGTCATCACTGACAAATTAAGGTGATCCGATTTTTTTTTATCAATGATTCGAGTCCTGATCGTAATAGGCATGACAATACAAGTTTCATCTGTGTTTAGAGACATTGGCCGTGTGAGGTTTGGATTCTCATTTAGAAAAGGGAGTCATATCTGCCATCTTTGGTACCAATTCTGTATACACTGAATAACGAAGATACAGCAACGAATACATATGACCTTTGACCCACCTTTACACTCCCAAGATGGCATCTGAGGAAAAAGTGGTTATTTTGTGAAATGATTCTTGCGACATCGTCTATATTCGTGTGCAAAATATGGCAAAGATAGGACAGGTATTCACCAAGATGCAAAATGCAAAGTCTTAGGTACAACATAAAATCTGGGAGAAATTCACCGAAGGGTAAGTGAGAGCTAGTGCTCGATAAAGAAAAGCATGTCGATTTTCACATTTAAAAAAAATCCCTCCCATAGAGATAACACGTCATAACGAAAATACAGAAAGAAGTACATATGACCTTTGACCTCACTTTGCACACCCAAGATGGCGTCTGAGCAAAAAGTGGTTATTTTGTGAAATGATCCTTGTTACATGGTCTTTGTGTGTGCAAAATATGGGAAAGATAGGACATGTATTCACCAAGATACAGGATGAAACATTTATGACCTTTGACCCTAATTTACATACCCAAGATGGTGTCTGATCAAGTAGTTGTTATTTTATGAAATAATGTACGTGACATGAACTAAACATGTGCAAAATATGGGATTGATAGCCATTGTTGTTGTTCATCTATTGCACAGAAAGTAGTAGAAAGAAAGAAAAATAAAGAAAAAAATATGTTATTTTATAGAAATTTGAAGGAGAAGCATAAAAAAATCAGAAAAAGATAAAGTTAGGAAGGGAGATTAAGACTAACTAAAGAAAAAGAAGAAAAAAAGTGTTTAAAAAAATGAAAAAAAAAATATTGGCAGGGGTGAGCCTCGAACCAGGGACCTTAGGATTACGAGTCGGATGCGCTATGCAATGACCTATTTCATGCTCCATAGGCCCTGTGTATTAAGCAAAATGACGCTGCATCGAAGCCACGTGCCATTTTCAACCAAGTTTTTCGACGTGATGCCGACGTCGTATGAAAAAATGAAGGGCACACTCACGATAGCCCAAAGTCTCAGCTACAACATACTAAAATCTGGGAAAAATTCACCGAAGCATAAGTGAGCTAGTGCTCGAAAAAGAGAGTCATGTCAATTTTCACTGCCAGAAAAACTGCTCTCCCATAGAGATAACACGTAAACTGGTCAAATTCTACAAGGATACATTCAATCCATTTTTACGAGGCGATGACGTCATCCAATCAAAATGTTGTTTTTACATTAATGAAAGAGCATTTCATAAGCTACAACATACTGAAATATGGGAGAAAATTGGCAGAGGATAAGTGAGATACGCTCGAGTAAACTTGTAATTTGATGACGTCATTTTGAAAATTTACTTTTTTTACTTTATTAAGAAATTTGATATCTTTTAATCATTTTGTCAGCATTGCCTACCCATGAAATGACATGTACAACTCATCAGCTTTCAATATATGTAAAGAAAATGGGGGGTCACCGTCCATCCTGACGAGTAAAATCGGATTTAAAATTGGCAGTTTTTTGGCATAGTTGCACTGTATATCGCCATTGACGCGCGCGCGGAATTTCAACTTTGACGGCCCCGTATGACGTCATATTGATTCGGATTGACTTGAAACGTGGTATAAATATTCCTTGACATTTCAGACATGCGATCAAAGTGAAAAAACTGGAAATTTCAATTGCATATGAGCTGTGCGTGCGTATATGCGCGCGCGCGTACGCGTCCGTCCGATTTTTTCAATTTTTCAAAAAATGCTCCAAATGGTCTGAAACGTGTGCAAAAAAATTTTGAGCTCGATTGGAGCATACAAATATTTCAACGCGCGCGTACGCGCACGTTTTAAGAGAAAATATGAATTTTGAGAACATGAGTAGAATGTGCATAACTTTAAATATATGTGACGTAAATTTCATTGAAAAATTCTATTTCATTAATGAGATATGATTGAGAATGTGTTTTCATATAATGACGTCATAGTGACGTCACGGTCGACTGATCACAATGATACATTAGATTTGCCGTCTTTGGGACATGATGCATACATGATATAATTTTGAAATTGACAGGCAGCGGACTTTCTGAGCTAACCTCTGCACAACTTTTGAGGAGAAATAAAGAAGAAAAACAAAGAATCCGTACAGATACAGAAGGTGATCCGAGAGGATACTCGGATCACCTAACTAGAGATTGTAATTTGTCATTACTGACAAATTAAGGTGATCCGATTTTTTTTAATCAATGATTCGAGGTCTGATCGCAATAGGCATGACTATACAGGTTTCATCTGTGTTTAGAGACATTGGCCGTGTGATGTTTGGATTCTCATTTAAAAAGGGAGTCATATCTGTCATCTTTGGTACCAAATTCTGTATACACTAGATAACGAAGATTCAGCAACAAATACATAATTTAGGCATGACCATACAGGTTTCATGTGTGTTTAGGGACATTCGCCGTGTGATATTTGGAATCTCATTTACAAAAGCGAGTCAGACCTGCCATCTTTGGTACCAAATTCCGTATACACTGTAACGAAGATACAGAATGAAGTATATTTGACCATTGACCCCACTTTGCACAGCCAGGATGGCATCTAAGCAAAAAGTGGTTATTTCGTAAAATGATTCTTGTAACATGGTCTTTGCGTGTGCAAAATATGGAAGAGATAGGACATGTATTCACTAAGATACAGAATGAAACATTTATGACCTTTGACCCTAATTTACATACCCAAGATGGTGTCTGACTAAGAAGTTGTTATTTTATGAAATAATGTACGTGACATGAACTAAACATGTGCAAACTTTGAGGGTGATAGACGCTGTTTTCTTGAGTTATTGCAAAGAAAGTTGCAGAAAGAAAGACATATCTCAATACATTGAAGATAAGCTTTAATTTCAACCAAGTTTTTTAACGTGATCCCGACATCGTATGAAAAAACGAAGGGTAAAATACGATAGCCCAAAGTCTCAGCTACATCATATTAAGATCTGGGAGCAATTCACCGAAGCATAAGTGAGCTAGTGCTCGAAAAAGATAGTCATGTCAAATTTCATTTGCAGAAAAACTGCACTCCCATAGAGATAACACGTCATAATGAAGATACAGAAAGAAGAATATATGACCTTTGACCCCACTTTGCACAGACATGATGGCATCTGAGCAAAAAGTCGTTATTTTGTGAAATGATTCTTGTAACATGGTCTTTGCGTGTGCAAAATATGGGAGAGATAGGACATGTATTCACCAAGATACAGGATGGAACATTTATGACCTTTGACCCTAATTTACATACCCAAGATGGTGTCCGATCAAGTAATTGTTATTTTATGAAATGATATACGTGACATGAACAAAAAATGTGCAAAATATGGGATTAATAGCCATTGTTATTGTTCATCTATTGCACAGAAAGTAGTAGAAAGAAAGAAAAATAAAGAAAAAATTATGTTATTTTTATAGAAATTTGAAGGAGAAGCATGAAAAAATCAGAAAAAGATAAAGTTAGGAAAGGAGATTCAGACTAACTAAAGAAAAAGAAGAAAAAAAAGTGTTTAAAAAAATTTAAAAAAAAAACTGGCAGGGGTGAGCATCGAACCAGGGACCTTAGGATTACGAGTCGGATGCGCTATGCAATGACCTATTTCATGCTCCATAGGCCCTGTGTATTAAGCAAAATGACGCTGCATCGAAGCCACATGCAATTTTTCAACCAAGTTTTTCGACGTGATGCCGACGTCGTATGAAAAAATGGAGGGCACACTAACGATAGCTCAAAGTCTCAGCTACAACATACTAAAATCTGGGAAAAATTCACCGAAGCATAAGTGAGCTAGTGCTCGAAAAAGATAGTCATGTCAATTTTCTCTGCCAGAAAAACTGCTCTCCCATAGAGATAACACGTAAACTGGTCAAATTTTACAAGGATACTTTCAATCCATTTTTACGAGGTGATGACGTTATCCAATCAAAATGTTGTAACAATATTAATGAAAGAACATTTCATAAGCTACAACATACTGAAATCTGGGTGAAAATTGACGAAATTTAAGTGAGATACGCTCGAGTGAATTTGAAATTTGATGACGTCATTTTGAAAATTTACTTTGTTTATTTTATTAAGAAATTTGATATCTTGTAATCATTTTTTCAGTATCGCCAACCTATGAAATGACATGTACAACTCATCAGCTTTTAGAATATATCAAGAAAATGGGGGGTCACCGTCCATCCTGACGAGTAAAATCCGATTTAAATTTGGCGGTTTTTTGGCATAGTTGCACTGTGTATCCCCATTGACGCACGCGCGGAATTTTGAATTTGACGGGCCCGTATGACGTCATTTTGAGTCGGATCGACTTGAAACTTGATAGAAATATTCCTTGACATTTCGGACATCCGATCCGTGTGAAAAAACTGAAAATTTCTATTGCATATGAGCTCTGCGTGCGCATATGTGCGCGCGCGTACGCGTCCGTCCGATTTTATCAATTTTTCAAAAAATGCTCCAAATGGTCTGAAACGTATGCAAAAAAAATTTGAGCTCGATTTGAGCATACAAATATTTCAACGCGCGCGTACGCGCACGTATCAAGAGAAAATGTGAATTTTGAGAATATGAGTAGAATGCGCATAACTTGAAATAAATGTGACGTGAATTTCATTGAAAAACTTCATTCCATTAGTGAGATATGATTGAGAATGTGTTTTCATATAATGACGTCATAGTGACGTCAAGGTCGACTGATCACTTTGATTTTAGTTCGATTGCCGTCTTTGGGACACGATACATACATGGTATAAGTTTGAACTTGATAGGCATAGCACTTTCTGAGCTAACCTCTGCACAACTTTTGGGGAGAAATAAAGAAAGAAGAAGAAGAAGAAAGAATCCGTACAGATACAGAAGGTGATCCGAGAGGATACTCGGATCACCTAACTAGAGATTGTAATTTGTCATTACTGACAAATTAAGGTGATCCGATTTTTTTTTTCATCAATGATTCCAGTCCTGATTGCAATAGGCATGACCATACAGGTTTCGTCTGTTGTTAAAAACGTTGGCCGTGTGATGTTTGAATTCTCGTTTAGAAAAGGGAGTCATATCTGCCATCTTTGGTACCAAATTCCGTATACACTAGATAACGAAGATACAACAAATACATATGACCTTTGACCCACCTTTACACTCGCAAGATTGCATCTGAGGAAAAAGTAGTTATTTTGTGAAATGATTCTTGCGACATCGTCTATACGTGTGCAAAATATGGGAAAGATAGGACAGGTATTCGCCAAGATACAAGATGAAACATTTATGACCTTTGACCCTAATTTACATACCCAAGATGGTGTCCGATCAAGTAGTTGTTATTTTATGAAGTAATGTACGTGACATGAACTAAACATGTGCAGAATATGGGGGTGATAGGGCGTGTTTTTCTTGAGTTATTGCAAAGAAAGTTGCAGAAAGAAAGAAATATCTCAATACATAGAAGATAAGCTTTAATTTCAACCAAGTTTTTTATCGTGATCCCGACCTCGTATGAAAAAACGAAGGGCAAATTGACGGTAGCGTAAAGTCTCAGCTACAACATATCAAAATCTGGGAGAAATTCACCGAAGGGTAAGTGAGCTAGTGCTCGATAAAGACAATCAAGTCAATTTTCACATTTAAAAAAATTCCCTCCCATAGAGATAACACGTCATAACGAAGAAGTACATATGACCTTTGACCTCAATTTGCACAGACAAGATGGCATCTGAGTAAAAAGTGGTTATTTTGTGAAATGATCCTTATAACATGGTCTTTGTGTTTGCAAAATATGGGAAAGATAGGACATGTATTCACTAAGATACAGGATGAAACACTTATGACCTTTGACCCTAATTTACATACCCAAGATGGTGTCCGATCAAGTAGTTGTTATTTTATGAAGTAATGTACGTGACATGAACTAAACATGTGCAAAATATGGAAGTGATAGAGTCCGTTTTTCTTCAGTTATTGCAAAGAAAGTTGCAGAGAGAAAGAAATATCTCAATACATCGAAGATAAGCCTGAATTTCAACCCAATTTTTTGACGTGATTCTGACATCGTATGAAAAAACAAAGGGCACATTTACGGTAGCGTAAAGTCTCAGCTACAACATATCAAAATCTGGGAGAAATTTACCGAAGCTTAAGTGAGCTTGTGCTCGATAAAGATAGTCATGTCAATTTTCATTTCCAGAAAAACTGCACTCCCATAGAGATAACACGTAAACTGGTCAAATTTGACTAGGTTACTTTCAATCCATTTTTACGAGGTGATACCGTTATCCAATCAAAATTTTGTAATTTTATGTTTGAAAGAACATTAAATAAGCTACATCATACTGAAATCTGGGTGAAAATTGACAAAGGACTAGTGAGATACGCTCGAATGAACTTGAAATTTGATGACGTCATTTTGAAAATTAACTTTTTTTACTTTATTAAGAAATTCGCTATCTTTTAATCATTTTGTCAGCATTGCCACCCCATGAAATGACATGTACAACTCATCAGGTTTTAAAATATGTAAAGAAAATGGGGGGTCACCGTCCATCCTGACGTGTAAAATCAAATTTAAAATTAGCAGTTTTTTGGCATAGTTGCACTGTATATCGCCATTGACGCGCGCGCGGAATTTCAACTTTGACGGGCCCGTATGACGTCATATTGAGTCGGATTGACTTGAAACTTCGTAGAAATATTCCTTGACATTTCAGGCAGCCGATAAGTGTGAAAAAACGGGAAATTTCTATTGCATATGAGCTGTGCTTGCGTATATGCGCGCGCGCGTACGCGTCCGTCCGATTTTTTCAATTTTTCAAAAAATGCTCCACATGGTCTGAAACGTGTCCAAAAAAATTTTGAGCTCGATTGGAGCATACAAATATTTCAACGCGTGCGTACGCGCACGTTTGAAGAGTACAGATGAATTTTGAGAACATGAGTAGAATCAACTTGATTCGAACTATATGTGAGGTAAATTTCATAGAAAAATTCCATTCCATTAATGAGATATGAATGAGAATGTGTTTTCATATAATGACGTCATAGTGACGTCACTTTCGACTGATCACTATGATTTTATTAGATCTGTCGTCTTTGGGACATGATACATATATGGTATAATTTTGACATTGATAGGATGAGGACTTTCTGAGCTAGCCTCTACACAACATTTGAGGAGAAAGAACTTTTTTGTGACAACGGGAAGTTTAACACTAGAACCGGAATTTGTCAACACTGACAAATTAGGTGATCCGATCTCTTCGAAAATCAATGATTTGAGTCCTGATCCCAATAGGCATGACCATACCGGTTTCATTTGTGTCGAGGAGACATTGGCCATGTGATGTTTGGATTCTCATTTAGAAAAGGAAGTCAGACTTGCCATCTTTGGTACCGAATTCCGTATCCACTAACAAAGATACAGAATTAAGTATATTTGACATTTGACCCCACTTTGCACACCCAAGATGGCATCTGAGCAAAAAGTGGTTATTTAGTGAAGTGATTATTGTAACATGCCCTTTGCGTGTGCAAAATATGGGAAAGACAGGACATGTATTCACCAAGATACAGGATGAACAATTTGTGACCTTTGACCCTAATTTACCTACCCAAGATGGTGTCCGATCAAGTAGTTGTTATTTTATGAAATAATGTACGTGACATGAACTAAACATGTGCAAAATATGGGGGTGATAAAGGCTGTTTTTCTTGAGTTATTGCAAAGAAAGTTTCAGAAAAAAATATCACAAAACATCGAAGATAAGCTTTTATTTCAACCAAGTTTTTGACATGATGCCGACGTTGTATGAAAAAACAAATTGCATAATACGATAGCCCAAACTCTCAGCTACAACATATTAAAATCTGGGAGAAATTCACTGAAGGATAAGTGAGCTAGTTCTCGATAAAGACAACCATGTCAATTTTCACATCTAGAAAAATTCCCTCCCATAGAGATAACACGTCATAACGAAGATAGACGAAAAAAGTACATATGACCTTTGACCCCACTTTGCACAGACAAGATGGCATCTGAGCAAAAAGTGGTTATTTTGTTAAATGATTCTTGTAACATGGTCTTTGCGTGTGCAAAATATGGGAAAGATAGGACATGTATTCACCAAGATACAAGATAAAACATTTATGACCTTTGACCCTAATTTACATACCCAAGATGGTGTCTGATCAAGTAGTTGTTATTTTATGAAATAATGTACGTGACATGAACTAAACATGTGCAAAATATTATGCTTATAGAGCTTGTTTTTCTCGAGTTATTGCAAAGAAAGATGCAAAAAGAAAGGAATATCTCAATACATCGAAGATAAGCTTTAATTTCAACCAAGTTTTTGGACGTGATCCCGACATCAAATGAAAAAATGGAGGGCACATTACCGATAGCCCAAAGTCTCAGCTACAACATATTAAAATCTGGGAGAAATTCACCGAAGCAAAAGGGAGCTAGTGCTCGATAAAGATAGTCATGTCAATTTTCATTTCCAGAAAAACTGCACTCCCATAGAGATAACACGTAAACTGGTCAAATTTGACAAGATTACTTTCAATCCATTTTTACGAGGTGATGCCGTCATCCAATCAAAATGTTGTTATTACATTAATGAAAGAGTATTTAATAAGCTACATCATACTGAAATCTGGGTGAAAATTGGCAAAGGATTAGTGTGATACGCTCGAGTGAACTTGAAACTTGATGACGTCATATTGAAAATTTACTTTTTTTATTTTATTAAGAAATTTGATATCTTTTAATCATTTTTTCAGCATCGCCAACCCATGAAATGACATGTACAACTCATCAGCTTTCAGAATATGAAAAGAAAATGGGGGGTCACCGTCCATCCTGACGAGTAATATCGGATTTAAAATTGGCGGTTTTTTGGCATTGTTGCACTGTATATCGCCATTGACGCGCGCGCGGAATTTCAACTTTGACGGGCCCGTATGACGTCATATTGAGTCGGATTGACTTGAAACTTGGTAGAAATATTCCTTGACATTTCAGGCATCCGATAAACGTAAAAAAACAAGAAATTTCAGTTGCATATGAGCTGTGCATGCGTATATGTGCGCGCGCGTACGCGTCCGTCCGATTTTTTCAATTTTTCAAAAAATGCTCGAAATGGTCTGAAACGTGTGCAAAAAAAATTTGAGCTCGATTTGAGCATACAAATATTTCAACGCGCGCGTACGCGCGCGTTTTAAGAGAAAATGTGAATTTTGAGAATATGAGTAGAATGCGCATAACTTGAAATATATGTGACGTAAATTTCATTGAAAAATTCCATTCCATTGATGAGATATGATTGAGAATGTGTTTTCATATAATGACGTCATAGTGACGTCACGGTCGACTGATCACTATGATTTTATTAGACCCGTCGTCTTTGGGACATGATACATATATGGTATAAGTTTGAAATTGATAAGAAGAACACTTTCTGAGCTAATCGATACACAAATTTTGTCCAGAAATAAAGAAAGAAGAAGAAGAAGAAGAACCACCAACAAAGAATCCGTACAGATACAGAAGGTGATCCGAGAGGATACTCGGATCACCTAACTAGAGATTGTAATTTGTCATCACTGACAAATTAAGGTGATCCGATTTTTTTTTTAATCAATGATTCGAGTCCTGATCGCAATAGGCATGACCATACAAGTTTCATCTGTGTTTAGAGACATTGGCCGTGTGATGTTTGCATTCTCATTTAGAAAAGGGAGTCATATCTGCCATCTTTGGTACCAAATTCTGTATACACTGAATAACGAAGATACAGCAATGAATACATATGACCTTTGACCCACCTTTGCACTCCCAAGATTGCATCTGATGAAATAGTGGTTATTTTGTGAAATGATTCTCGCGACATCGTCTATACGTGTGGAAAATATGGGAAAGATAGGACAGGTATTCACTAAGATACAAGATGAAACATTTATGACCTTTGACCCTAATTTACATACCCAAGATGTTGTCTGATCTAGTAGTTGTTATTTTATGAAATAATGTACGAGACATGAACTAAACATGTGCAAAATATGGGGGTGATAGGGCGTGTTTTTCTTGAGTTATTGCAAAGAGAGTTGCAGAAAGAAAGAAATATCTCAATACATAGAAGATAAGCTTTAATTTCAACCAATTTTTTATCGTTATCCCGACATCGTATGAAAAAACAAAATGAAACATGACGATAGCGCAAAGTCTCAGCTACAACATATTAAAATCTGGGAGAAATTCACCGAAGGGTAAGTGAGCTAGTGCTCGATAAAGACAATCATGTCAATTTTCACATTAAAGAAAATTCCCTCCCATAGAGATAACACGTCATAACGAAGATACAAAAAGAAGTACATATGACCTTTGACCTCAATTTGCAACGACAAGATGGCATCTGAGTAAAAAGTGGTTATTTTGTGAAATGATTCTTGTAACATGGTCTTTGCGTGTGCAAAATATGGGAAAGATAGGACATGTATTCACTAAGATACAGGGTGAAACACTTATGACCTTTGACCCTACTTTACATACCCAAGATGGCGTCCGATCAAGTAGTTGTTATTTTATGAAATAATGTACGTGACATGAACTAAACATGTGCAAAATATCGAAGTGATAGAGGCCGTTTTTCTTGAGTTATTGCAAAGAAAGTTGCAGAAAGAAAGAAATATCTCAATACATCGAAGATAAGCCTGAATTTCAACCCAATTTTTTGACGTGATTCCGACATCGTATGAAAAAACAAAGGGCACACTTACGGTAGGGTAAAGTCTCAGCTACAACATATTAAAATCTGGGAGAAATTTACCGAAGCTTAAGTGAGCTAGTGCTCGATAAAGATAGTCATGTCAATTTTCATTTCCAGAAAAACTGCACTCCCATAGAGATAACACGTAAACTGGTCAAATTTGACAAGATTACTTTTAATCCATTTTTACGAGGTGATACCGTTATCCAATCAAAATATTGTTAATTTATGTTTGAAAGAACATTAAATAAGCTACATCATACTGAAATCTGGGTGAAAATTGACAAAGGACTAGTGAGATACGCTCGAATGAACTTGAAATTTGATGACGTAATTTTGAAAATTTACTTTTTTTACTTTATTAAGAAATTTGATATCTTTTAATCATTTTGTCAGCATTGCCACCCCATGAAATGACATGTACAACTCATCAGCTTTCAAAATATGTACAGAAAATGGAGGGTCACCGTCCATCCTGACGAGTAAAATCGGATTTAAAATTGGCGGTTTTTTGGCACAGTTGCACTGTGTATCCCCATTGACGCACGCGCGGAATTTTGATTTTGACGGGCCCGTATGACGTCATATTGAGTCGGATCGACTTGAAACTTGGTAGAAATATTCCTTGACAATTTGGACATCCGATCCGTGTGAAAAAACTGAAAATTTCTATTGCATATGAGCTGTGCATGGGAATATGTGCGCGCGCGTACGCGTCCGTCCAATTTTTTTCAATTTTTCAAAAATGCTCCAAATGGTCTGAAACGTGTGCAAAAAAATTTTGAGGTCGATTTGAGCATACAAATATTTTAACGCGCGCGTACGCGCGCGTTTTGAGATAAAAATGAATTTTGAGAATATGATTAGAATCCACTTAACTTGAAATATATGTGACGTAAATTTCATTCAAATATTCTATTCCATTAATGAGATATGAATGAAAATGTGTTTTCATATAATGACGTCATAGTGACGTCACGGTCGACTGATCACAATGATACATTAGATTTGTCGTCTTTAGGACATGATGGATACATGGTATAAGTTTGAACTTCATAGGCATAGCACTTTCTGAGCTAACCTCTGCACAAATTTTGGGGAGAAATAAAGAAAACTAGAGATTGTAATTTGTCATTACTGACAAATTAAGGTGATCCGATTTTTTTTTTTTCATCAATGATTCGAGTCCTGATCGCAATAGGCATGACCATACAGGTTTCGTCTGTTGTTAAAAACGTTGGCCGTGTGATGTTTGAATTCTCGTTTAGAAAAGGGAGTCATATCTGCCATCTTTGGTACCAAATTCCGTATACACTAGATAACGAAGATACAACAACAAATACACCTGACCTTTGACCCACCTTTACACTCCCAAGATGGCATCTGAGGAAAAAGTGGTTATTTTGTGAAATGATTCTTGCGACATCGTCTATACGTGTGCAAAATATGGGAAAGATAGGACAGGTATTCGCCAAGATACAAGATGAAACATTTATGACCTTTGACCCTAATTTACATACCCAAGATGTTGTCCGATCAAGTAGTTATTTTATGAAATAATGTACGTGACATGAACTAAACATGTGCAGAATATGGGGGTGATAGGGCGTGTTTTTCTTGAGTTATTGCAAAGAAAGTTGTAGAAAGAAAGAAATATCTCAATACATAGAAGATAATCTTTAATTTCAAACAAGTTTTTTATCGTGATCCCGACATCGTATGAAAAAACAAAATCAAATTTTACGATAGCGCAAAGTCTCAGCTACAACATATTAAAATCTGGGAGAAATTCACCGAAGGGTAAGTGAGCTAGTGCTCGATAAAGACAATCATGTCAATTTTCACATTTAAAAAAATTCCCTCCGATAGAGATAACACGTCATAACGAAGATACAAAAAGAGGTACATATGACCTTTGACCTCAATTTGCACAGACAAGATGGCATCTGAGTAAAAAGTAGTTATTTTGTGAAATGATCCTTGTAACATGGTCTTTGCGTTTGCAAAATATGGGAAAGATAGGACATGTATTCACTAAGATACAGGATGAAACACTTATGACCTTTGACCCTAATTTACATACCCAAGATGTTGTCCGATCAAGTAGTTGTTATTTTATGAAATAATGTACGTGACATGAACTAAACATGTGCAAAATATAGAAGTGATAGGGCGTGTTTTTCTTGAGTTATTGCAAAGAAAGTTGCAGAAAGAAAGAAATATCTCAATACATCGAAGATAAGCCTGAATTTCAACCAAAATTTTTGACGTGATCCCGACATCGTATGAAAAAACGAAGGGCACACTTACGGTAGCGTAAAGTTTCAGCTACAACATATCGAAATCTGGGAGAAATTTACCGAAGGGTAAGTGAGCTAGTGTTCGATAAAGATAGTCATGTCAATTTTCATTTCCAGAAAAACTGCACTCCCATAGAGATAACACGTAAACTGGTCAAATTTGACAAGGTTACTTTCAATCCATTTTTACGAGGTGATACCGTTATCCAATCAAAATTTTGTAATTTTATGTTTGAAAAAACATTAAATAAACTACAACATACTGAAATTTGGGTGAAAATTGACAAAGGACTAGTGAGATACGCTCGAATGAACTTGAAATTTGATGACGTCATTTTGAAAATTTACTTTTTTTACTTTATTAAGAAATTTGCTATCTTTTAATCATTTTGTCAGCATTGCCACCCCATGAAATGACATGTACAACTCATCAGGTTTTAAAATATGTAAAGAAAATTGGGGGTCACCGTCCATCCTGACGAGTAAAATCGAATTTAAAATTAGCAGTTTTTTGGCATAGTTGCACTGTATATCGCCATTGACGCGCGCGCGGAATTTCAACTTTGACGGGCCCGTATGACGTCATATTGAGTCGCATTGATTTGAAACTTGGTATAAATATTCCTTAACATTTCAGACATCCGATCAAAGTGAAAAAACTGGAAATTTCAATTGCACATGAGCTGTGCGTGCGTATATGCGCGCGCGCGTACGCGTCCGTCCGATTTTTTCAATTTTTCAAAAAATGCTCCAAATGGTCTGAAACGTGTGCAAAAAAATTTTGAGCTCGATTGGAGCATACAAATATTTCAACGCGCGCGTACGCGCACGTTTTAAGAGAAAATATGAATTTTGAGAACATGAGTAGAATGCGCATAATTTGAAATATATGTGACGTAAATTTCATTGAAAAATTTCATTCTATTAATGAGATATGATTGAGAATGTGTTTTCATATAATGACGTCATAGTGACGTCACGGTCGACTGATCACAATGATACATTAGATTTGTCGTCTTTGGGACATGATGCATACATGGTATAATTATGAAATTGATAGGCAGCGGACTTTCTGAGCTAACCTCTGCACAACTTTTGCGGAGAAATAAAGAAACAAAGAAGAAGAAAGAATCCGTACAGATACAAGAGGTGATCCGAAGGATACTCGGATCACCTAAAAAAGAAGAAAGAATCCGTACAGATACAGAAGGTGATCCGAGAGGATACTCGGATCACCTAACTAGAGATTGTAATTTGTCATCACTGACAAATTAAGGTGATCCGATTTTTGTTTAATCAATGATTCGAGTCCTCATTGCAATAGGCATGACCATACAAGTTCCATCTGTGTTTAGAGACATTGGCCGTGTGGTGTTTGCATTCTCATTTAGCAAAGGGAGTCATATCTGCCATGTTTGGTACCAAATTCTGCATACACTATAACAAAGAAACAGCAACAAGTACATATGACTTTTGACCCACCTTTGCACTCCCAAGATTGCATCTGATGAAATAGTGGTTATTTTGGGAAATGATTCTCGCGACATCGTCTATACGTGTGAAAAATATGGGAAAGATATAAGGACAGGTATTCACCAAGATACAAGATGAAACATTTATGACCTTTGACCCTAATTTACATATCCAAGATGTCCGATCTAGTAGTTGTTATCTCATTAAATAATGTACGTGACATGAACTAAACATGTGGGGTGATAGGGCGTGTTTTTCTTGAGTTATTGCAAAGGAAGTTGCAGAAAGAAAGAAATATCTCAATACATAGAAGATAAGCTTTAATTTCGACCAAGTTTTTTTTTATCGTGATGCCGACAACGTATGAAAAAACGAAGGGCACAGTCATGGTAGCGTAAAGTCTCAGCTACAACATATTAAAATCTGGGAGAAATTCACCGAAGGGTAAGTGAGCTAGTGCTCGATAAAGACAATCATGTCAATTTTCACATTAAAAAAAATTCCCTCCCATAGAGATAACACGTCATAACGAAGATACAAAAGAAGTACATATGACCTTTGACCTCAATTTGCACAGACAAGATGGCATCTGAGTAAAAAGTAGTTATTTTGTGAAATGATCCTTGTAACATGGTCTTTGCGTGTGCAAAATATGGGAAAGATAGTACAGGTATTCACTAAGATACAGGATGAAACACTTATGACCTTTGACCCTAATTTACATACCCAAGATGGTGTCTGATCAAGTAGTTGTTATTTTATGAAATAATTTACGTGACATGAACTTAACATGTGCAAAATATGGAAGTGATAGAGGCCGTTTTTCTTGAGTTATTGCAAAGAAAGTTGCATAAAGAAAGAAATATCTCAATACATCGAAGATAAGCTTGAATTTCAACCAAAATCTTTGACGTGATCCCGACAGCGTATGAAAAAATGAAGGGCACACTTACGGTAGCGTAAAGTCTAAGCTACAACATATTAAAATCTGGGAGAAATTTACCGAAGGGTAAGTGAGCTAGTGCTCGATAAAGATAGTCATGTCAATTTTCATTTCCAGAAAAACTGCACTCCCGTAGAGATAACACGTAAACTGGTCAAATTTGACAAGATTACTTTCAATCCATTTTTACGAGGTGATACCGTTATCCAATCAAAACTTTGTAATTTTGTGTTTGTAAGAACATTAAATAAGCTACAATATACTGAAATCTGGGTGAAAATTGACAAAGGACTAGTGAGATATGCTCGAATAAACTTGAAATTTGATGACGTCATTTTGAAAATTCACTTTTTTTACTTTATTAAGAAATTTGATATCTTTTGATCATTTTGTAAGCATTACCACCCCATGAAATGACATGTACAACTCATCAGCTTTCAAAATATGTAAAGAAAATGGGGGGTCACCGTCCATCCTGACGAGTAAAATCGGATTTAAAATTGGCGGTTTTTTGGCATAGTTGCACTGTATATCGCCATTGACGCGCGCGCGGAATTTAAACTTTGATTGGCCCGTATGACGTCATATTGAGTCGGATCGACTTGAAACTTGGTAGAAATATTCCTTGACATTTCAGACATTCGATCCGTGCGATAAAACGGGAAATTTCTATTGCATATGAGCTGTGCGTGCGTATATGCGCGCGCGCGTACGCGTCCGTCGATTTTTTTTGAAATGCTATAAATGACCTGAAACGTGTGCAAAACAATTTTGAGGTTGATTGGAGCATGTTTAAATTTCAACGCGCGCGTACGCGCTCGTTTAGTATGAACGTGACCAAATTTTATGAAATATATCAATAGACCTTGACTTGAACTATATGATATCTTAATTTCATTCAAAAATTCCGTTCCATTAATGAGATATTGATGTAAACGTGATTTCAGATAATGACGTCATAATGACGTCACGGTCAACTGATCACATTGATACACTAGATCTGTCGTCCTTAGGACATGATACATACATGGTATAAGTTTGAAAGTGATAGGTGGGGGACTTTTTGAGTTAACCGCTGCACAAGATTTGAGGAGAAAGAAATAAAGAAGAAGAAGAAGAAGAAAGAATCCGTACAGATACAATAGGTGATCCGAGAGGATACTCGGATCACCTAACTAGACTTGGAATTTGTCAAGACTGACAAATTAGGTGATCCGATTTTTTTTAATCAATGATTCGAGTCCTGATCGCAATAGGCATGACCATATAGGTTTCATCTGTGTTTAGAGACATTGGACGTGTGATATTTGGATTCTCATTTAGAAAAGAGAGTTAGGTCTGCTATCTCTGTTACCAAATTCGGTATACACTATAAAGAAGATACAGAATGAAGTATATTTGACCATTGACCCAACTTTGCACAGCCAAGATGGCATCTGACCAAAAAGTGGTTATTTTGTGAAATGATTCTTGTAACATGGCCTTTGCGTGTGTAAAATATGGGAAAGATAGGACATGTATTCACCAAGATACAGGTTAAAACATTTATGACCTTTGACCCTAATTTACATACCCAAGATGGTGTCTGATCAAGTAGTTGTTATTTTATGAAATAATGTACGTGACATAAACTAAACATGTGCCAAATATGGGGATGATAGGGGCTGTTTTTCTTGAGTTATTGCAAAGAAAGTTGCAGAGAGAAAGAAATATCTCAATACATCGAATATAAGTTTGATGTCAACCAAGTTTTTACGTGATCTCGGCATCGTATGAAAAAATGAAGAATCACTGATGATAGCCCAAAGTCTCAGCTACATCATATTAAAATCTGGGAGAAATTTACAGAAGAGTAAGTGAGGTAGTGCTCGATAAAGAAAGTCATGTCAATTTTCATTTCCAGAAAAATTCCCTCCCATAGAGATAACACGTAAACTGGTTAAATTTGACAAGGTTACATTATATCCATTTTCACGTGGTGAAGACATCATCCGATTAAAACTTTGATTAACAAAACTTAAAGAGTATTACATTGGCTACAACATACTAACATCTGGAAGAAATTCACCGAAGGGTAATTGAGCTAGTCGTCGATAAAGACAATCATGTCAATTTTCACATCTAGAAAAATTCCCTCCCATAGAGATAACACGTCATAATAAAGATAAAGAAAGAAGTACATATGACCTTTGACCCTACTTTGCACAGACAAGATGGCGTCTGAGCAAAAAGTGGTTATTTTGTGAAATGATTCTTGTAACATGGTCTTTACGTATGCAAAATATGGGAAAGATAAGACATGTATTAACCAAGATACAGGATGAAACATTTTTGACCTTTGACCCTAATTTACATACCCAAGAAGGTGCCCGATCAAGTAGTTGTTATTTTATGAAATAATGTACGTGACATAAACTAAACATGTGCAAAATATTGGGCTGATAGAGCTTGTTTTTCTTGAGTTATTGCAAAGAAAGTTGCAGAAAGAAAGGAATATGAAAATACATGGAAGATAAGCTTTAATTTCAACCAAGTTTTTGGGCATGATGCCGACTCCGTATGAAAAAACGAAGGGCACATTAACGATAGCCCAAAGTCTCAGCTACAACATACTAAAATATGGGAGAAATTCACCGAAGCATAAGTGAGCTAGTGCTCGATAAAGATAGTCATGTCAGTTTTCATTTCCAGAAAAACTGCACTCCCATAGAGATAACACGTAAACTGGTCAAATTTGACAAGATTACTTTAAATCCATTTTTACGAAGTGATGCCGTCATCCAATCAAATTGTTGTTATTATATATCTGAAAGACCATTTAATAAGCTACAACATATTGAAATTTGGACGTAAATCAATTAAAGAAAAAGTGAGATATGCTTGAATGAACTTGAAATTTGATGACGTCATTTTGAAAATTTACTTTTTTAACTTTATTAAGAAATTTGATATCTTTGAATGACTTTTTCAGTATCGCCAACCCATAAACTGACATGTACAACTCATCAGCTTTCAGAATATGTAAAGAAAATGGGGGGTCACCGTCCATCCTGACGAGTAAAATCGGATTTAAAATTGGCGGTTTTAGGGCATTGTTGTACTGTATATCGCTATTGACGCGCGCGCGGAATTTCAACTTTGACAGTCCCGTATGACGTCATATTGAGTCGGATTGACTTGAAACTTGCTAGAAATATTCCTTGACTTTTCAGACATCCGATAAATGTAAAAAATCGGGAAATTTCTGTTGCATATGAGCTGTACGTGCGTATATGTGCGCGCGCGTACGCGTCCGTCCAATTTTTTCAATTTTTCAAAAAATGCTCCAAATGGTCTGAAACGTATGCAAAAAAAATTTGAGCTTGATTGGAGCATACAAATATTTCAACGCGCGCGTACGCGCACGTCTTTACGATGCGAGGAATTCTGAAAATATGGGTAGAATTCCCTTGAATTGAAATTTATGTGACGTAAATTTCATTGAGAAATTCCACTCCATTAATGAGATATGATTGAAAATGTGTTTTCATATAATGACGTCATAGTGACGTCACGGTCGACTGATCACTACGATTTTACTTGACATGTCGTCTTTGGGACATGATACACATATGGTATAAGTTTGACATTCATAGGCAATGCACTTTCTGAGCTTATCTCTACACAACTTTTGCGGAGAAATAAAGAAGAAGAAGAAGAAGAAGAAGAACAAAGAATCAGTACAGATACAGAAGGTGATCCGAGAGGATTCTCGGATCACCTAACTAGAGATTGTAATTTGTCATCACTGACAAATTAAGGTGATCCGATTTTTTTTTTTATCAATGATTCGAGTCCTGATCGCAATAGGCATGACCATACAAGTTTCATCTGTGTTTAGAGACATTGGCCGTGTGATGTTTGCATTCTCATTTAGAAAAGGGAGTCATATCTGCCATCTTTGGTACCAAATTCTGTATACACTGAATAACGACGATACAGCAATGAATACATATGACCTTTGACCCACCTTTGCACTCCCAAGATTGCATCTGATGAAATAGTGTTTATTTTGTGAAATGATTCTCGCGACATCGTCTATACGTGTGGAAAATATGGGAAAGATAGGACAGGTATTCACTCAGATACAAGACGAAACATTTATGACCTTTGACCCTAATTTACATACCCAAGATGTTGTCTGATCTAGTAGTTGTTATTTTATGAAATAATGTACGAGACATGAACTAAACATGTGCAAAATATGGGGGTGATAAGGCGTGTTTTTCTTGAGTTATTGCAAAGAGAGTTGCAGAAAGAAAGAAATATCTCAATACATAGAAGATAAGCTTTAATTTCAACCAATTTTTTTATCATAATCCCGACATCGTATGAAAAAACAAAGGAAATGAAACGATAGCGCAAAGTCTCAGCTACAACATATTAAAATCTGGGAGAAATTCACCGAAGGGTAAGTGAGCTAGTGCTCGATAAAGACAATCATGTCAATTTTCACATTAAAGAAAATTCCCTCCCATAGAGATAACACGTCATAACGAAGATACAAAAAGAAGTACATATGACCTTTGACCTCAATTTGCAACGACAAGATGGCATTTGAGTAAAAAGTGGTTATTTTGTGAAATGATTCTTGTAACATGGTCTTTGCGTGTGCAAAATATGGGAAAGATAGGACATGTATTCACTAAGATACAGGGTGAAACGCTTATGACCTTTGACCCTACTTTACATACCCAAGATGGTGTCCGATCAAGTAGTTGTTATTTTATGAAATAATGTACGTGACATGAACTAAACATGTGCAAAATATAGAAGTGATAGAGGCCGTTTTTCTTGAGTTATTGCAAAGAAAGTTGCAGAAAGAAAGAAATATCTCAATACATCGAAGATAAGCCTGAATTTCAACCCAATTTTTTGACGTGATTCCGACATCGTATGAAAAAACAAAGGGCACACTTACGGTAGGGTAAAGTCTCAGCTACAACATATTAAAATCTGGGAGAAATTTACCGAAGCTTAAGTGAGCTAGTGCTCGATAAAGATAGTCATGTCAATTTTCATTTCCAGAAAAACTGCACTCCCATAGAGATAACACGTAAACTGGTCAAATTTGACAAGATTACTTTTAATCCATTTTTACGAGGTGATACCGTTATCCAATCAAAATATTGTAATTTCATGTTTGAAAGAACATTAAATAAGCTACCTCATACTGAAATCTGGGTGAAAATTGACAAAGGACTAGTGAGATACGCTCGAATGAACTTGAAATTTGATGACGTCATTTTGAAAATTTACTTTTTTTACTTTATTAAGAAATTTGATATCTTTTAATCATTTTGTCAGCATTGCCACCCCATGAAATGACATGTACAACTCATCAGCTTTCAAAATATGTACAGAAAATGGGGGGTCACCGTCCATCCTGACGAGTAAAATCGGATTTAAGATTGTCATTTTTTTGGCATAGTTGCACTGTATATCGCCATTGACGCGCGCGCGGAATTTCAACTTTGACGGCCCCGTATGACGTCATATTGAGTCGGATTGACTTGAAACTTGGTAGACATATTCCTTGACATTTCAGGCAGCCGATAAGTGTGAAAAAACGGGAAATTTCTATTGCATATGAGCTGTGCGTGCGTATATGAGCGCGCGCGTACGCGTCCGTCCAAATTTTTCAATTTTTCAAAAAATGCTCCAAATGGTCTGAAACGTGTGCAAAAAAAATTTGAGCTCGATTTGAGCATACAAATATTTCAACGCGCGCGTACGCGCACGTTTTAAGGTATAGATGAATTTTGAGAATATGAGTAGAATGCACCTGACCTGAAATATATGTGACGTAAATTTCATTGAAAAAATCCATTCCATTAATGAGATATGATTGAGAATGTGTTTTCATATAATGACGTCATAGTGACGTCACGGTCGACTGATCACCATGATTTTAGTTCGATTGCCGTCTTTGGGAGACGATACATATATGGTATAAGTTTGACATTGAAAGGCAATGCACTTTCTGAGCTAACCTCTGCACAAATTTTGTCCAGAAACAAAGAAAGAAAGATTCCGTACAGATACAGAAGGTGATCCGAGAGGATACTCGGATCACCTAACTAGAGATTGTAATTTGTCATTACTGACAAATTAAGGTGATCCGATTTTTTTTTTCATCAATGATTCGAGTCCTGATCGCAATAGGCATGACCATACAGGTTTCGTCTGTTGTTAAAAACGTTGGCCGTGTGATGTTTGAATTCTCGTTTAGAAAAGGGAGTCATATCTGCCATCTTTGGTACCAAATTCCGTATACACTAGATAACGAAGATACAGCAACAAATACATATGACCTTTGACCCACCTTTACACTCCCAAGATGGCATCTGAGGAAAAAGTGGTTATTTTGTGAAATAATTCTTGCGACATCGTCTATACGTGTGCAAAATATGGAAAAGATAGGACAGGTATTCGCCAAGATACAAGATGAAACATTTATGACCTTTGACCCTAATTTACATACCCAAGATGTTGTCCGATCAAGTAGTTGTTATTTTATGAAATAATGTACGTGACATGAACTAAACATGTGCAGAATATGGGGGTGATAGGGCGTGTTTTTCTTGAGTTATTGCAAAGAAAGTTGCAGAAAGAAAGAAATATCTCAATACATAGAAGATAAGCTTTAATTTCAACCAAGTTTTTTATCGTGATCCCGACATCGTATGAAAAAACGAAATCAAAGTTATCGATAGCGCAAAGTCTCAGCTACAACATATTAAAATCTAAGAGAAATTCACCGAAGGATAAGTGAACTAGTGCTCGATAAAGACAATCATGTCAATTTTCACATTTAAAAAAATTCCCTCCCATAGAGATAACACGTCATAACGAAGATACAAAAAGAGGTACATATGACCTTTGACCTCAATTTGCACAGACAAGATGGTATCTGAGTAAAAAGTGGTTATTTTGTGAAATGATCCTTGTAACATGGTCTTTCCCTTACAAAAAATAACCATGAAATCTAAGGTATTACCATGGTAAAACCTCAATTACCATAGTAAAACCATGGTATCGATGGTATTACTAAGAGTACCACAGAAAAACCATGGTGATGCATGGTGATACCACAGAAAAACCATGGTAAAACCTCAATTGCCATAGTACAACGATGGTATCGATGGTATTACTATGAGTACCACAGAAAAACCATGGTGATGCATGGTGATACCACAGAAAAACCATGGTAAACTATCATTACCATGACACAACCATGGTACTGATACGTATACCATAGAATAACCGTGAAGTCTATGGTATTTCCATGGTCTTACCATAGGCGCCACAAAATAACCATAGTAATAGTATGTTATAATTTTTATACCATAGCACTACCATGGTATTACTACCAGTACCATGGAAAAACCATGCCATCTACTGCATTTGCCTGGTATAACTACACAGGTACAATAAAATAACTATGGTGATGCCGGGTTATGGCCATCATACCATGGCGTCACCACGGTATTACCACTTGTACCATAAAATAACCATGGTATATAGGGCATTTCCTCAGTATTGCTGCACTAATTAACCATGGATATACCATGTAATAACCATCATACCATAGCACGGTTATGGCACTACTAGGCCTACTTGTACCATAGAATAACCATGGAGATACCATATAACAACCATCATACCATGTACTACAACCACAGGGTCTTTAATCGTACCGCAGCATATATAATCATAGTCTTTATGTTATCTTCTGTATTTCTAAAGGTACACAAAAATACCCATGGTGATACCGTGGTTCAACAACAAAATATCAATTATGATATTCTTATAGCTGAAAGGGATTGTACAGTAGGTACTGGTTGAGATGAGGATTCAGATTTATAACTTTTTTTTTTCATTCAGATGATAAACCTCTTATGAAATATGAAAGAGCATGTACAGCTGTAATTTCAAGAAGGATTCAACGTTTTGAAGAAAATTCGTCTTGAAATGGCTGAGATTACCAATCCCTTCCCCCCCCCTCCCAAATTAAAAAAATCAAAATGAAATTGACAGGCCCCATCTTTCACTAGGAGCTCTTTGTTTTAATTTGTTTTTAGATATCTCAGTCATTTCTCAGCCTGTTTTCATTAAATAAACGTTTGAGTCCTCTTCTGCTCTTTACCATTTCAAAGAGTGGTTTCTAAATATCTCGCAAAACGTTACAAGCTGAATCCTCATCTCGTCCAGTATTGTATACTCCCTTTAAATGTCAAATAATGACAAAAAAGGTACATTCTCTACTGGTATCACAAGGAAAAAATGGTCCCATTATAGCTATCCGTTTGACCCAACTTGTTCAAATAGTTGCAAACTGGAAGTAGGCCGATACTCGTTCACATTACCATGGTGTGAATTACCATACAGTTAAAGATGAAAATTAATAACAACTCACACCATTCCAGCTGACACTGAATTGAATGAGCTGGCACACTCTGAAAAACACCAATCAATTCCAGCTGAATATATGGCCTGGCTCTAAATCATTGATTATGAAGTTTTATTTGTACCAACTGGAAAACATGCCGCTCAACTGGCAGATTCACTAGTTGACTCCACTTAGACAAGTTGACTCCAAACTAACATTTCATTCCAACTGACAGACTGAAACAAATGAAATAAACTGCGCAATTGTCTACCAATTAGAATTTATTGACATAACCTACAGATTCACCACTGGATTCCAATTGCAAGAAACGGAATAAAGTGTCATACTGAAATATCAACTACCCGATTCCTGTATAGATACAGCTGGACATAAACGGGCCCTTAATAATTGTATTGAAATTGACTATAAGACACAACTGGCAGATTTACCAGTTGATTCCACTTGAAAGCGATGGAATGGACTGGTACACTGAGAAAACAGCTGACTCCAGTTTGAACAAATGGATCAAACTGTGATGAGTGAGTTAATAATAACACACATAATAGTAGTAGCATAGTAGTACTGGTGATAATAATAATGATGATGATAATAATAATAATAATAATAATAATAATAAGGTCTTATCCAGGAGAGCCTCTCCACTGTTGCCACTGCTCTATACCACAGGGCCCTGCCATACCACTAACAGTCGAACTGTTCTAATGAAAATGACAGATTAAAAAAATTAGATCTATTGAGTGAACTGGAATATTAAAGCCTATTGGTTGATTCCAGTAGGAAGAGATAGACCAAAGTATGCCCTTTGACAAAGTGGGATCAACTGGACACAACAAGCAGATTTTTCAGTAGATGATCCACTTGAAAGAAATTGTGTGAAATGGCATACAACAACCAGTTGATTCCAGTAGAAACAATGAGTGCACATTCGAGTTCAACACCCACAAATCATACAGCCAACAAATCAAACAACCCATAAATTTGACGCCTAGCGAACAAGGCCCATATGACTGCGACACTATAAGGCCCACGACACTTTTACAATAACGTAAGCCCCATGATGCAATGTCGAGCTTGTGGGCCTTATGACTTGTGGGATGACCCCGAAAAATTGGACCAATTCGGTGCAGGTCGAATCGACTGGACACAACTGGCAGATTTACCAGTAAAAACTGGCATACTAAAACATCAACTCCATGATTCCAGCAGATTCAGCTTTTTTGAACCAGGCTCTTGTATACCTGTTGCAAATGACTTGACACAACTGATAGATTTATTCAACTTGAAAGCAATGCAGATTTAACCTACATATGCACTTTGATAAAGTTTAGGCCGTAACAGTTAGTAGAACCAAGCCGGGATAAATGGACCAAACTGGCATGACTGGGGAAGTTCATACCCAGAGACTCCAACTCTCCCGTTTTCGACAGGAGATCTCCCGCTGAAAGCCTATTTTTACACAATCTCCCGTTCTCCCGTTTGAGATTTGATTTCTCCCGCCCTGGCTCTGTGTCTCCCGGTGGAAAGGATTTCTTACTTATTTTCATCGTATGTTGAAAAAATAAGCCTTAGATAGCACCAGAGAACATCTAGAATCCTAGGAACTTTGCGCTTCGCACACATCAACTTGGAATCTCCCGTTTGCTAGGGGTTTCGGGCGGGAGAATCTCCAGATCAGCAGGTGCTTGGGGTTGGAGTCTCTGCATACCAGTTCATCAAATCTGGCAGTTTTACCAGTTGATTCCACTTTTTAAACGATTATAAACGTACCAATACATTACAGTCAAAACTATTGGACCATTATGAGTATACTTGCAACAAATGGGAAAAATCAAAATATATATCAACTGATTCTTAAGGTAAACCCCTTAAACTCTAAGGGACGTGGCAGGAGAGGGAAGGGCGGAATCCACCCTCGACATTTCGAGTCTGCGATGGAAGAGACCCTGTTATGAGACATTTTGACTTTTTTTCAAGTTCAACTTCAAATTCATTGTTGTTTTTTCCACAGCAAAATAATATATTTGGTGAACATAAATCTCGCTTTCTTCAATGAAAGTATAATGCATGTAATTTGTACAGAGAAAGCAATAATTGAAAACCTAAAGTAGGGGTACAATACAATGGTTGCTGAGGTAACATAAGTGAAATAAATGAAATATGCATTGTATGAAAAAGGGAGGGACCCACTAAAAAGACAAAGCTTGTGAAGTGCGGTCCCTTCTCCGATTGAAAAAAAAAATCGATGGCAAAGATTGATTGAAAACAGCAACAAAGAAACTCTTGAAAAATCTGACTATTCTTTAGCGGAGCGGATCCAGGAATTCCGTAAATGGGGGGGGGGGGGGGAGGGATCTGTCATGGTGCCACTTCCGGAATTAAAGGGGGCACACACGCCCATTTTCATTTTGTTTTCTTGTTATTTATTTATTTTTATCTTATCAAAAATTAAAGAAGGGGCCCCCTGGAGCTATCACTGCTGTAACATTAATCACTGCGATTGATTGATCTTATGCTAATTATGGTATAAAAGTGGTCAATGAGAATCTCCAATAAGAACACAAAGGAAAAAATTAAAAAACAAAGAAATACATTTGAAACTCCAAAAGCAATCATATACATTAAAAAAATGGCTTTTGGAAGTCCTTTAATGTGTGATGCATACAGTCTTTAAACATGTAAAAACAGACTTACAAATAATTAAGAAATAGACTCTTAATGCTTTTAATTGGGCTAAAATAAGATGTTGGGCCTAATTTGCACAAATAATTAATTGATGAATTAAAATTAGAAATTGACAATCAAAAAAATTCTTAAGACATATAAGACATAATTTTGTAGATTACACTGTAGTTGTAACACGTGCCAAATTTCGCTATAACGATCGTAATACTAATGGTCAAGATCTTGTGGGGGGGGGGGGGGGGGTGAGGCAAAATTCCCTCCCAAAATGCAAATTTTAGCATTTATAGCCAAATAAGCCCGGCACGTTAAAAATAAGCAAACTAATTAATTCTTTATATATAACAGTTCATTTGTTTTGGAACTAATTCACATTGTGTGTTATCTCATACAAATTCCAAGTACGACCCAAAATATTATACCGGTACGTTCATGTAATAAATGTACAGCCTGTATTTAGTATATATGTGTGAATGTGTGTATGCGTGTATGTGTGTATGTGTGTGCTTGTGTGTGTGTGGGTGTGGGTGAGTGCAAACACCCGGTTAGTACTAATATATCCACGAACACAACTGACTTCTTCCCATGCAGTTTAAACCTCATCTACCCAACTGGAAAATGTAACACAAGTTGATTCAAGTTGCACGAACCATGTTTTGACTTGGTTTCTGTATCGCTCATGAATATTCATGAGAGAGCATCTAACATGCAAAAGGAGAGAAAATTGAAAGAAGACATAAAAACCCAAAGTATATAGTCTGGGTTTAAACTTTGAAGTATGTTGGGAAATTTCTCTTTTGTTACCAACTATTTTAACTTGTGTTATAACAATGCATATTCATATTTTGATAGGACTAATATTATGTATGACATGTAGTTAGTAACCATGCCTTAAACCTTTTCAGATATCAGCCCATATATAAAGAACTGATACACTAGCAATGTATCTAGGAATAGGAAGTATACTCTAGGTATACAGATAGGTAGATCTGTGTAGAGTAGGATGTATGGTCTTGTGCAATAGTGTAAAAACAGGTGTATGCAATTTGAGGCCATGTCAAGTAGGTAACATACTAGTACTGCATGTTGGAAATACACAATCATTAATATTATTTTTCTTTTCAAATTGTAATATCATGGTAATTTTACCATGGTAATACCATGGTAATACCATGGTAAAACCATGGTCAAATCACCACAGTACATGGTAAATTCACCTCAGAAATACCATGGTATTGTACCATGGTACCGGTACCATGGTATTTGGTAAGCACAGTAATACCATGGTAATATACCATGGTACATGGTAAGAGCAGTAATACCATGGTATTTTGCCATGGTAATACCATGGTAATGTACCATGGTTTTACTAGGGCAAAATTACCAGGTTTCCATGGTTCATTACCATACCATGGTATTACCATGGTAAAGCCATGGTTCTTTTTTGTAAGGGTTGCGTTTGCAAAATATGGGAAAGATAGGACAGGTATTCACTAAGATACAGGATGAAACACTTATGACCTTTGACCCTAATTTACATACCCAAGATGGTGTCTGATCAAGTAGTTGTTATTTTATGAAATAATGTACGTGACATGAACTAAACATGTGCAAAATATAGAAGTGATAGGGCGTGTTTTTCTTGAGTTATTGCAAAGAAAGTTGCAGAAAGAAAGAAATATCTCAATACATCGAAGATAAGCCTGAATTTCAACCAAAATTTGTGACGTGATTCCGACATCGTATGAAAAAACGAAGGGCACACTTACGGTGGCGTAAAGTCTCAGCTACAACATATTTAAATCTGGGAGAAATTTACCGAAGGGTAAGTGAGCTAGTGCTCGATAAAGATAGTCATGTCAATTTTCATTTCCAGAAAAACTGCACTCCCATAGAGATAACACGTAAACTAGTCAAATTTGACAAGATTACTTTCAATCCATTTTTACGAGGTGATACCGTCATCCAATCAAAATTTTGTAAATATATGCTTGTAAGAACATTAAATAAGCTACAACATACCGAAATCTGGGTGAAAATTGACAAAGGACTAGTGAGATATGGTCGAGTGAACTTCAAATTTGATGACGTCATTTTGAAAATTCACTTTTTTTACTTTATTAAGAAATTTGATATCTTTTAATCATTTTGTCAGCATTGCCATCCAATGAAATGACATGTACAACTCATCAGCTTTCAAAATATGTAAAGAAAATGCGGGGTCACCGTCCATCCTGACGAGTAAAATCGGATTTAAAATTGGCAGTTTTTTGGCATAGTTGTACTGTATATCGCCATTGACGCGCGCGCGGAATTTCAACTTTGACGGGCCCGTATGACGTCATATTGAGTCGGATCGACTTGGAACTTGGTACAAATATTCCTTGACATTTCGAAATTCGATCCGTGCGATAAAATGGGAAATTTATATTGCATATGAGCTGTGCGTGCGTATATGCGCGCGCGCGTACGCGTCCGTCGATTTTTTTTGAAATGCTGTAAATGACCTGAAACGTGTGCAAAACAATTTTGAGGTTGATTAGAGCATGTTAAAATTTCAACGCGCGCGTACGCGCTCGTTTACTATGAACGTGACTAAATTTTATGAATTATATAAATAGACCTTGACTTGAACTATATGATGTCTTAATTTCATTCAAAAATTCCGTTCCATTAATGAGATATTGATGTAAACGTGATTTCAGATAATGACGTCATAATGACGTCACGGTTAACTGATCACATTGATACACTAGATCTGTCGTCCTTAGGACATGATACATATATGGTATAAGTTTGAAAGTGATAGGTAGGGGACTTTTTGAGTTAACCGCTGCACAAGATTTGAGGAGAAAGAAATAAAGAAGAAGAAGAAGAAGAAGAAGAAAGAATCCGTACAGATACAATAGGTGATCCGAGAGGATACTCGGATCACCTAACAAAGAATCAGTACAGATACAGAAGGTGATCCGAGAGGATACTCGGATCACCTAACTAGAGATTGTAATTTGTCATCACTGACAAATTAAGGTGATCCGATTTTTTTTTATCAATGATTCGAGTCCTGATCGCAATAGGCATGACCATACAAGTTTCATCTGTGTTTAGAGACATTGGCCGTGTGATGTTTGCATTCTCATTTAGCAAAGGGAGTCATATCTGCCATGTTAGGTACCAAATTCTGTATACACTATAACGAAGAAACAGCAACAAGTACATATGACCTTTGACCCACCTTTGCACTCCCAAGATTGCATCTGATGAAATAGTGGTTATTTTGTGAAATGATTCTCGCGACATCGTCTATACGTGTGAAAAATATGGGAAAGATAGGACAGGTATTCACTAAGATACAAGATGAAACATTTATGACCTTTGACCCTAATTTACATACCCAAGATGTTGTCCGATCTAGTAGTTGTTATTTTATGAAATAATGTACGAGCCATGAACTAAACATGTGCAAAATATGGGGGTGATAGGGCGTGTTTTTCTTGAGTTATTGCAAAGAAAGTTGCAGAAAGAAAGAAATATCTCAATACATAGAAGATAAGCTTTAATTTCAACCAAGTTTTTTATCGTAATTCCGACATCGTATGAAAAAAACGAAGGGCACATAACGATAGCGCAAAGTCTCAGCTACAACATATTAAAATCTGGGAGAACTTCACCGAAGGGTAAGTGAGCTAGTGCTCGATAAAGACAATCATGTCAATTTTCACATTTAAAAAAATTCCCTCCCATAGAGATAACACGTCATAAAGAAGATACAAAAAGAAGTACATATGACCTTTGACCTCAATTTGCACAGACAAGATGGCATCTGAGTAAAAAGTGGTTATTTTGTGAAATGATCCTTGTAACATGGTCTTTGCGTGTGCAAAATATGGGAAAGATAGGACATGTATTCACTAAGATACAGGGTGAAACACTTATGACCTTTGACCCTAATTTACATACCCAAGATGGTGTCCGATCAAGTAGTTGTTATTTTATGAAATAATTCACGTGACATGAACTAAACATGTGCAAAATATGGAAGTGATAGAGGCCGTTTTTCTTGAGTTATTGCAAAGAAAGTTGCAGAAAGAAAGAAATATCTCAGTACATCGAAGATAAGCCTGAATTTCAACCCAATTTTTTGACGTGATTCTGACATCGTATGAAAAAACAAAGGGCACACTTACGGTAGTGTAAAGTCTCAGCTACAACATATTAAAATCTGGGAGAAATTTACCGAAGCTTAAGTGAGCTAGTGCTCGATAAAGATAGTCATGTCAATTTTCATTTCCAGAAAAACTGCACTCCCATAGAGATAACACGTAAACTGGTCAAATTTGACAAGATTACATTCAATCAATTTTTACGAGGTGATACCGTTGTCCAATCAAAATTTTGTTATCTTATGTTTGAAAGAACATTAGATGAGCTACATCATACTGAAATCTGGGTGGAAATTGACAAAGGACTAGTGAGATACGCTCGAATGAACTTGAAATTTGATGACGTCATTTTGAAAATTTACTTTTTTTACTTTATTAAGAAATTTGATATCTTTTAATCATTTTGTCAGCATTGCCACCCCATGAAATGACATGTACAACTCATCAGCTTTCGAAATATGTAAAGAAAATGGGGGGTCACCGTCCATCCTGACGAGTAAAATCGGATTTAAAATTGGCAGTTTTTTTGGCATAGTTGTACTGTATATCGCCATTGACGCGCGCGCGGAATTTCAACTTTGACGAGCCCGTATGACGTCATATTGAGTCGGATTGACTTGAAACTTGGTAGAAATATTCCTTGACATTTCAGGCAGCCGATAAGTGTGAAAAAACGGGAAATTTCTATTGCATATGAGCTGTGCGTGCGTATATGCGCGCGCGCGTACGCGTCCGTCGATTTTTTCTGAAATACTCCAAATGACCTGAAACGTGTGCAAAACAATTTTGAGCTCGATTGGAACATATTAAAATTTCAACGCACCCGTACGCGCTCGTTTACCAGGGTCGTGATGAAATTTTATTAAATATATCGATAGAACTTGACTTGAACTATATGATATGTAAATTTCATTGAGAAATTCCATTCCATTAATGAGATACGAATGTGAACGTGATTTCAGATAATGACGTCATAGTGACGTCATGGTTGTCTGATCACAAAGATACATTAGATCTGTCGTTCTTATGACGTGATACATATATGGTATAAGTTTAAAAGTCATAGGTGAATGACTTTTTGAGTTAATCGCTGCACAACATTTGAGGAGAAAGAAATAAAGAAGAAAGATTCAGTACAGATACAATAGGTGATCCGAGAGGATACTCGGATCACCTAACTAGAGATTGTAATTTGTCATCACTGACAAATTAAGGTGATCCGATTTTTTTTTAATCAATGATTCGAGTCTTGATAGTGCAAAGTCTCAGCTACAACATAAAATCTGAGAGAAATTCACCGAAGCATAAGTAAGATAGTGCTCGATAAAGAGAGTCATGTCAATTTTCACATCTAAAAAATTCCCTCCCATAGAGATAATACGTCATAGCGAAGATAGAAAAAGAAGTACATATGACCTTTGACCCCACTTTGCACAGACAAGATGGCATCTGAGCAAAAAGTGATTATTTTATGAAATGATCCCTGTAACATGGTCTTTACGTGTGCAAAATATGGGAAAGATAAGACATGTATTCACCAAGATACAGGATGAAACATCTATGACCTTTGACCCTAATTTACATACCCAAGATGGCGTCTGATCAAGTAGTTGTTATCTTATGAAATAATGTACGTGACATGAACTAAACATGTGCAAAATATGGGGGTGATAGGGCGTGTTTGTCTTGAGTTATTGCAAAGAAAGTTGCACAAAGAAAGAAATATCTCAATACATAGAAGATAAGCTTTAATTTCGACCAAGTTTTTTATCGTAATCCCGACATCGTATGAAAAAACGAAGGTTGACGTAACGATAGCGCAAAGTCTCAGCTACAACATATAAAAATCTGGGAGAAATTCACTGAAGGGTAAGTGAGCTAGCGCTCGATAAAGACAATCATGTCAATTTTCACGTTAGAAAAAATTCCCCCCAATAGAGATAACACGTCATAACGAAGATACAAAAAGAAGTACATATGACCTTTGACCTCAATTTGCACAGACAAGATGGCAACTGAGTAAAAAGTAGTTATTTTGTGAAATGATCCTTGTAACATGGTCTTTGCGTGTGCAAAATGTGGGAAAGATAGGACATGTATTCACTAAGATACAGGGTGAAACACTTATGACCTTTGACCCTAGTTCACATACCCAAGATGGCGTCCGATCAAGTAGTTGTTATTTTATGAAATAATGTACGTGACATGAACTAAACATGTGCAAAATATGGGGGTGATAGGGTGTGTTTGTCTTGAGTTATTGCAAAGAAAGTTGCAGAAAGAAAGAAATATCTCATTACATAGAAGATAAGCTTTAATTTCAACCAAGTTTTTTTATCGTAATCCCGACATCGTATGAAAAAAAAAAAGGTAAACGTAAAGATAGCGCAAAGTCTCGGCTACAACATATTAAAATCTGGGAGAAATTCACCGAAGGGTAAGTGAGCTAGTGCTCGATAAAGACAATCATGTCAATTCTCACATTAAAAAAAATTCCCTCCCATAGAGATTACACGTCATAACGAAGATACAAAAAGAAGTACATATGACCTTTGACCTCAATTTGCACAGACAAGATGGCATCTGAGTAAAAAGTAGTTATTTTGTGAAATGATCCTTGTAACATGGTCTTTGCGTGTGCAAAATGTGGGAAAGATAGGACATGTATTCACTAAGATACAGGGTGAAACACTTGTGACCTTTGACCCTAGTTTACATACCCAAGACGGTGTCCGATCAAGTAGTTATTTTATGAAATAATGTACGTGACATGAACTAAACATGTGCAAAATATGGGGGTGATAGGGCGTGTTTGTCTTGAGTTATTGCAAAGAAAGTTGCACAAAGAAAGAAATATCTCAATACATAGAAGATAAGCTTTAATTTCAACCAAGTTTTTTATCGTAATCCCGACATCGTATGAAAAAACGAAGGTTAACGTAACGATAGCGCAAAGTCTCAGCTACAACATATAAAAATCTGGGAGAAATTCACTGAAGGGTAAGTGAGCTAGCGCTCGATAAAGACAATCATGTCAATTTTCACGTTAGAAAAAATTCCCCCCAATAGAGATAACACGTCATAACGAAGATACAAAAAGAAGTACATATGACCTTTGACCTCAATTTGCACAGACAAGATGGCAACTGAGTAAAAAGTAGTTATTTTGTGAAATGATCCTTGTAACATGGTCTTTGCGTGTGCAAAATGTGGGAAAGATAGGACATGTATTCACTAAGATACATGGTGAAACACTTATGACCTTTGACCCTAGTTCACATACCCAAGATGGCGTCCGATCAAGTAGTTGTTATTTTATGAAATAATGTACGTGACATGAACTAAACATGTGCAAAATATGGGGGTGATAGGGTGTGTTTGTCTTGAGTTACTGCAAAGAAAGTTGCAGAAAGAAAGAAATATCTCAATACATAGAAGATAAGCTTTAATTTCAACCAAGTTTTTTATCGTAATCCCGACATTGTATGAAATAACGAAGGTTAACGTAACGATAGCGCAAAGTCTCAGCTACAACATATTAAAATCTGGGAGAAATTCACCAAAGGGTAAGTGAGCTAGTGCTCGATAAAGACAATCATGTCAATTTTCACATTTAAAAAAATTCCCTCCCATAGAGATTACACGTCATAACGAAGACACAAAAAGAAGTACATATGACCTTTGACCTAAATTTGCACAGACAAGATGGCAACTGAGTAAAAAGTAGTTATTTTGTGAAATGATCCTTGTAACATGGTCTTTGCGTGTGCAAAATGTGGGAAAGATAGGACATGTATTCACTAAGATACAGGGTGAAACACTTATGACCTTTGACCCTAATTTACATACCCAAGATGGTGTCCGATCAAGTAGTTGTTATTTTATGAAATAATTCACATGACATGAACTAAACATGTGCAAAATATGGAAGTGATAGAGGCCGTTTTTCTTGAGTTATTGCAAAGAAAGTTGCAGAAAGAAAGATATATCTCAATACATCAGAGATGAGCCTGAATTTCAACCCAATTTTTTGACGTGATTCTGACATCGTATGAAAAAAGAAGGGGAACACTTACGGTAGCCTAAAGTCTCAGCTACAACATATTAAAATCTGGGAGAAATTTACCGAAGCTTAAGTGAGCTAGTGCTCGATAAAGATAGTCATGTCAATTTTCATTTCCAGAAAAACTGCACTCCCATAGAGATAACACGTAAACTGGTCAAATTTGGCAAGATTACTTTCAATCCATTTTTACGAGGTGATACCGTTATCCAATCAAAATGTTGTAATTTTATGTTTGAAAGAACATTAAATAAGATACATCATACTGAAATCTGGGTGAAAATTGACAGAAGACTCGTGAGATACGCTCGAATGAACTTGAAATATGATGACGTCATTTGGAAAATTTACTTTTTTTACTTTATTAAGAAATTTGATATCTTTTAATCATTTTGTCAGCATTGCCACCCCATGAAATGACATGTACAACTCATCAGCTTTCAAAATGTGTACAGAAAATGGGGGGTCACCGTCCATCCTGACGAGTAAAATCGGATTTAAAATTGTCATTTTTTTGGCATAGTTGCACTGTATATCGCCATTGACGCGCGCGCGGAATTTCAACTTTGACGGGCCCGTATGACGTCATATTGAGTCGGATTGACTTGAAACTTGGTAGAAATATTCCTTGACATTTCAGGCAGCCGATAAATGTGAAAAAACGGGAAATTTCTATTGCATATGAGCTGTGCGTGCGCATATGAGTGCGCGCGTACGCGTCCGCCCAAATTTTTCAATTTTTCAAAAAATGCTCCAAATGGTCTGAAACATGTGCAAAAAAAATTTGAGCTCGATTTGAGCATACAAATATTTCAACGCGCGCGTACGCGCACGTTTTAAGGTATAGATGAATTTTGAGAATATGAGTAGAATGCACTTGACGTGAAATATATGTGACGTAAATTTCATTGAAAAACTCGATTCCATTAATGAGATATGATTGAGAATGTGTTTTCACATAATGACGTCATAGTGACGTCACGGTCGACTGATCACCATGATATTAGTTCGATTGCCGTCTTTGGGAGACGATACATATATGGTATAAGTTTGACATTGAAAGGCAACGCACTTTCTGAGCTAATCTCTGCACAAATTTTGTCCAGAAACAAAGAAAGAAAGATTCCGTACAGATACAGGTGATCCGAGAGGATACTCGGATCACCTAATAACTAGAGATTGTAATTTGTCATTACTGACAAATTAAGGTGATCCGATTTTTTTTTTAATCAATGATTCGAGTCCTGATCGCAATAGGCATGACCATACAGGTTTCATCTGTGTTTAGAGACATTGGCCGTGTGATGTTTGGATTCTCATTTAGAAAAGGGAGTCATGTCTGCCATCTTTGGTACTAATTCTGTATACACTAGATAACGATAATACAGAAACAAATACATGTGGCCTTTAACCCACCTTTACACTCCCAAAATAACATCTGAGGAAAAAAGTGGTTATTTTGTGAAATGATTCTCGCGACATCGTCTATACGTGTGCAAAATATGGGAAAGATAGGACAGGTATTCACCAAGATACAAGATGAAACATTTTTGACCTTTGACCCTAAATTACATACCCAAGATGGTGTCCGATCAAGTAGTTGTTATTTTATGAAATAATGTACGTGACATGAACTTAACATGTGCAAAATATGGGGGTGATAGGGGCTGTTTTTCTTAAGTTATAGCAAAGAAAGTTGCAGAATGAAAGCAATATCTCAATACATAGAAGATAAGCTTTAATTTCAACCAAGTTTTTTAACGTGATCGCGACATTGTATGAAAAAAGGAAGGCACACTGGCGATAGCGCAAAGTCTTAGCTACAACATATGACAATCTGGGAGAAATTCACCGAAGGGTAGGAGAGCTAGTGCTCGATAAAGACAACCATGTCAATTTTCACATTAAAAAAAAAATTTCCCTCCCATAGAGATAACACGTCATAACGAAGATACAGAAAAAAGTACATATGACCTTTGACCCCAATTTGCACAGACAAGATGGCATCTGAGCAAAAAGTTGTTATTTTGTGAAATGATTCTTGTAACTTGGTCTTTGCGTGTGCAAAATATCGGAAAGATAGGACATGTATTCACCAAGACACAGGATGAAACATCTATGACCTTTGACCCTAATTTACATACCCAAGATGGTGTCCGATCAAGTAGTTGTTATTTTATGAAATAATGCACGTGACATGAACTAAACATGTGCAAAATATCGAGGTGATAGAGGCTATTTTTCCTAAGTTATTGCAAAGAAAGTTGCAGAAAGAAAGAAATATCTCAATACATCAAAGATAAGCTTTAATTTCAACCAAAATTTTTGACGTGATCCTGACATCGTATGAAAAAACGAAGGGCACATAACGGTAGCGTAAAATCTCAGCTACAACATATTAAAATCTGGGAGAAATTCACCGAAGGGTAAGGGAGCTAGTGCTCGATAAAGATAGTCATGTCAATTTTCATTTCCAGAAAAACTGCATTCCCATAGAGATAACACGTAAACTGGTCAAATTTGACAAGATTACTTTCAATCCATTTTTACGAGGTGATGCTGTCATTCAATCAAAATGTTGTTGTCACATTAATGAAAGAGCATTTCATAAGCTACAACATACTGAAATCTCGGTGAAAATTAGCTAAGGGTTAGTGAGATACGCTCGAATGAACTTGAAATTTGATGATGTCATTTTGAAAATTTGCTTTTTTAACTTTTTAAAGAAATTTGATATCTTTTCATCATTTTGCCAGCATTGCCACCGCATGAGATGACATGTACAACTCATTAGCTTTCAGAATATGTAAAGAAAATCGGGGGTCACCGTTCATTCTGACAAGTAAATTCGGATTTATAATTGGCGGTTTTTTGGCATAGTTGCACTGTATATCGCCTTTGACGCGCGCGCGGAATTTCAACTTTGACTGGCCCGTATGACGTCATATTGAGTCGGATTGACTTGAAACTTGGTAGAATTATTCCTTGACATTTTAAACATCCGATCCGTGTGAAAAACTGAGAAATTTATATTGCATATGAGCTGTGCGTGCGTATATGCGCGCGCGCGTACGCGTCCGTCCAATTTTTTCAATTTTTCAAAAAATGCTGCAAATGGTCTGAAACGGATGCAAAAAAATTTTGAGCTCGATTTGAGCATACAAATATTTCAACGCGCGCGTACGCGCACGTCTTAAGGTGTAGATGATTTTTGAGAATATGGGTAGAATCCGCTTGACATGAAATATATGTGACGTAAATTTCATTCAAAAGTTCCGTTCCATTAATGAGATATTAATGAGAATGTGTTTTCATATAATGACGTCATAGTGACGTCACGGTCGACTGATCACTATGATTTTATTAGATCTGTCGTCTTTGTGACATGATACATATATGATATAATTTTGAAATTGATAGGTGCAGCACTTTCTGAGCTAATCGCTGCACAACTTTTGTCCAGAAATAAATAAAGAATCCGTACAGATACAATAGGTGATCCGAAGGATACTCGGATCACCTAACTAGAACCGGAATTTGTCAACACTGACAAATTAGGTGATCCGATCTCTTCGAAAATCAATGATTTGAGTCCTGATCCAAATATTCATGACCATACAGGTTTCATCTGTGTTGACGGGACATTGGCCGTGTGATGTTTGGATTCTCATTTAGAAAAGGGAGTGAGACCTGCCATCTTTGGTACCGAATTCCGTATACACTAACGGAAATACAGAATGAAGTATATTTGACCTTTGACCTCACTTTGCACACCCAAGATGGCGTCTAAGCAAAAAGTGATTATCTTATGAAATGATTCTTGTAACATGGTCTTTGCGTGTGCAAAATATGGGAAAGATAGGACATGTATTCACCAAGATACAGGATGAAACATTTATGACCTTTGACCCTAATTTACATACCCAAGATGGTGTCCAATCAAGTAGTTGTTATTTTATGAAATAATGTACGTGACATGTACTAAACATGTGCAAAATATGGGATTGATAGCCATTGTTGTTGTTCATCTATTGCACAGAAAGTAGTAGAAAGAAAGAAAAATAAAGAAAAAATTGTTATTTTATAGAAATTTGAAGGAGAAGCATAAAAAAATCAGAAAAAGATAAAGTAAGGAAAGGGAGATTAAGATTAACTAAAGAAAAAGAAGAAAAAAAAGTGTTTAAAAAAATTTAAAAAAATATATTGGCAGGAGTGAGCCTCGAACCAGGGACCTTGGGATTACGAGTCGGATGCGCTACGCAATGACCTATTTCATTCTCCATAGGCCCTGTGTATTAAGCAAAATGACGCTGCATCGAAGCCTCGTGCCATTTTCAACCAAGTTTTTCGACGTGATGCCGACATCGTATGAAAAAATATAGGGCACACTTACGATAGCCCAAAGTCTCAGCTACAACATACTAAAATCTGGGAGAAATTCACCGAAGCATTAGTGAGCTAGTGCTCGAAAAAGAGAGTCATGTCAATTTTCACTGCCAGAAAAACTGCTCTCCCATAGAGATAACACGTAAACTGGTCAAATTTGACAATATTACTTTCAATCCATTTTTACGAGGTGATGCCGTCCTCCAATCAAAATGTTGTAATAATATTAATGAAAGATCATTTAATAAGCTACAACATACTGAAATTTGGGTGTAAATTGGCAAAGGATAAGTGAGATACGCTCGAGTGAACTTGAAATTTGATGACGTCATTTTGAAAATTTACTTTTTTTACTTTATTAAGAAATTTGATATCTTTTAATCATTTTGCCAGCATCGCCAACCCATGAAATAACATATCCAACTCATCAGCTTTCAGAATATGTAAAGAAAATGGGAGGTTACCGTCCATCCTGATGAGTAAAATCGGATTTAAAATTGGCGTTTTTTTGGCATCGTTGCACTGTATATCGCCATTGACGCGCGCGCGGAATTTCAACTTTGACGGGCCCGTATGACGTCATATTGAGTCGGATTGACTTGAAACTTGGTAGAAATATTCCTTGACATGTTAGGCATCCGATAAATGTAAAAAAACGGGAAATTTCCATTGCATATGAGCTGTGTGTGCGAATATGTGCGCGCGCGTACGCGTCCGTCCAATTTTTTCAATTTTTCAAAAAATGCTCTAAATGGTCTGAAACGTGTGCAAAAAAAATTTGAGCTCGATTTGAGCATACAAATATTTCAATGCGCGCGTACGCGCACGTTTTAAGAGAAAATATGAATTTTGAGAATATGAGTAAAATGCCCATAACTTGAAATGTATGTGACGTAAATTTCATTGCAAAATTCCATTCCACTAATGAGATATGAATGAAAATGTGTTTTCATATAATGACGTCATAGTGACGTCACGGTCGACTGATCACTATGATTTTACTTGATCTGCCGTCTTTGGGACATGATACATATATGGTATAAGTTTGACATTGAATGGCAATGCACTTTCTGAGCTAACCGCTGCACAAATTTTGGTTAGAAATAAAGGAAAATAAAAAGAAGAACTAGAACCGGAATTTGTCAACACTGACAAATTAGGTGATCCGATCTCTTCGAAAATCAATGATTTGAGTCCTGATCCAAATATTCATGACCATACAGGTTTCATCTGTGTTGACGGGACATTGGCCGTGTGATGTTTGGATTCTCATTTAGAAAAGGGAGTGAGACCTGCCATCTTTGGTACCGAATTCCGTATACACTAACGGAAATACAGAATGAAGTATATTTGACCTTTGACCTCACTTTGCACACCCAAGATGGCGTCTAAGCAAAAAGTGATTATCTTATGAAATGATTCTTGTAACATGGTCTTTGCGTGTGCAAAATATGGGAAAGATAGGACATGTATTCACCAAGATACAGGATAAAACATTTATGACCTTTGACCCTAATTTACATACCCAAGATGGTGTCCAATCAAGTAGTTGTTATTTTATGAAATAATGTACGTGACATGTACTAAACATGTGCAAAATATGGGATTGATAGCCATTGTTGTTGTTCATCTATTGCACAGAAAGTAGTAGAAAGAAAGAAAAATAAAGAAAAAATTATGTTATTTTATAGAAATTTGAAGGAGAAGCATAAAAAAATCAGAAAAAGATAAAGTAAGGAAAGGGAGATTAAGATTAACTAAAGAAAAAGAAGAAAAAAAGTGTTTAAAAAAATTTAAAAAAATATATTGGCAGGAGTGAGCCTCGAACCAGGGACCTTGGGATTACGAGTCGGATGCGCTACGCAATGACCTATTTCATTCTCCATAGGCCCTGTGTATTAAGCAAAATGACGCTGCATCGAAGCCTCGTGCCATTTTCAACCAAGTTTTTCGACGTGATGCCGACATCGTATGAAAAAATGGAGGGCACACTTACGATAGCCCAACGTCTCAGCTACAACATACTAAAATCTGGGAGAAATTCACCGAAGCAAAAGTGAGCTAGTGCTCGAAAAAGAGAGTCATGTCAATTTTCACTGCCAGAAAAACTGCTCTCCCATAGAGATAACACGTAAACTGGTCAAATTTGACAATATTACTTTCAATCCATTTTTACGAGGTGATGCCGTCCTCCAATCAAAATGTTGTAAGGATATTAATGAAAGATCATTTAATAAGCTACAACATACTGAAATTTGGGTGTAAATTGGCAAAGGATAAGTGAGATACGCTCGAGTGAACTTGAAATTTGATGACGTCATTTTGAAAATTTACTTTTTTTACTTTATTAAGAAATTTGATATCTTTTAATCATTTTGCCAGCATCGCCAACCCATGAAATAACATATCCAACTCATCAGCTTTCAGAATATGTAAAGAAAATGGGAGGTTACCGTCCATCCTGATGAGTAAAATCGGATTTAAAATTGGCGTTTTTTTGGCATCGTTGCACTGTATATCGCCATTGACGCGCGCGCGGAATTTCAACTTTGACGGGCCCGTATGACGTCATATTGAGTCGGATTGACTTGAAACTTGGTAGAAATATTCCTTGACATGTTAGACATCCGATAAATGTAAAAAAACGGGAAATTTCCATTGCATATGAGCTGTGTGTGCGAATATGTGCGCGCGCGTACGCGTCCGTCCAATTTTTTCAATTTTTCAAAAAATGCTCTAAATGGTCTGAAACGTGTGCAAAAAAAATTTGAGCTCGATTTGAGCATACAAATATTTCAACGCGCGCGTACGCGCACGTTTTAAGAGAAAATATGAATTTTGAGAATATGAGTAAAATGCCCATAACTTGAAATGTATGTGACGTAAATTTCATTGCAAAATTCCATTCCACTAATGAGATATGAATGAAAATGTGTTTTCATATAATGACGTCATAGTGACGTCACGGTCGACTGATCACTATGATTTTACTTGATCTGCCGTCTTTGGGACATGATACATATATGGTATAAGTTTGACATTGAATGGCAATGCACTTTCTGAGCTAACCGCTGCACAAATTTTGGTTAGAAATAAAGGAAAATAAAAAGAAGAACTAGAACCGGAATTTGTCAAGACTGACAAATTAGGTGATCCGATTTTTTTTGTTAATCAATGATTCGAGTCCTGATCGCAATAGGCATGACCATATAGGTTTTATCTGTGTTTACAGACATTGGCCGTGTGATATTTGGATTCTCATTTAGAAAAGAGAGTCAGGTCTGCCATCTTTGGTACCAAATTCGGTGTACACTATAACGAAGATACAGAATGAAGTATATTTGACCATTGACCCAACTTTGCACAGCCAAGATGGCATCACATTCTGAGCAAAAAGTGGTTATTTTGTGAACCAAGTTTTTTAACGTGGTCCAGACATCGTATGAAAAAATGAAGAGGAACATTATCGATAGCGTAAAGTCTCAGCTACAACATATGAAAATCTGGGAAAAATTCACCGAAGGGTAAGTGAGCTATAGTGCTCGATAAAGACAATTATATCAATTTTCACATCTAGAAAAATTCCCTCCCATAGAGATAACACGTCATAGCAAAGATACAGAAAGAACTACATATGACCTTTGACCCCACTTTGCACAAACAAGACGGCATCTGAGTAAAAAGTGGCTATTTTGTGAAATAATTCTTGTAACATGGTCTTTGCATGTGCAAAATATGGGAAAGATAGGACATGCATTTATCAAGATACAGGATAAAACATTTATGACCTTTGACTGTAATTTACATACACAAGATGGTGTCCAATTCAAGTAGTTACAGTGTATTTTATGAAATAATGTACGTGACATGAACTAAACATGTGCAAAATATGGGGGTGATAGGGGCTATTTTATTTGAGTTGTTGCGAAGAAAGTTGTAGAAAGAAAGAAATATCTTGATATTACACATCGAAGATAAGCCTTAATTTCAGCCAAAATTTTTAACGTGATCCTGACATTGCATGAAAAAACGGAGGACACTCACAAGATAGCGCAGTCTCAGCTACAAAATATTAAAATGTGGGAGAAATTTTGTTTATTTCCATCATTCCACAAGGATAAAAAAAACACATGACATATAAAAAACAAAACAACGTTAACACAAGGTTTTGTTACATTCATATGCTACATGTATACAAATCAGCACAAAGTACACAACTGTAATGATGAAAAATGGAATGCACATAAGAAAGCCTTTAATATGGCTTGTAAGACTGTGCATACATGTACCTAATAATGTATAGAAACAGATTTGAATTGAGAAAACAAACAAGCAAAAACATACAGAAACAAACAAACAAACAAATTAACATGGTCAAAATACATAAGGATATCACCCAAAATCTAAAAACGATACTTTCACATAGAACTTCAGTATAAACTCAGAAGAATCTTTTTATACTGTTTTTAAAAAATATTATGAAATTGTACATTAAAAACATGGTTCACGTTCAAATCCTTCCACAATACAGGTCCAGTATACCTTAATGAATATTTGGACCTATCATTTGAGAAAGACCATCGGTGAATCTGGTAACATGATCTAGTATAATGAGTGTGAAGATGTAGTTGATTCTTCCTGAAAAACAGATGTTAAGGGAGAAACCCTCACATCATCATGCACTATTAATGGAGTATCTGTATATAAAGTATCTGAGGTTCCGTTGTCTTCGACCACTTGAGTAATCAAACTATTACAAGGCTCAAACATTTGGGGAAAAAAAAAGAAAAAAGAAAAGAAGTGCAGAAGTTATACAGAAAATCAGAGATATACAAGTGTGTACATATAATTCAAAAAGAAAAAAAAAATACAATGTATACAAAATTCAACAAGTTACCCAATATCTGAGTGCCTATTTGGGATCAATTTAGGCCCATGTCAAAGCTTTCCAAGTCACATTTACTAAGGATGGTCTTCTTTATTGTCTTTCTGTTTGTTGCTGGCAACAAAGTTTGACGGCTGGGATGTCGCGATGTCGTTGCGGGGGGCAACACGATGCGATCTGTCAAGATCATTGAGAATAATGGGCACATTGAGCTGGTCGGAACAGAGCTGGCGGATGAGTTGGTCTGTGTCTTCTAGTCTGCTCTCTTTGACACCATGGAACTTCAGGGAATTGCGGCGGGAATATTGCTCTGCTTCATTCATCGTCAGTTTGAGATTGTTGACAGCTGTTGCTTGATCATCAAGAGCGGTGGTGAGACGTTTTATTTCAGCATCTTTTGCTTTGAGGGATGCTTCCAGGTCAAAGATGCAGCCATCATGTTGATCGGACTTCTCCTTGAGACTGGTGCACTTTTGCTCCACTAGGTCAAGGCGCTGGACAAACTTTGTCGTTTGTTTATTCATGGCTTTCTCAACAGCTTCTTCGATGGCTTTAAGGAAATCAGGACTCTGGATATACTCTCCAAAAGCCTGAATGATTACTTCAGTACTTGTGGCTTTCCCTTTGCGGGTCTCCATATTGGGGTATCAGGTGCGACAGACAGTGTGACAGTAGTACTGGAATCTGGAGTGATGGCTATTACGGTGCTTATGATACTCAGTGACGAACAGAAATGGCGAGGTCAGGCATACTGACTGCAGAGAAGCAGCCAGTGGACTGTAGCTGTAATCCACATTGGCACTCTGAGACTATGATTGTAGAGCATAAGTCAATTCATCTTCACTTCGAGGTAGGTCTAATACTCTTATATACCGTCACGTGAAGAACACTTGTGATAGTCATTTGGTGATAATCACGGGAGGTTTTGAGTTCTGAGAAGATGAGGCTTAACTTCAGATGTCACATGAGATACTCAGTAGTCTACAAGCAGTACACTGTGTAGCTAGGCGACTGAAGTACGTACAACTTGCTTGCACATAGCATTCAGCACCGCTACAGATACACGTATGCACAGTACACAGTTCAGTAGCCGTAGGACATGTACTATAACTAACAGTAACACTCAGTATCAGTTTATCCAAGCACACTGTGCATTGACATTGATTAAGTTCAGGGTTTCCACGGATATAAGGCTGAGAGACACAGGTCACTGTAGCAAGAGGGCATGTAATATTGGTCCTGTGGTGTATGCAATATCAGAAAAAAACTTACAGCAGATCGTCATTGTCACTGCAATTTCTGCATGATGAACTGGTGGTCCATGACACGAAGATGAATGTGTGGGACTATAGCGCGAAAGACTTGTTTGCAGCGGTGTTTGCAGCAGGGACAGAACCACAAAATTCATGTTCAGCAGGTCCAGATGCATGAAATCACAGATAAATCAGTTGCATTATGTCTTTAGCTCTCAGAATGTGAGGCAGAGGCACAGCGATGGCATGTCCATCCGTGAGATTTCTTGTGATTTTCTGGCATACATAGGCATACACAGGCATACATAGGCACACATACGGTTAATATGGTGATACGGTGAAATTCACCGAGAAGGTATATGTACGGACGTGAGCTACTGCTCGATAAAGACAATCTGTCCTCCGTAGACAGACGGAAGGTACCAGTACCCATTGCTGTGTGGATATTCTTAACCACTGTCTCTATGGAAAATTGGGTGAGGTACCTCACCCTTCTCGATAGCGTCTCATTCCCTGCCCTAGGTCGGCAAATTTAAGCTTGTACAGTTAAATCAACTATTCAAGAATAGACTTCACACACCACATTAATGAATAATCCAACATTTCGGTCGAATTTTCATCGTAAAACACACATCAACCGCATCAACCAGCCTGTTGCGTCGTCACGTTCAAACTTGTTTGAATGTAAAAAAGCTGTCAGAAATTTGGTTTACAACGACGTTTGATCTGTGCGCGATGCTCCACACAGGAGCCGGGATCATTGACTTCGGTCTGTATACGGAGGGGATCCGTGATACAGACCGATCTTTCGGTCAAGTATTCACCAAGATACAGGATGAAACACTAATTTACATACCCAAGACGGTGTCCGATCAAGTAGTTGTTTTTTTATGAAATAATGTACGTGACATGAACTAAACATGTGCAAAATATGGGGGCGATAGGAGCTGTGTTTTTTTAGTTATTGCAAAGAAAGTTCCAGAAAGAAAGAAATATCTCAATACATCGAAGATAAGATTTAATTTCAACCAAGTTTTTTGACGTGATCCCGACATCGTATGAAAAAACAAAGGACACACTTACGATAGCCCAAAGTCTCAGCTACAACATATTAAAATTTGGGAGAAATTCACCGAAGTATAAGTGAGCTAGTGCTCGATAAAGATAGTCATATCAATTTTCATTTCCAGAAAAACTGCACTCCCATAGAGATAATACGTAAACTGGTCAAATTTGACAAGGTGACTTTCAATCCATTTTTACGAGGTGATGCCGTCATCCAATCAAAATGTCGTTAATATATTAATGAAAGATCATTTAATAAGCTACAACATACTGAAATCTGGGTGTAAATTGGCAAAGGATAAGTGAGATAGGCTCGAGTAAACTTGAAATTTGATGACGTCATTTTGAAAATTTACTTTTTCTACTTTATTAAGAAATTTGATATCTTTTAATCATTTTGCCAGCATCACCAACACATGAAATAACATGTCCAACTCATCAGCTTTCAGAATATGTAAAGAAAATGGGGGGTTACCGTCCATCCTGACGAGTAAAATCGGATTTAAAATTGGCGTTTTTTTGGCATAGTTGCACTGTATATCGCCATTGACGCGCGCGCAGAATTTCAACTTTGACGGGCCCGTATGACGTCATATTGAGTCGGATTGACTTGAAACTTGGTAGAAATATTTCTTGACATTTCAGACATCCGATGAAAGTGAAAAAACTGGAAATTTCTATTGCGTATGAGCTGTGCGTGCGTATATGCGCGCGCGCGTACGCGTCCGTCCGAATTTTTCAATTTTTCAAAAAATGTTCTAAATGGTCTGAAACGTGTGCAAAAAAAATTTGAGCTCGATTTGAGCATACAAATATTTCAACGCGCACGTACGCGCACGTTTTAAGGGTATAGAAGAATTTTGAAAACACAAGTAGAATTAACTTGATTTGAACTATATGTGACGTAAATTTCATTGAAAAATTCCATTCCATTAATGAGATATGAATGAGAATGTGATTTCATATAATGACGTCATAGTGACGTCACGGTCGACTGATCACTATGATTTTATAAAATCTGTCGTCTTTGGGACATGATACATATATGGTATGATTTTGAAATTGATAGGATGAGCACTTTCTGAGCTAATCGATGCACAACTTTTGAGGAGAAATAAAGAAGAAGAAGAAGAAGAAGAACCAAAGAATCCGTACAGATACAGAAGGTGATCCGAGAGGATTCTCGGATCACCTAACAAAGAATCAGTACAGATACAGAAGGTGATCCGAGAGGATACTCGGATCACCTAAAGAAAGAAAGAATCCGTACAGATACAATAGGTGATCCGAGAGGATACTCGGATCACCTAATGATAACGTGAAAACCATAGTTAGCGAACATAATGTATGTCCAAACACGCACACACACACACACACACACACACACACTCACACACACATACACACATACACACATCATACTGTCAACTTCCAGATTGCGTTTTCATGACATTCGCGTGTTTCTGCTGAATTTCATAAAGGCGCATTCTTTTATTTGATTTGATTTGATTTGATTTGATTTGATTTGATTTGATTTGATTGGACTTGATTTTTAGCAACAACTGTATATTGATAATCTTTTAAATGTCGGTGTATCCCTAGGGTCATCCCACTAGACCCACACCCACGAGTCATACAGCCCACGAGTTCGACATTGAAAACAAGTTCATAAGTCATACAGCTCACGAGTCATATAGCCCATGAGTTCGACACTAGGCAAATAAAGCCCATGACTTCGACACTAGGTAAAAACAGCCCTCGAGTTCGACAGATACAATACGGGGCTTAATGTGTCGTTCTTGTGGGCCTTGTTAGCTTAGTGTTGAAGTAATTGGCTGTGTGACTCGTGGGCTGTATAACTCATGGGCTGTATGACTTGTGAGCTGCATGACTCGTGGGCTGCATGACTCGTGGGTGTACGTCTCGTGACGTACACCCGTATCCCTGACTCACCTCTCCTTCATACTCGTAACAGTCTTCAGTATCGATACCATTGTTATTGATAACGTACTGAAAGGCTTGCTCCATCAAACCGCCATCGCAGCCTTCGTTGCCCTCGTCGCCGGAGCAGTCCACCAGGTTCTGCTCGCTGAGACTAACCAGCTTTCCAGTTTTGGCGAAGTTCTGTCCCTCCAGGGAGCCCGTGGCGCTAAAAGCCCAGCAGGACCCGCATTGCTCCTACGTGGAAACATTGCGCAGGATCGTATTGTATGCGAGAGACCAAGGTTTACCAATAATAAAGCTGACAACACCGTTTCTTTTCTTATATTTTCTTCTTTTTCGTTAATCCTGTAACTCGTATATAGCTTCTGTCAATATCGTGTATGATTATGTCATTATCATTTTCTCGGGAATGGTATGGAAATACATTAGAATCAAAACGACGAAGAAACATCAGTTCATAGTGCCGAAAAAAGCTTGCCAACAAAAGACGATATGAGGTCAGAGGTTACCTGATCTTTAACCCTTGTGACGTATCCCTTGGTCCTCCAATCAACGGCATTGGGAATATCGATGTTGGGCTCCATGGAGATAGTGGCATTCGTAGTCTTGACGGTCTTTTGTGTCCTCCGGAAACCATTCATCCTGGCTACAAACTCGCGGTTCTCCTGTGATAATACCCCATCAGATACAAACGCATAGTTATGCATGAGAGAGAAGGCAACAGTACACAAATTCGTGGAGAATGTGTTAAAGTCTGATTGTAATCAACAATAATTCTCCAGAATAATATGTATCCAGTATAGCGATATTCATGTAGGGCTACATACCGAGATCAAGAAAAAAAAGGCTAATACAAATGTTTTTGTTTGTTTGTTTGTTTGGTTGTTTGTTTCTCTTCAAGCAGCCTTGTGATTCACATATATATTATTCGTGAGCTGTTGGTTATTATATTTTTTTCCTTCAAGAGTATCTCTCTCGAAATGCTAAGACGTCCCTAATAAAAACTTTTGAAAAGTTTGATAGGTGGCAGACCTGCAAGTAGAATGGGCTGTCCCAAACCTATACCCATTTTGTCTTCTATACAGGTACTGAAATAAATCGGGGAACCTGACTAAAAGAGAATGCATCAACAACAGCATGATTAATATGAATAGCTGTGTTTGATGCTGGTGAATTCCGTGACAAATTACAACGTCAATCTGGAAGTTACTTTATTTTGTTTCGGCGAAGATTCAGAAAACAAGTACATTTTTTTCTTAGCAGTAAAACATAGCAGACTTTCGGTGAGGACCCCTGAGCTGAGTTTAAGTGGGGGGGGGGGGGGGGGGGATACATTTGAGGGCTGTAATGAAACAAGTTGATTTAACCAGGGAGGTGAGACATGATTAACGAGACATCGAAAGCATCTATAAGACGTTTAATCTTTTGAATAATTTCCAGAATATTGTGTTTTTCTTTAGTGGGTAAATTTCAAAAGTGACACATAAAAGTTTGTACCCGCAGAAATGCTGGCGAAACACCAAAAAGAAATTTGAATGTGTGAGGAAAATAATATGTTGATAATGAATGCTGCTTATGAAGAGCAAATTAAATGAATGGCAATTTCCTCAAAATCTCATAGAGAGACATACAGAGGAAGATAGAATTGAAACAGTATCTCAAACATCATAAATTAGTTATTGGTTTAAAAACAATATGCATGTTTTTTGTTATTAAAATACAACTTTATCTGTTTAAGATGGTTCACAGATTCTCTTTTATCATCGAATTCCATATGTTTCATTTTCCGTTATCACAGGACGTGAAGAGCCAAAATTTATATGAAATGTGAGTATCTTACTATGGACATGAGTTTTCACAGCACTGAATCTGAAATAGGTGGTAATGATATGTAAATCACATATCTATTCTGACTTTTCAAATTACTTTCCAATATTTTGATTAATTGGTGTGCAACATCAAGCAAGAAAGTCCACAAATGCTAACTAGCACATTAAAGTACCATGGATCGGACGTCGATTTCCTTACTTGACGACAATGAATGATGCTAAATCAATTTACTTATTTATTCGTTTCAAAAGTAGTTTAGATATATCAATGTTTAACCAATACATGGCTGACGATTAGAACATGTCCCTAATTTATTCGATTGCTTCCCCTTACTACAAGTATTCACTTTTATCATTTAAAATTTTGCTTAGAACTTTCGTATATAACATACATATTTGTTTAGATATATTGATGTTTAACCAATACATGGCTGACGATAGAACATAATCGCTAATTATTCGATTGCTTCCCCTTACTATTCACTTTTATCATTTAAGAAATAATCAAGAACTTTGCGTATGGCCGCACAACATACATTCTTTATTACATAAAAACAACTCACCACACAAACTTTCTACACTTTTTGCACTATGCTCGCTCTTTTTCATATATCGTTATTATCATTATCATTATCATCATTACTATTGCGTCATTATCATCACCATCACTATTATCATTATTGTTAAAAATGTCTTAAATGTATCTATTTTGATTATTATTTGGAAGTTATTATTAGTTTTTATATCTTATATCTTCATTGCTTCGTTGAACAGAATCATTCATTGAGGCCCGAGGCTGAATTATGAATGATTTCGCAAAGCATTACGTACACAGTATATTTATAATAAAAATATTATACAACCTACCCCCCCCCCCCCCGAGTTATCATGATATCAAACGATTCAGCATATGATGACATGCCATTTTTAACCATTCTCAAGCTTGTGTATGGTGCTTTGGGTTTGTCAAGCTCACCAAGTCTCCAAACTTGTTCATCCCCAATCGGTAAGTAGACTCGCCCAACTCGAAACGGGCGTTGTGCCTGTTGACGAAGTGGTGATTTCGCTGCCAGATTGACCTCCTCATCGCTTCCTCGACGTCGTCCTGGTACTGCTTGCCGTGCCTGACCTTCCACTCTCGCCATTCCTCGTTCAGAGACGCGAGAGCCCCCACGAGACAGACGGAGAGAATTACAACGCGCAGGTTCATCATGATGACAGAATACGCTGAGTCCTGTGAGGGAAAGAAGGAATGTTAGCGCCTCTTACGCCAGTAACTGGTAGGAACATAGAACATTTATACATCCATTCATTCTTTCTTTCATTCATGCATTCATGCTTTCTTCCCATTTCTAATCAATATACATATAGGTAATACATACGTCAAATGATAACATATCTTGTAACATGCATCTTGTTTTAGAAACATAAATTGAGGGGCTGCCAAAAAGCTGACTTGTATGGTGCAGTCCCTTCACTTACTCCGTGTACTCACGTTATATTACCAGGGGCCGCGGAACGTTTTTCAGTTTGGGGGGGGGGGGGGGGGGGGGGCTGCGCAGCCCGGGAGGGGGGTATCAAGGTCAAACCCCCCGCTTAGACGCACCGGTGTAGCCTGACATGGATAATGATCTTCTGATCTTGGGAGGGCGGCGGTTAGGCCTACTATGCGAGGGAGCCAAGTGACCGAGCCCGAGCGAGCGGAGGGAAGGGGGGGGGGGGGGGTGTTCCCCCTCCCACGGTGAGAACTTTTTGCATTTTTATGTTGTAAATGGTGCAATTTGATGCATGTTTTCCGTCTTTATCGACTTGAAACGGCCCCACTTGTTTAAGGTAGCAGGATATTTTGATGTGGATTATTATTGAACAATTTGCCTATAAAGTCTTGAACCCCCGCTTACACGTACCACCTTTTAGACCGGGGGCCCAGAGCATTTATTCAGCTGAAAAGGGTCACACTTTTTGATGGTCTCATCATGTAAGGATGTGGCCAAGGGTCAATAAAATGAATTGCTGGCAAGTCACATCCTGTACCGTAAGCCTAGGGACCACAAAAAGGGACCCCGAAAAATGGATTTATTCAGCCGAAGGGGGTCACGGACAAAAGTTGGTGGATATTGTTCCTTTGGGTGTACTTATCATGAAAACAGCAATGCCAGCCATTTTATCCTGTACGGGGCCCCAGACAGTAGCCCTAAAGGGCCCCAGAAATATGGTGTTATTCAGCTGAAAAGGGTCACGGCTAATTTCTTTTGCAATGGAAGTAGTTCCCATCAGAGATATCCAAAACACCAATGCCAGCTATTTTATCCTGTACGGGGCCCTAGACAGTAGCCCCAAAGGGCCCCACCCCCCCCCCCATAGGCCTACGTATAAACACACACAAACATTGATTTTATTCAATTAAAAAGATTCAGGGCTAATTTCTTTTGCAATGGAAGGAGTACCAATCAGAGATATCCAAAACACCAAAGCCAGCTATTTTATCCTGCACGGGACCCCAGACAGTAGCCCCAAAGTGCCCCACCCCCTATACGCCCTATACGTACAAACACACACACACACACACATTGACTTTATTCAGCTGATAAGAGTAACGGCTAATTTCATTTGCAATGGAAGTAGTACCCATCAGAGACATACAAAACACCAAAGCCAGTTATTTTGTCCTCTACGGGGCCCTAGACAGTAGCCCCAAAGTGCCCCCCCCCCCAACACACATACTCACACAATAGTTTCATTCAGCTGAAAAAGGGTCACGGCTAATTTCTTTTGCAATGGAAGTAGTACCCATCAGAGAAATCCAAAATACCAAAGCCAGTTATTTTATCCTGCATGGGGCCCCAGACAGTAGCCCCAGACAGTAGCCCCAAATTGTCCCCTTACCCCCTCCCCCTCTCCCCCCCCCCCCCCCCCACACACACACATTGATTTTATTCAGCTGAAAAGGGTCACGGCTACTTGCTTTTGCAATCGGAAGTAGTACTCATCAGAGATATCCAAAGCACTAAAGCCAGTTATTTCATCCTGTACGGGGCCCCAGACATGCAGTAGCCCCAAAGTGCCCCCTACACACACACACACACACACACACACACACACACACACACACACACACATATATATATATATATATATATACATTGTATATTGGTTTCATTCAGCCGAAAAGGGTCACGGCTAATTTCTTTTGCAATGGAAGTAGTATCCATCGGATATCAAAATACCAAAGTCAGATATCTTATCCGGCACAGGGTCCCGTCAGTAGCTCCAAAGTGTTTTGCTTTATTCTCTTTATTGTTTGCATCTCTTCTTCTTAAATATGCGCTCCTTCGTCTTCATTTTCGCGACAACGACAACGCGTCCTCCTCATCATCATCAGTTTTGCTGTTCTGGCAAACGCATTGACTTTATTCAGCTGATAAGAGTAACGGCTAATTCCATTTGCAATGGAAGTAGTACCCATCAGAGACATACAAAACACCAAAGCCAGTTATTTTGTCCTGTACGGGGCCCCAGACAATAGCCCCAAAGTGCCCCCCCCCCCCCAACACACATACTCACACAATAGTTTCATTCAGCTGAAAAAGGGTCACGGCTAATTTCTTTTGCAATGGAATTAGTACCCATCAGAGAAATCCAAAATACCAAAGCCAGTTATTTTATCCTGCATGGGGCCCCAGACAGTAGCCCCAAATTGTCCCGTTACCCCCTCCCCCTCCCCCCCCCCCCCCCCCCCACACACACACACATTGATTTTATTCAGCTGAAAATGGTCACGGCTACTTTCTTTGCAATCGGAAGTAGTACTCATCAGAGATATCCAAAGCACTAAAGCCAGTTATGTTATCCTGTACGGGGCCCCAGACAGTAGCCCCAAAGTGCCCCCTACACACACACACACACACACACACACACACACACAGAAGATTGGTTTCATTCAGCCGAAAAGGGTCACGGCTAATTTCTTTTGCAATGGAAGTAGTATCCATCGGATATCAAAAATACCAAAGTCAGATATCTTATCCTGCACGGGGTCCCGTACAGTAGCTCCAAAGTGTTTTGCTTTATTCTCTTTATTGTGTGCATCTCTTCTTCTTAAATATGCGCTCCTTCGTCTTCATATTCGCGACAACGACAACGCGCCCTCCTCATCATCATCAGTTTTGCTGTTCTGGCAAACATTTTCCAGCGTATCGGCTACGTTCGATTTTAGAGCGGCGAGAGCGGAAGACGTGCATAATTGAGTCTGGGAAAGCGTAGGAACAGCGTAGCTAAAGCGGCCAACAGCGTTATCGAAGCAGGAATGAAGCGTCGTAGGAACAGGCCTTGATTTTATACGAGAGTAGAGAACTTAGTGAGAGCGTCGTTAAAGCGGGAAGGTCGTGCTTTGATCAAGAAAGCGGCGCAGCAGCGGGACCATGTCGTCGGTGTCTAGTTTAGACTATATTTCCCGTTCTTGTGCCGCTGTTACTACGGTCAGAAAAACCTGGAATTGTTACGCTCATCCTGCGGTATTTACACTGTCACTGCTCTCTCCCCGTTTGAGCTACGATTCAAAATAGGTCAATCTTGATGGGGAGATGAGGAAGAAATTTTGAACCAGTTCAAAATTTCTTCCCGATCTGTAAAATTGCCAGATCTAACCCCATCACCCAAACGCTGCTGCTACGATGCTCCCGGTCCCCGTACACTTTTGCCGCTCTCTCCCGATCTGACAGATTGAATAGATCGGGATGCAGATCTTGATAGTGGAATTACATGTGGGGACACTTTAGAAACACTCCGTGGGGCCCCGTACAGCTATATAACTGGTTTCGGTGTTTTTGATACCTCCTTGAGTACTACTTCCATTGCAAAAGAAATTATAGCAGTGATTCTTTTACACACGCATTGACTTTATTCAGCTGATAAGAGTAACGGCTAATTCCATTTGCAATGGAAGTAGTACCCATCAGAGACATACAAAACACCAAAGCCAGTTATTTTGTCCTGTACGGGGCCCCAGACAATAGCCCCAAAGTGCCCCCCCCCCCCCCCCCCAACACACATACTCACACAATAGTTTCATTCAGCTGAAAAAGGGTCACGGCTAATTTCTTTTGCAATGGAATTAGTACCCATCAGAGAAATCCAAAATACCAAAGCCAGTTATTTTATCCTGCATGGGGCCCCAGACAGTAGCCCCAAATTGTCCCGTTACCCCCCCCCCCCCCTCCCCCCCCCCCCCCCCACACACACACATTGATTTTATTCAGCTGAAAAGGGTCACGGCTACTTTCTTTGCAATCGGAAGTAGTACTCATCAGAGATATCCAAAGCACTAAAGCCAGTTATGTTATCCTGTACGGGGCCCCAGACAGTAGCCCCAAAGTGCCCCCTACACACACACACACACACACACACACACACACACAGAAGATTGGTTTCATTCAGCCGAAAAGGGTCACGGCTAATTTCTTTTGCAATGGAAGTAGTATCCATCGGATATCAAAAATACCAAAGTCAGATATCTTATCCTGCACGGGGTCCCGTACAGTAGCTCCAAAGTGTTTTGCTTTATTCTCTTTATTGTGTGCATCTCTTCTTCTTAAATATGCGCTCCTTCGTCTTCATATTCGCGACAACGACAACGCGCCCTCCTCATCATCATCAGTTTTGCTGTTCTGGCAAACATTTTCCAGCGTATCGGCTACGTTCGATTTTAGAGCGGCGAGAGCGGAAGACGTGCATAATTGAGTCTGGGAAAGCGTAGGAACAGCGTAGCTAAAGCGGCCAACAGCGTTATCGAAGCAGGAATGAAGCGTCGTAGGAACAGGCCTTGATTTTATACGAGAGTAGAGAACTTAGTGAGAGCGTCGTTAAAGCGGGAAGGTCGTGCTTTGATCAAGAAAGCGGCGCAGCAGCGGGACCATGTCGTCGGTGTCTAGTTTAGACTATATTTCCCGTTCTTGTGCCGCTGTTACTACGGTCAGAAAAACCTGGAATTGTTACGCTCATCCTGCGGTATTTACACTGTCACTGCTCTCTCCCCGTTTGAGCTACGATTCAAAATAGGTCAATCTTGATGGGGAGATGAGGAAGAAATTTTGAACCAGTTCAAAATTTCTTCCCGATCTGTAAAATTGCCAGATCTAACCCCATCACCCAAACGCTGCTGCTACGATGCTCCCGGTCCCCGTACACTTTTGCCGCTCTCTCCCGATCTGACAGATTGAATAGATCGGGATGCAGATCTTGATAGTGGAATTACATGTGGGGACACTTTAGAAACACTCCGTGGGGCCCCGTACAGCTATATAACTGGTTTCGGTGTTTTTGATACCTCCTTGAGTACTACTTCCAATGCAAAAGAAATTATAGCAATGATTCTTTTCACTTAGAATATAATAATACGGGAGCACTTTCCAGCTACTGGCTGGGGGCCCCTTAACTGGATGGGTTTGTGTTTTACGTATCTCAGCTGTTAATTCCACTGCCAAGGAAAATAGGCATACATGACTGTTTTCACCTAAAAACAATTAATTCATATGGGGTGGGAATACCTTGGGGCTATACCTGTCAAGGGCCCTGCATCCGGGCCAATATCGCACCTCTTTTAATCGAATTCTTTAATGTTGAATTAAATTTAGCAAAAACTTCGCCTAGATGACATGGTAGTTCAATGTCATATTAATCTCTTCATTCAAATTTATTTTGAAACATTCACATTACCTCTAACCTTATTCTAAATAACACTTTTTCAACTGAAATCCATATAATACAAGTACCATTCTACTATCCGTTCATTCATAAATTCATAATGATATAGTCACGTGATTACATGCTGCGCTCGTTCATTCAAATTGATTTCTGGCCATCTAATTTAACATGTTCTGCAGTCTGTTAAACAGATATGTTCATGCTTGGCCTCTTTCCTTATTTTCTTTCGTCGTAGTTATTGTTTTGTAAGCATCATAGCATTTCATGTTTTCGTATTCGTTTAAGAGACTTTGACACCATTTTTTAACGTGCCTTTTGAATCCAAAGAAGTAAGAAGCCACAAATTATCTGGCCGTTACGAGCGCTTTATTCCGAGCGGTCGGCCAGTTACAAGAAGTCAAGGTTATGATCCTCATTTTTTTTTTAAATAATTCTTTCTATGTCTTCTAGAGATATACGTCTGTATATATTGTGCTGTCATGACTATAAAAAATGAAGTTAAGCTGCATTACAGGTACACGTATATGCCTATAATGACATGTATATGAAAGAGAAGGAGCGTTACCAGTCTGGTTACAGAACAACCAAATCCAGTTATACTAGATAAGAAATATGACACTTTCACTGCTTTATAACAGTAATTCATAGATGAAACGAAAACACACATAGAAACACATGTTTCAGAAGATGGCGGACTAGACGGACGTCAGTAACGTGAGCTCCCGGTATTTTTTTCCTAACCACCTTACTCCCACCATATCTCAAAGTTCTGTATTGATGAAGTTAATGCTTGAACCTTCGAATGTCATCCTGCTAGAAAGGACAAACTACCAACATGAATACCCGCGCAAAAACTGGAAACAAAACGTCGAAATCTGTCGGGAAAAATACGCCCATGTGTGAAACTTCGCTAGACACAACCAACGACAGCGAAGCCGCTCCGAATCCAGAACCAGCCCACGTGTCTCCAGTTTTGGACACGCCCGCGGCGCCATCGAATGCCGACCTAGCTGTATTGATAACTAGCATGAAAACGGCAACTGAGGCTAACTACTCGCAGCTGAACTCGAAGTTGGACACCCTTCTTTCTGACGTTTGCTCCCTAAAAACTGAACTTTCAGGTGTCAAGCAGTCTGTGAATGAGCTAGAGAACTTTGCTACCGATGCTTCTGACCGGATTGGCGATATTGAAAATACCCAAATCCCTGATTTGATAAAGAAAATGGAGAAGGTGAAAAGTGAACTGGATGAAAAGCTCACTCTCTTCGAGATTCATGAGCGCAAGTTGAATCTTCTAATCTACGGGAGACCTAAAACTACAAACGAGGATGTGTACGGTGAATGTTTCTCCATTTTCTCCATCTTACTGAGAATTTCAACGGAAGAGGCCAAGCACACTATTCCCCTGGTCAACGCCCACAGGCTTCCTAGAAGGGTCCCGGCAGGGAGCACCGGGTCTGATGTACAGTCCGACCCCATTATCGTCCGTTTTGGCCGTATGCTGGATCGCGATAGGATTCTACGCGCTTCTCAACAACGCCCGCGTCAGCCACCCTCCACAACAGCGACAACAAACCCCGGCATCACTATTCGTACCGACTTACCACCAGCCATGAAGCGGGAACGTGGCAGGCTTGCTACCATTGCCTACAACCTAAGGAAGGAGCGCGCCAACATAGCAACTAGGATAATAGTCAATGGTACGAGGGTCATTCTGCAGACCAGAGCCGTCACTAGTCCCAACGGGCCGCCGTCGGCTTGGACTGCATGGCAGGAAACGCCCCAATGATCTCTTTGCAAGTAAGCTATCGGATTGAAGCTTCATTGATTTTGATTTTGTTTTAATTATACTATAAAAGCCCCTATTCATTAACAGAGATCGTTTGTGTTGCTGAAATCAATCGTTCCAGACGGAACAGTGCAGTTCCTACTTCTTTTCTATTTGTTCTTGTTTGTCCAAAAGCGGTCACCAGAGTGAATGATATGATGTTATAATCTTGGTCAATATTAGATTCCCCACAATTTAAGTTACATACATGTCTGAATATATTTAATCCACTTTATTTTATCTTCATTAACATAACCTATCTTGTGACCGTCAATGTCGATCTAAAGATATTAAATTTATTAGCACTTTAATGTTATCAAGTACAGGTTCCACAGGTTCTACTAGCATTTTAATGCTATCAAGTACATGCTCTACATGCACTTTCTTTTTCAATATTCAGCAATCTGTAGTATCAATAACGGTGTCATTGTGAAATATTTCCAAAACCGTCAAACAAAACACCGGCTTGTATACCGATGTATTAACTTTTCCTTTTTTGTGGGGTCTTAATATAGTCCTGAAATTTTGGTATGTGTCAGGGGCGTAACAGTAAAAATGAGTCTCTATATAATAAGTATAATAATAAGTTGCTGGTAATTATTTTGTATTTCCCCATATATGGATTTACTTTACATTATTCGCTTTGGGAGTACACCCAGATTACAATGTGTTGCAAATGATAAAGCCAAGGTCTGCTGAAAGTGTATACTAAATGTATGGAGGATATACGCTGAGACGTTACACTAATTCAGCCCAAGATTTTTTATTCAACGGTCATTTTGTTCCTCCTTTAAAAGTTTAATACATTCACATTATGCGGCACTTCTAAAGTTATGCCTGATACCTGGTAATGATTTCATTTATGTGCACAAACAAGTACTATGAAACCTCTTTTGGTCTCCCTTTTTCTGTAAATGAGCTTGGTGTACTAATGATGAAATTGGACACATTTTGGCATGTGTCAAGGGCAAAGCAGAATAAGGTATAAGAAAGCGCGCTACAAATAATAAGCCATTGGTTTATTTATTCAATTTTTTTAGTACAACTTATACAGTGTTGTAAATGACAAGGGTTTGTGGAAAGTGTATCATAAATGTATGGAAGATGTACGCCGAGGCGTCACATGAACTCGATTTCAGATGTTTATTCCTTGCTCCTTTTTGTTCCTCTCTACTGTCACACAGTGCACGCGGTATCTGAGTTATGCCTGTTACCAGGCAACCATCCCGAATATGTGCACAAACAAGTATTATGTAACCCGATTTTCCTTCTTTTTTTTTCTCTGTAAAAGAACTTTGCGGCTGAGGGTCAACCGCAGCATGTACGAATGATGAACCCCCGTTTCTTATATTATTATGTTTTTTGGTGGCGTCATCAGCTTATCATCATGATGGGGCCGCGGCGTTTTACTCAAAGCAACTTACTGAAAGCTGATCACTTGTCGCTGGAGTAACTATGAGTTCGTTAATGATAAGCCGTCGGTTGAATTTTCTTGTTTTCCCCAAATAAGAAAAGAGTTTGCATTATTTGTTTTGGGAGCACAAATTATACAGTGTTGTAAATGATAAAGATTTGTGGAAATGGTTTCGTAAATGAATGGAAGACGTACACTGAGGCGTCACATGAACTCGGTTTCAGATGTTTGTACTCCTTACTCTTTTTTGTTCCTCTCTACTGTCACACAGTGCACGCGGTATCTGAGTTATGCCTGTTACCAGGCAACCATCCCGAATATGTGCACAAACAAGTATTATGTAACCCGATTTTCGTTTTTTTTCTCTGTAAATGAACTTGGCGGCTGAGGATCAACCGCAGCATGTACGAATGATGAAACCCGTCATTGCCTGTTTTTTATGTTATTGTTCTGTTTGCGGTGGCGTCATCAGCTTATCATGATGGAGCTGCGGTGTTCTACTCAAAGTAACTTACTGACAGCTGATTATTTCTCGCTGGAATAACTATGAGTTCGTTAATGATGTGCACAAATAAGTATTATGTAACCCGATTTTCGTTTTTTTTTTTCCTCCTGTAAATGAACTTGGGGGCTGAGGATCAACCGCAGCATGTACGAATGATGAACCCTGTTTGTTATATTATGTTATTTTTTTGGTGGCGTCATCAGCTTATCATGATGGGGCTGCGGCGTTTTACTTAAAGCAACTTACTGAAAGCTGATTATTTGCCGCTGGAGTAACTACAAGTTCCTTAATGATAAGCCGCCGGTTGAATGCTCTTGTTTTCCCCAAATAAGAAAAGAGTTTGTATTATTTGTTTCGGGAGTACAAATGATACAGTGTTGTAAATGACAAGGGTTTGTGGAAAGTGTACCATAAATGTATGGAAGATGTACGCTGAGGCGTCACGTGAACCCAAATTCAGATGTTTATTCCTTGGTCCTTTTGTTCCTCTCTACCCTCACACAGTACACGCGATATCTAAGTTATGCCTTGTACCAGATAACCATATACCAATTATGTGCACAAACAAGTTTTGTGTAACCCGATTTTTGTCTTTTTCTCTGTGAATGAACTTGGCGGCTGAGGGTCAACCGCAACGTGGTTGAATGATGAACCTGGGCTTGTTTTTTCTTATTGTTGTGTTCTTGTCGGAGTCATCTGCTTATCATGATGAACGGCTGCGGTGTATGACCCAAAGCAACTTAATTGTTGCTAGAGTAACTATACGAGTAGAAATTTGATCCTGGTTTTTTGTTAGCTTTTCCAGGAATGATATGGGACCTTTTTGTAATTCGCTATTTTCTTTCTTCTTCTTTTTTTTTCTTGTCGTCACTTTGTTCCTCTCTTATGTAATTGAATACCAAGTCAAACTGTTAAACCGATGGACACTGTGACCTAATCCTGGTTAATAATGTATTTCAGCAGCTGGTCTTCAATCTGATTTATCAAATTTACCTCGCTGCATCTTTACTTTTGATAATTATGGTATGCAATTTTATAAGACCGCTGCACTGGTCATGACACTATGGCAACATTATAGAACGATGCTATTTGATGTATTAAGCCATTTTTCACTTTTATCCGTTCACATACCCGTCATTTGCAGCATCACTAACAATCGACGTTGCCATGGTTGCCGAATCATTCATTTATTTCCAATAGGTCAATACGATCTTTTTTCTTTCCTTTTGCATTTATTTCTGCAGTATCAATTTCCCCCTCTTTTGTATAATCATAGAAATGTCATGCACCGATATGTCAAAATTGATACTCTCTAATTTGTGTCAAGAAGGACGATAGCAAGAGGAAGAGGAAAAGTGTATTAACCATCTTATTTCTTTTTCTGTGTATCACTGTAAAAAAAAAAGTAACCCGACATGAATTATTTTTTTGTGATATTATTATCATGAAGTACCAAAAGTGTTGTAATATATGGGTTTAATTAATGTGTATTGGAAAATGTGTGCAGGGTCCGTCGAGTATGACGCTATACTGTACATTTTGAATGTATTCAGTGACAGTTTAGCATCTTTCAATGTCCTGTTCATTGTTATTATCCACTGCTCTCTCCACACGGCATTCCATTTTTTTTGTGGTAATATTGTCTCTTATAATACATAAAACTGAGATCTAAACTGATGTTGATTATTAGCTGGTTTAACCGCAGTTGTCTGCGATTACTATGGCGTTGTTGGTCTATCTTATACGTAAGCCATAGATCTATACCATTCATGAGTGGTTTTTTTTTTTTTTTTTTACTCGTGTGTTTTCAAGCACGCCGGGAGCTCCGCCTTGCTTGATGTCTATCAGGTTTAGTTATGTTCTGAGCAATACGTGTGCTTTTGTTGTTTTGTTTATGTTTTGTTGTTTATGTTTACTTGTTTATGTTGTCGCTTGTCATGCTATCTCTCGTGTTCACAATCAGCTGTTAATCTATTTCCAATCCATGGTTGGGTCGCGCTCGGCTTATGTAAAGTTTGCTATTCTCCAATTAGGAGCTTACGCTCCATATCTAATACTTAATTTTGGTTGTTAGTGATGGCGCAGATAGATAGTTTTGCTTTTCATTCTCTAGGGAATGAAGATTTGATTAACCTTTTTGGAATCAATCAAAAGGATCAACAAAGTGAAAATAACCCATTTAGATATGAATACCGTGCAGCAGATACCATTAATTCTATCTTCGATAATTTGAATGTGAATGAGGAAAATATATTACATCAAGGTTCTGATTATCTAACGATTAATCAATTTCAGTCTTTAGAGATATCGAATGATAGTTTTTCATTGATGCATCTAAATGTCCGAAGTTTAAATAGCAACTTCGAACATTTACAATCTTTACTAGAAAATCCTACCCAGAATTCATTTTCTGTTATTGGGCTCACTGAGACGTGGCTTACTAAATATTCCCCTAATTCTTTTGCATTTCCTGGTTATGATTTTATTACGAATAATAGAACTAACAAGGTAGGAGGAGGGGTTGCATTATATATTAAACAACATTTTGATTATTTTGTACACACCGAACTTAACTCCATGAATGAAATTTTAGAATCTTTGGTTGTTGAAATAAATATCCCAAAGTCTAGGAATATTTTGATTACATTGATATATAGACCTCCAAACTCCAGCAGTGCATTATTTCTAGAAGCCTTACAGGATCTCATCCATAACCCAATTTTTGTTAATAAAAAATGCTTTGTTATGGGCGATTTCAATATAGATATATTGAAATGCCACACAGTAAATGCCTCTCAGAATTTACTTGATAGTATGTTTTCAGCTTCTTTTTTACCACTTATTACTAAACCCACCCGAGTGACAGATAATACAGCTTCACTTATTGATAATATATTTTGTAATATTACGCCTACTCCTAAATCGAATATCATTTTAGCAGATATATCGGACCACTTTCCAATTTTCACATCCATCCCAGTCACCACGAAACCAATTAGTCCCACTAGAGAAGTATTTAGAAAAGTCACACCGGATAACTTACAGAATTTGAAGAATAGTCTGAATGAAGAAACTTGGAGAGAAGTATATAGCACTCATGATACGGATTTATCATTTGATGTTTTTATGAATATTTTGAATTCTCATTTAGAGAAATATGTTCCTTTGGTAGAAGTTAAACGTGATTACAAAAAGTATCCTAGATCACCATGGATAACAAAATCTCTTCTACGATCTATAAACCGGAAAAACAATTTGTATTATGCAGACAAAATTAAACGTACTAAACAATCTCATCGTAAATATATTATGTATAAAAACACTCTTACAAGAATATTGCGTTATGAAAAAAAGAAGTATTACGCGGATCAGATATCCTTTTGTAAGCATGACATGAGTAAAACTTGGAAAATAATAAACAGTGCTATAAATAAAGAAAATGATAAGTTTTGTGTTACAAGAGTTGTTTCTGGTGACAAGGAAATAACAGACCCTGTGATGATTGCAGATGCATTTAACCTTTACTTTTCGCAGATTGGACATGATCTTGCTAATAAAACTCCTGCTTGTCAAAAAAATTTCTATGAATTTCTTAAATTACCCAACTCAAATTCATTCTTTTTTGATCCGATTATTAGTTATGAAGTAAAAGATATCATTATGAGTTTGGACAGTAAAAGAAGCTCGGGACATGATTGTATTGATAACGTTATTTTGAAAAATATAGCTGAGAATATTGTTGAACCTTTAACTTACATTTTTAATTTGTCATTAAGCAGTGGTGTTGTTCCGCTACGAATGAAAATTGCTAAAGTAATCCCAATTTATAAGAAAGGTAATAAGGAAGATATTAGTAATTATAGACCAATTTCATTGTTGTCATCGTTTTCAAAACTGTTAGAAAAAGTTGTTTATTCTAGACTCCTTAAATTTCTTGATTTCTATGATATCATTTCTGATTCACAATTTGGTTTCCGCAAAGGACATAGCACTTCTCAAGCAATTCTCTCCTTTATTGAAAAAGTAGCCAAAGCAGTAGATAGGGCTCATCACACAGTGGGTGTCTTCCTGGACCTCTCCAAGGCCTTCGATACCATTGATCATAAAATATTACTTCATAAATTATGTCACTATGGTATACGTGGCAAGGCCTTGGAGTGGTTCAGGAGTTACCTCTCTGATCGTAAACAGTATGTTTTTCTATCTGGTCAAAACTCCTGCAACCAATCTGTCACCTGTGGTGTACCTCAGGGTAGTTTACTGGGACCTCTTTTATTTATTTTGTATATAAATGATATAATAAATGCTTCTAATATTTTATCTTTTGTACTTTTTGCTGATGACTCTAATGTTTTTCTTTCTCATTCAGATCCTCATATTTTGGTGGATTTGTTAAATTCTGAATTAAAGAGATTGTTATGTTGGATAAGGTCAAATAAGTTGTCTATAAATCTTCTTAAAACTAAATGTATATTATTTAGTAATACTTTAAATAATCTTCCTAATAATATAAAAATAGATGATATAGTTATAGATGAAGTTGCATCAATGAAGTTTTTAGGTTTGGTTATTGACAATAAACTTTCATGGAAGTTACATATTGATAGTATTTGTCACACAATATCTCGAAATATTGGTGTTATTAATAGAGTTAAATATTATTTTTCTATTCCCACCCTTTTAATGTTATATTCAGCTTTGATTTTACCTTATTTGAGTTATGGCATCATAGCTTGGGGGAACACACATCCATCATATCTCGACAGACTGTCCCGTCTCCAGAAAAAAGCTCTTCGAATAATTTGTCATGTTTCTTGGAGAGCCCACACCGATGTTTTATTTTCTGAAAACAAAATTTTAAAGATAACTGATATTTATTATTATTGTCTTGGCCAATTTATGTATAAACTTTCTAATAATTTGTTGCCGTCTGTCTTCACAAGCATGTTTGCGAGAAACCGCTCGTTCCATAAATATCCAACTCGTCACTCAGATGAATTCCATCTGCCTTTAACTAGAACAATGTTTACACATTCTATATTTACATTTGCTGGACCTAAATATTGGAACAACCTTTCTAACGGGAGACCTAAAACTACAAACGAGGATGTGTACGGTGAATGTTTCTCCATTTTCTCCATCTTACTGAGAATTTCAACGGAAGAGGCCAAGCACACTATTCCCCTGGTCAACGCCCACAGGCTTCCTAGAAGGGTCCCGGCAGGGAGCACCGGGTCTGATGTACAGTCCGACCCCATTATCGTCCGTTTTGGCCGTATGCTGGATCGCGATAGGATTCTACGCGCTTCTCAACAACGCCCGCGTCAGCCACCCTCCACAACAGCGACAACAAACCCCGGCATCACTATTCGTACCGACTTACCACCAGCCATGAAGCGGGAACGTGGCAGGCTTGCTACCATTGCCTACAACCTAAGGAAGGAGCGCGCCAACATAGCAACTAGGATAATAGTCAATGGTACGAGGGTCATTCTGCAGACCAGAGCCGTCACTAGTCCCAACGGGCCGCCGTCGGCTTGGACTGCATGGCAGGAAACGCCCCAATGATCTCTTTGCAAGTAAGCTATCGGATTGAAGCTTCATTGATTTTGATTTTGTTTTAATTATACTATAAAAGCCCCTATTCATTAACAGAGATCGTTTGTGTTGCTGAAATCAATCGTTCCAGACGGAACAGTGCAGTTCCTACTTCTTTTCTATTTGTTCTTGTTTGTCCAAAAGCGGTCACCAGAGTGAATGATATGATGTTATAATCTTGGTCAATATTAGATTCCCCACAATTTAAGTTACATACATGTCTGAATATATTTAATCCACTTTATTTTATCTTCATTAACATAACCTATCTTGTGACCGTCAATGTCGATCTAAAGATATTAAATTTATTAGCACTTTAATGTTATCAAGTACAGGTTCCACAGGTTCTACTAGCATTTTAATGCTATCAAGTACATGCTCTACATGCACTTTCTTTTTCAATATTCAGCAATCTGTAGTATCAATAACGGTGTCATTGTGAAATATTTCCAAAACCGTCAAACAAAACACCGGCTTGTATACCGATGTATTAACTTTTCCTTTTTTGTGGGGTCTTAATATAGTCCTGAAATTTTGGTATGTGTCAGGGGCGTAACAGTAAAAATGAGTCTCTATATAATAAGTATAATAATAAGTTGCTGGTAATTATTTTGTATTTCCCCATATATGGATTTACTTTACATTATTCGCTTTGGGAGTACACCCAGATTACAATGTGTTGCAAATGATAAAGCCAAGGTCTGCTGAAAGTGTATACTAAATGTATGGAGGATATACGCTGAGACGTTACACTAATTCAGCCCAAGATTTTTTATTCAACGGTCATTTTGTTCCTCCTTTAAAAGTTTAATACATTCACATTATGCGGCACTTCTAAAGTTATGCCTGATACCTGGTAATGATTTCATTTATGTGCACAAACAAGTACTATGAAACCTCTTTTGGTCTCCCTTTTTCTGTAAATGAGCTTGGTGTACTAATGATGAAATTGGACACATTTTGGCATGTGTCAAGGGCAAAGCAGAATAAGGTATAAGAAAGCGCGCTACAAATAATAAGCCATTGGTTTATTTATTCAATTTTTTTAGTACAACTTATACAGTGTTGTAAATGACAAGGGTTTGTGGAAAGTGTATCATAAATGTATGGAAGATGTACGCCGAGGCGTCACATGAACTCGATTTCAGATGTTTATTCCTTGCTCCTTTTTGTTCCTCTCTACTGTCACACAGTGCACGCGGTATCTGAGTTATGCCTGTTACCAGGCAACCATCCCGAATATGTGCACAAACAAGTATTATGTAACCCGATTTTCCTTCTTTTTTTTTCTCTGTAAAAGAACTTTGCGGCTGAGGGTCAACCGCAGCATGTACGAATGATGAACCCCCGTTTCTTATATTATTATGTTTTTTGGTGGCGTCATCAGCTTATCATCATGATGGGGCCGCGGCGTTTTACTCAAAGCAACTTACTGAAAGCTGATCACTTGTCGCTGGAGTAACTATGAGTTCGTTAATGATAAGCCGTCGGTTGAATTTTCTTGTTTTCCCCAAATAAGAAAAGAGTTTGCATTATTTGTTTTGGGAGCACAAATTATACAGTGTTGTAAATGATAAAGATTTGTGGAAATGGTTTCGTAAATGAATGGAAGACGTACACTGAGGCGTCACATGAACTCGGTTTCAGATGTTTGTACTCCTTACTCTTTTTTGTTCCTCTCTACTGTCACACAGTGCACGCGGTATCTGAGTTATGCCTGTTACCAGGCAACCATCCCGAATATGTGCACAAACAAGTATTATGTAACCCGATTTTCGTTTTTTTTCTCTGTAAATGAACTTGGCGGCTGAGGATCAACCGCAGCATGTACGAATGATGAAACCCGTCATTGCCTGTTTTTTATGTTATTGTTCTGTTTGCGGTGGCGTCATCAGCTTATCATGATGGAGCTGCGGTGTTCTACTCAAAGTAACTTACTGACAGCTGATTATTTCTCGCTGGAATAACTATGAGTTCGTTAATGATGTGCACAAATAAGTATTATGTAACCCGATTTTCGTTTTTTTTTTCCTCCTGTAAATGAACTTGGGGGCTGAGGATCAACCGCAGCATGTACGAATGATGAACCCTGTTTGTTATATTATGTTATTTTTTTGGTGGCGTCATCAGCTTATCATGATGGGGCTGCGGCGTTTTACTTAAAGCAACTTACTGAAAGCTGATTATTTGCCGCTGGAGTAACTACAAGTTCCTTAATGATAAGCCGCCGGTTGAATGCTCTTGTTTTCCCCAAATAAGAAAAGAGTTTGTATTATTTGTTTCGGGAGTACAAATGATACAGTGTTGTAAATGACAAGGGTTTGTGGAAAGTGTACCATAAATGTATGGAAGATGTACGCTGAGGCGTCACGTGAACCCAAATTCAGATGTTTATTCCTTGGTCCTTTTGTTCCTCTCTACCCTCACACAGTACACGCGATATCTAAGTTATGCCTTGTACCAGATAACCATATACCAATTATGTGCACAAACAAGTTTTGTGTAACCCGATTTTTGTCTTTTTCTCTGTGAATGAACTTGGCGGCTGAGGGTCAACCGCAACGTGGTTGAATGATGAACCTGGGCTTGTTTTTTCTTATTGTTGTGTTCTTGTCGGAGTCATCTGCTTATCATGATGAACGGCTGCGGTGTATGACCCAAAGCAACTTAATTGTTGCTAGAGTAACTATACGAGTAGAAATTTGATCCTGGTTTTTTGTTAGCTTTTCCAGGAATGATATGGGACCTTTTTGTAATTCGCTATTTTCTTTCTTCTTCTTTTTTTTTCTTGTCGTCACTTTGTTCCTCTCTTATGTAATTGAATACCAAGTCAAACTGTTAAACCGATGGACACTGTGACCTAATCCTGGTTAATAATGTATTTCAGCAGCTGGTCTTCAATCTGATTTATCAAATTTACCTCGCTGCATCTTTACTTTTGATAATTATGGTATGCAATTTTATAAGACCGCTGCACTGGTCATGACACTATGGCAACATTATAGAACGATGCTATTTGATGTATTAAGCCATTTTTCACTTTTATCCGTTCACATACCCGTCATTTGCAGCATCACTAACAATCGACGTTGCCATGGTTGCCGAATCATTCATTTATTTCCAATAGGTCAATACGATCTTTTTTCTTTCCTTTTGCATTTATTTCTGCAGTATCAATTTCCCCCTCTTTTGTATAATCATAGAAATGTCATGCACCGATATGTCAAAATTGATACTCTCTAATTTGTGTCAAGAAGGACGATAGCAAGAGGAAGAGGAAAAGTGTATTAACCATCTTATTTCTTTTTCTGTGTATCACTGTAAAAAAAAAAGTAACCCGACATGAATTATTTTTTTGTGATATTATTATCATGAAGTACCAAAAGTGTTGTAATATATGGGTTTAATTAATGTGTATTGGAAAATGTGTGCAGGGTCCGTCGAGTATGACGCTATACTGTACATTTTGAATGTATTCAGTGACAGTTTAGCATCTTTCAATGTCCTGTTCATTGTTATTATCCACTGCTCTCTCCACACGGCATTCCATTTTTTTTGTGGTAATATTGTCTCTTATAATACATAAAACTGAGATCTAAACTGATGTTGATTATTAGCTGGTTTAACCGCAGTTGTCTGCGATTACTATGGCGTTGTTGGTCTATCTTATACGTAAGCCATAGATCTATACCATTCATGAGTGGTTTTTTTTTTTTTTTTTACTCGTGTGTTTTCAAGCACGCCGGGAGCTCCGCCTTGCTTGATGTCTATCAGGTTTAGTTATGTTCTGAGCAATACGTGTGCTTTTGTTGTTTTGTTTATGTTTTGTTGTTTATGTTTACTTGTTTATGTTGTCGCTTGTCATGCTATCTCTCGTGTTCACAATCAGCTGTTAATCTATTTCCAATCCATGGTTGGGTCGCGCTCGGCTTATGTAAAGTTTGCTATTCTCCAATTAGGAGCTTACGCTCCATATCTAATACTTAATTTTGGTTGTTAGTGATGGCGCAGATAGATAGTTTTGCTTTTCATTCTCTAGGGAATGAAGATTTGATTAACCTTTTTGGAATCAATCAAAAGGATCAACAAAGTGAAAATAACCCATTTAGATATGAATACCGTGCAGCAGATACCATTAATTCTATCTTCGATAATTTGAATGTGAATGAGGAAAATATATTACATCAAGGTTCTGATTATCTAACGATTAATCAATTTCAGTCTTTAGAGATATCGAATGATAGTTTTTCATTGATGCATCTAAATGTCCGAAGTTTAAATAGCAACTTCGAACATTTACAATCTTTACTAGAAAATCCTACCCAGAATTCATTTTCTGTTATTGGGCTCACTGAGACGTGGCTTACTAAATATTCCCCTAATTCTTTTGCATTTCCTGGTTATGATTTTATTACGAATAATAGAACTAACAAGGTAGGAGGAGGGGTTGCATTATATATTAAACAACATTTTGATTATTTTGTACACACCGAACTTAACTCCATGAATGAAATTTTAGAATCTTTGGTTGTTGAAATAAATATCCCAAAGTCTAGGAATATTTTGATTACATTGATATATAGACCTCCAAACTCCAGCAGTGCATTATTTCTAGAAGCCTTACAGGATCTCATCCATAACCCAATTTTTGTTAATAAAAAATGCTTTGTTATGGGCGATTTCAATATAGATATATTGAAATGCCACACAGTAAATGCCTCTCAGAATTTACTTGATAGTATGTTTTCAGCTTCTTTTTTACCACTTATTACTAAACCCACCCGAGTGACAGATAATACAGCTTCACTTATTGATAATATATTTTGTAATATTACGCCTACTCCTAAATCGAATATCATTTTAGCAGATATATCGGACCACTTTCCAATTTTCACATCCATCCCAGTCACCACGAAACCAATTAGTCCCACTAGAGAAGTATTTAGAAAAGTCACACCGGATAACTTACAGAATTTGAAGAATAGTCTGAATGAAGAAACTTGGAGAGAAGTATATAGCACTCATGATACGGATTTATCATTTGATGTTTTTATGAATATTTTGAATTCTCATTTAGAGAAATATGTTCCTTTGGTAGAAGTTAAACGTGATTACAAAAAGTATCCTAGATCACCATGGATAACAAAATCTCTTCTACGATCTATAAACCGGAAAAACAATTTGTATTATGCAGACAAAATTAAACGTACTGAACAATCTCATCGTAAATATATTATGTATAAAAACACTCTTACAAGAATATTGCGTTATGAAAAAAAGAAGTATTACGCGGATCAGATATCCTTTTGTAAGCATGACATGAGTAAAACTTGGAAAATAATAAACAGTGCTATAAATAAAGAAAATGATAAGTTTTGTGTTACAAGAGTTGTTTCTGGTGACAAGGAAATAACAGACCCTGTGATGATTGCAGATGCATTTAACCTTTACTTTTCGCAGATTGGACATGATCTTGCTAATAAAACTCCTGCTTGTCAAAAAAATTTCTATGAATTTCTTAAATTACCCAACTCAAATTCATTCTTTTTTGATCCGATTATTAGTTATGAAGTAAAAGATATCATTATGAGTTTGGACAGTAAAAGAAGCTCGGGACATGATTGTATTGATAACGTTATTTTGAAAAATATAGCTGAGAATATTGTTGAACCTTTAACTTACATTTTTAATTTGTCATTAAGCAGTGGTGTTGTTCCGCTACGAATGAAAATTGCTAAAGTAATCCCAATTTATAAGAAAGGTAATAAGGAAGATATTAGTAATTATAGACCAATTTCATTGTTGTCATCGTTTTCAAAACTGTTAGAAAAAGTTGTTTATTCTAGACTCCTTAAATTTCTTGATTTCTATGATATCATTTCTGATTCACAATTTGGTTTCCGCAAAGGACATAGCACTTCTCAAGCAATTCTCTCCTTTATTGAAAAAGTAGCCAAAGCAGTAGATAGGGCTCATCACACAGTGGGTGTCTTCCTGGACCTCTCCAAGGCCTTCGATACCATTGATCATAAAATATTACTTCATAAATTATGTCACTATGGTATACGTGGCAAGGCCTTGGAGTGGTTCAGGAGTTACCTCTCTGATCGTAAACAGTATGTTTTTCTATCTGGTCAAAACTCCTGCAACCAATCTGTCACCTGTGGTGTACCTCAGGGTAGTTTACTGGGACCTCTTTTATTTATTTTGTATATAAATGATATAATAAATGCTTCTAATATTTTATCTTTTGTACTTTTTGCTGATGACTCTAATGTTTTTCTTTCTCATTCAGATCCTCATATTTTGGTGGATTTGTTAAATTCTGAATTAAAGAGATTGTTATGTTGGATAAGGTCAAATAAGTTGTCTATAAATCTTCTTAAAACTAAATGTATATTATTTAGTAATACTTTAAATAATCTTCCTAATAATATAAAAATAGATGATATAGTTATAGATGAAGTTGCATCAATGAAGTTTTTAGGTTTGGTTATTGACAATAAACTTTCATGGAAGTTACATATTGATAGTATTTGTCACACAATATCTCGAAATATTGGTGTTATTAATAGAGTTAAATATTATTTTTCTATTCCCACCCTTTTAATGTTATATTCAGCTTTGATTTTACCTTATTTGAGTTATGGCATCATAGCTTGGGGGAACACACATCCATCATATCTCGACAGACTGTCCCGTCTCCAGAAAAAAGCTCTTCGAATAATTTGTCATGTTTCTTGGAGAGCCCACACCGATGTTTTATTTTCTGAAAACAAAATTTTAAAGATAACTGATATTTATTATTATTGTCTTGGCCAATTTATGTATAAACTTTCTAATAATTTGTTGCCGTCTGTCTTCACAAGCATGTTTGCGAGAAACCGCTCGTTCCATAAATATCCAACTCGTCACTCAGATGAATTCCATCTGCCTTTAACTAGAACAATGTTTACACATTCTATATTTACATTTGCTGGACCTAAATATTGGAACAACCTTTCTAACAGTTTGAGGACATCTCCAAGTTTAAGTTCCTTTAAGAGTAATCTGAAGAAAAATATTTTGAACAGTTATAAGAATTGTTGATTCTTTATTGGTTGCAAAGAAGTGTAAAATCCAACCTTATATTCTATTGGAATTACAGCTAAGCGGCTCCATCCATCCACTACCTCTCGTGTCCTTCTATTTTTTTTTGTCTCTTATCTTCACACCACGCATTAAGCTGCTTTCTCCCCCCCCCCTCTCTCTCATACACACACACACACACACTCACACACACACACACACACACACACACACACATACTATTTTGTTTCTCTCCTCTCTTTTCCGGCATGACAGCGACTTAGTGTAGTGTAGGGATTTGTTCAGGGTTTTTGTTTCGGATAAGTTAGGTTATAGGTCTTTTTGTCTTAGTTTCTTTGTTTCATCCATTTTCAATGCTTATCAGTCTATCGATCATATAATTTCTTGTATTACGTGTGGGGGGAATGCAGCCTACAAGCTCAGCTTTTTAGCATTCCTCCCCATTTCCAACATTTTCCTATACCTACAAGTTTTCTGTAAATTTATCCTTTACTTTGTATGATGAAATTTATGCACTGTATTCAATTTTTGTAATATATTTATATGTTTTTGTTGGAAATGAAAAATAAATGAATGAATGAATGAATGAATGAATGAATGTTAAAAAGATCTGAAACAAAGAAATAGCATGATTTGAATTTGAATGAACACGTTTGGAATTTGACTGTCTTTCGCGAAATTTAATGACTGAAATACACTTTTCGGCAAGTCAAGGCGAATTTGAATGAACGTAGGGTACCAGCCAATTTGAATACCCATTTTACGAATTCGAACCTTCTATCAAAATTAATGAACGGACAAAAGTGCAAAATTGGCTGGGAAAACCTAACTGGCTTTGATGTTTTGGGTATCTATGATGTAAACTAAGGCCTACTTCGATTGTAAAAGAAAAACAACTATGACTCTTTTCAGCTAAATGATGTCATAATAATTATGTGGGGGGGGGGGGCACTTTATGGCTACTGTAACCTGGGCCCAGTACAAGATGAAATGACTGGTTGTCGTAATATATGGTCATCTTGGTTGTGCACTATACAGAAGTATGCTTCCGTTTGCAAATTTCTTGAGTGTTTTGCTACTGTAACCTATGGGACCCCGTATACAGGATAAGATGACTTGCATTAGTGTTTGTGATATCTCTGTTCAGTAGGCCCTGATATTAACGTTACAAAAGAATTTGTAAGACCATTTTCAGCTGATTCACAGTACATGACCGATGCAGGGCTGCCAACTCTCACGCAATCAGCGTGAGACTCACGCAATTCAACCAATTTTGACTGTCTCACTCTGATAAACGAAATCTCACGCTAAACCCCCAAAATGGAATGTAAAAAAAATAAATATATCTCTAAATTCTCTGATATTCCGAATATCGATATGCCCAAGCCCAAAGTTTCGAGATTTTCCCGATCGTTTTCGGTTCGCGCGCAAAGACGAGCTATTGGATTACGATTGGTTTCTACCATACCGCGTGAGCGTAGCTTGTACTTATGGCAAATTACAGTATGTATAGCAATGACGTGTGCTTTACATCGCTTGACGTACTGTGTACATACTAGTAGTACGTACGTTCGTACGGCCGCACAGCAGGCCGCCATGCGCTAGCCAGGAGGTCGCTCCGCTCCCTCATGCAGTGTCTCACGCCAAACTCTCACTCAAGGTTGGCAGCCCTGCCGATGGGACACTGTGGAGCTACTGTCTAGGGCTCTGTGCAGGATGAAATAACTAGCCTTGGTGTGTTGAATATCTCTGATAGGTACTTCTTCCAGTGCAAAAGAAATTACCCGTGTTTGGGGCTATACTGTGCGGGGCCCCATACAGAATAAAATAACTGGCTTTGGTATTTTGGATATCTCTGATGGGTACTACTTCCATTGCAAAAGAAATTAGCCGCGACCCTTTTCAGCTGAATGAAACTAGTGTGTGTGTGTGTGTGTGTGTGTGTGTGTGTGTGTATGTGTATGTGTGTGTATGTGGAGGGGGGGGGCACTTTGGGGCTACTGTCTGGGGCCCCGTTCAGGATAAAATAACTGGCTTTGGTGCTTTGGATATCTCTGATGGGTATACTTCCATTGCAAAAGAAATTAGCCGTGACCCATTTTGGCTGAATGAAACTAATGTGTGTGTGTGTGTGTGTGTGTGTGTGTGTGTGTGTGTGTGTGTGTGTGTGTTGGGGGTGCACTTCGGGGCTACTGTCTGGGACCCCGTACAGGATAAAATAACTGGCTTTAGTGTTTTGGATATCTCTGATGAGTATGCCTACTACCAATTGTAAAAGAAAGTAGCCATGACCCTTTTCAGCTGAACAAAATCAATGTGTGTGTGTGTGGGGGGGGGGGGGGGGGGAGGGAGCAATTTGGGGCTACTGACTGGGGCCCCGTGCAGGATAAAATAGCTGGCTTTGGTATTTTGGATATCTCTGATGGGTACTACTTCCATTGCAAAAGAAATTAGCCGTGACTCTTCTCAGCTGAATGAAACTAGTGTGGATGTGTGTGTTGGGGGGGGGGGGGGGGGGGGGAGCTCCTTTGGGGCTACTGTCCGGGGCCCCGTACTGGATAACATAGCTGACTTTGGTGTTTTTGATATCTCTGATGGGTACTCCTTCCAATGCAAATGAAATTAGCCGTGACTCTTCTCAGCTGCACGAATGAAATCAATGTTTGTGTGTGTTTGTACGTATGGCCTATGGTGTGTGTGTGGGGGGGGGGAGGGGGAGGGGGTAAGGGGACAATTTGGGGCTACTGTCTGGGGCTACTGTCTGGGGCCCCATGCAGGATAAAATAACTGGCTTTGGTATTTTGGATTTCTCTGATGGGTACTAATTCCATTGCAAAAGAAATTAGCCGTGACCCTTTTTCAGCTGAATGAAACTATTGTGTGAGTATGTGTGTTGGGGGGGGGGGGGCACTTTGGGGCTACTGTCTAGGGCCCCGTACAGGACAAAATAACTGGCTTTGGTGTTTTGTATGTCTCTGATGGGTACTACTTCCATTGCAAATGAAATTAGCCGTTATACTCTTATCAGCTGAATAAAGTCAATGTGTGTGTGTGTGTTTGTACGTATAGGGCGTATAGGGGGTGGGGCACTTTGGGGCTACTGTCTGGGGCCCCGTGCAGGATAAAATAGCTGGCTTTGGTGTTTTGGATATCTCTGATTGGTACTCCTTCCATTGCAAAAGAAATTAGCCCTGAATCTTTTTAATTGAATAAAATCAATGTTTGTGTGTGTTTATACGTAGGCCTATGGGGGGTGGGGCCCTTTGGGGCTACTGTCTAGGGCCCCGTACAGGATAAAATAGCTGGCATTGGTGTTTTGGATATCTCTGATGGGAACTACTTCCATTGCAAAAGAAATTAGCCGTGACCCTTTTCAGCTGAATAACACCATATTTCTGGGGCCCTTTGGGGCTACTGTCTGGGGCCCCGTACAGGATAAAATAGCTGGCATTGCTGTTTTCATGATAAGTACACCCAAAGGAACAATATCCACCAAATTTTGTCCGTGACCCCCTTCGGCTGAATAAATCCATTTTTCGGGGTCCCTTTTTGTGGTCCCTAGGCTTACGGTACAGGATGTGACTTGCCAGCAATGCATTTTATTGACCCTTGGACACATCCCTATATGATGAGACCAATAAAAAGTGTGACCCTTTTCAGCTGAATAAATCTTCTGGGCCCCCGGTCTATTTTGGCGTAATCTGGATAATGACCTTGTGATATTGGGAGGGCGGTGGTTACTTTGGCAGGGAGCGAAGCGACCGAGTACGAGCGAGCTTAGGGAACGGGGGGGGGGGAGGGTGTGGGAGGGGGTGTTCCCCCTCCCACGGTGAGAACATTTTGCATTTTTATGTTGTAAATGGTGAAATTTGATGCATGTTTTCCGTCTTATATCGACTTGAAACGGCCCCACATGTTTAAGGTATAGCAGGATATTTTGGTGTGGATTATTATTGAATAATTTGCCTATAAAGTGGTAGCATATGAATAAACTTCTTGTATAAATTTATTGTTACAATTGATTACATGAATGTTGTCTGTTAAGCAATCAAACAGAAAAGGCAGGCTCACGAGGGTGTATATACAAAAGGGATATTATTTTCTCCTCCTACACGAAGGTGATTTTATATTTTCAGACCTGAAATTCAGCGATCTGGTGCAAACTTTTGGTGCAATACTTGGATTTTTTTCTAGCTCCCCCAGCCCCCCCCCCCAAAAAAAATATATATATTTATGGAAATAATTTAGATTTTTTCAGGAAAGTGTTAATACTAAATAGCAAAATCACGGCATTTAGCTCTTATTCCGCGTGTGCATCATCTGTGTTAATGTACAAAGTCTAATGAGGTAGAGGGGGAGGGTGTGGGAGGGGGATGCCCCCTCCCAATCGACGGAGCTTTTGCGTTTTGAAATCAAGATAAAGCGATCTGAAGCACACTTTTTGTGAGAAATTCGGGTAATGTGATTTTCCCCCGATTTTTCCCCTTTCTTTTTTTTCTTTGATTTTTTTTTCACGATCAAAAAGTGTGTGTGTGTGTGTAGGGGGGGGGGGGGGCTACAGCCCCCCAGCCCCCCCCCCCCCCGCTTCCACGGCCCCTGATTACTACAATTCATTAATACATTATTATCTTACAATTACAATACATGTACCAAACAAGTTAATCATTGGAAGTACAATGTATACACTTTTCATTTCATCGATGGTAACATGAGGCATACAATAAGTAGTACTGTATATTCATAATCATAGCCTCTTTGGTAGGAGCCCATATTGCTCGAAGTTTTAATAGCCTGTGCCAAACGTCCACCCTCTCTAGTGAATGTAAGAGGAGCGAGCAGAGGTATAGGTTCTGCGAAACCAGGCAAGCCAACATCGAGAGTCAGCTGACCAAGGTAACGGGTAGCGGATAGCGAGAGCCGCACAGCGAGGCACCCGGTTTCTGCTCTCTATGTTCTTCGCCCTAGACCATCAGTGCTACCGACAATATTATTCAGTTCCATTCGGTTCAATTCCACCGAATCAATTTCTTTCATCCTTCTGTATTCCAACTCTTTACATTCAGATGACCCCATCACTGCATGCCTCTGAGGCTTTAATGTTTAAGGTACACCTTTTTCTTTTAAATTACTTAAAATTCTCTTTTCTTGTGTTTTTTTTTAATCTGGTTTGTTACCGTTTTGTTATGATGACCTATTTCATTCCTCTATTGTTTATAAGTGTGAATTATATTGCATTTCCCCTTTTAAATGATATTGTACTCTCTAAAAAAATCGAGTGAAAATATATTCACTCTTAAAGGAGTGAATACAAAAAAGAGTGAATTTAGAGTGAAATTGGAGTGAATTTTGAGTGAAAATGTTCATTTTCACTCGTTTTGGAGTGACCTCAGGGATCACTCGAAGATTTAGGAGTGATCCCTGACGTCACTCCAAAACGAGTGAAAATGAACATTTTCACTCAAAATTTATTTTATATCCATCCAACGAAAAATAATTATATAAAATACATATTTTGACAAATCATATCGTATAAAAATTTGTAAGAAATATACAAGTCATAAACTACAATACAATCAAATAGATACCAATGAATATAACAGATACTGAGAGAGAGAGAGAGAATGCTTACTTTGCAATGATGACAACTGTCTCTATAGACTATAGACTAAACGGGAGCTTGTAATATTCGGATCACTCACAAACATTATATGCCATATATGTCTCAAAAATTTATCCATATCTCGCACCCCCTCACACGCCTTACCTCGCCAAGAATTATTGGGAGTTCAGACTCACGGTATGTGGCTAAGTTTAGGTCTGTTAGCTCGCCACTACCGAGGTGAGGGTCGAGTTAACAAATAAACCACCAAAAAAAAAGAGAGAATAATTTAGAAAATGAATTAGTTAAATACAGTCAAATAAAACAGTTTGAGGAAATTAATTTGGGATCACAATAATCAACTTTATTCACCCGCCACCCAGGCGTGAAATATCAATGACAGACAGGTTGGTATAAGTTATTTAACAAAATGTGATCATTTCAATACAATAACCAAACGGCAGCTTATCAATTCTCACACACATCACACTCTCAAACACACTGACCTTTTAGTTGTTTCTATTCGGGGAAGGGATAGGGAAAGTTAGTGGGGAAATGAAGTTAATATGTGTGGCCACTTACTTATTATTTTTGTTTGACGCGAGTGTCCGAATGTCCGAAGAAATGTGCACACAAAACATGAACGCGAAGGTCCTCCTTTGACGAAGCGGGTGACAGCAGGGATGGGGTGTCTCGACTCCGGGGATGGTGCGTCTGCTGCAGGGATGGGGCGTCTCCAGGGATGGGGCGGCTCTGGGAGTGGGGCATCTCAGGAACAAGGCATCTGTTCGGCTGGATCTCCTCTGCTCGTTGTGCAAAGGTTTAACACGGGCATTGCCGATTGGGGTTCTTGTTCTTTGAAGAGATGTCTTAAATTGATGAAGGCGCGGAGTTTCGATGAAATAGTCCCGTTGACAAGACTGGTATTATTTTGTTGTTCCGAATGAAATTACTGGCGTTCACAAGAGTCCGATTTTCGTTGCTTAGGTTTCGAACGAAGTTACTGATGTCGATAATTACAAGTTCAATTTCCAGTCAAAACTTGGACTATATTTCAAAGATGTGCAGCTTCGGAAAAATTAGTAAGTTACAGATGAATAGTGGAGATGAACGGGAACTGGAATACGGGAGCCGAAATAGGGTTGGAGTTGGGGCTGGGACTGGGACTTCGGCCGGGGCGGCTCTGGGACTGGTCTCTCTGCTTCTCGACTCGACTCGACTCCACACTTCTTCACTTACTCCACTTACTCCACTTAGGATTTTGGGGTAAAGGCTGGGGATATATAGGTCATTACACATTCATTAACACACCCACTAAGACATCTCACTTCACACCCACATCACTCCTCATCTTAATCTTACTCTTTATATTTCCATCCCATAATGATTACTTTTTTGGGGAGGTCCCTGAGATTAGCTAAAATGATTGTCATCTTGGATAAGTCATCTCATTGGTCCTAAGTATCACGATCCGCCTACAAGGGATGACAGATTAATACAAGAAATGTTCCAGGAATTAACCAAGTTGTCTTGGACATTTAAACCACGAGTCATTAGAGGGCTCCATTGGGATAGTGGTCAAGACAGATGTGTGGCAGGTTGGGTGGATGACTCACAATGACTCTTTCTGGCTAATGTTATGATCACTCCGGCCAGTCCATCTGAGCTGCCTGTCTATAAATCAAAAGGGTCTTTGTTTTGGGGAGTTACGTATAAAAAGGGCAATGACTGTCGAGGGTCAAGAACCTGCTGGCAGAAACTTTAACCTTGCACGTAACAGCATTGGGGGACTAGTCTACAAATTCAGACACAAGAGGGGGTAGATGTCTGTCGCCTTACACATATACAATTTGCTCATCTGATAACTACAGGTATAATATAAAGATATATTTTGTAGGCAGCACAGTACAGACAAAAATACAGATATGAAATGAGATTTGACGCTTGAGGATCTTAGTAAAGGAGCTAACTTGAAGGCTGCTTCTTGCGTCAATTTTTATGCCTCAGTCTATAAGCCTATAATAGCTCATGCTTGTAAAATTCTTGCAAGTCATGAAAGGAATAAGGTAATTCTAGCCCATACGCTTGACTGTTTATAATAATTTCTAATATTCAGATTCTTAATGCCAGTCTTCATGTTAGACGTTGTTCTTGCACTAGAAATGTTAGACTTTCATAAGCTTTACACATTTAATTGACCTTTTGCAATAATAAAATTGGAGGCAAAATAATTCTCCGCATCTTCTGGAGGAGCACTGTCAAATATCCAAAGTCGTAGAATTGTTATTTTTGGGTTAAATTCTGTTTATTTTGGCATCATTTTCTTTATATCGTATTAGTTCTGTGACATCACAGTAAAGTTTGCATATATAAAGAGGTTGGCACGTGAAACCAACACATATAGTTAAGAGAATGTCGAATTTTCCTCTTTCCGCGTGTTCAACGTTTTGCTTTCTATCTATCTAAGTTTGGAACAAGTATTATGTTTTGTTAATAGAAAAACACCTTCTATTCCTTGTTGTAATACATTACATTATTTAATGAAGTATGTTGATGATGTTTGCCGACTATTCTATATTAATCAATATTACATCATTTTGACGAGATATGTATAAAGCTTGCAGGTGAACGTAGATCCTCATTCGTTTTTTTTTTTCATTAATCTATTTCCATCTTAGTTTATCTTACTACCCACGCATACACACAAGCACGTCACACATAGTTTATTACTACAGTACTTGTCGTTCATTTTGATACACGTTACGACACGTGATCGATTCAGATTGTAGTTATGATGTGTTTGCTCGCCTTAATTACTCTCTATATGCCATGTTCATTCTAGACACGGATATCATGTTGCGCTATCTATGCAAAATGTATTTATCATTTGAAAATGTGGCTTTAGTCGCCGCTCGCCAGAGATTGGAACAGATTGTGTTTAAGCACAATAATTATGTTATGAATTAAAAAAAAAATGAGCAAAGAAAATGGGATTCCATCAGTTTATGTTCGTCAACAATAGACAAACTGATCTACGTGCTACAATGTTATACTGCACTGACTGATTCGATTTCCTAGTAATAAAGAAAATGATAAACGAATTGACTAAAAAATCATTCTGAGTGCGACCAGGATGTTTAACAAGATAGTACAATGGTTTAACTCAATGCAGTGTAACCGGGTGAAGAAAAAAAGAACACAATAGACATCAGAAATAATTTCGAACCAAATAAAATTTTAAAATTATTGTAAATTACAAAAGACGATGAAGAAGACGATATGACAATCATTACAGTCTTTAGCTTTCACTTTCTTCTTCGATTATTTCCTGTTAGTATAGCCAGTTTGGCTGAAATATAAGGAAGAGACTGTTCAACCAGGGAGGTATAGAAGCCTTTGACTGAAAAAATCATTCTGAGCGCGATCAGGATGTTTAACAAGATCAATGCTTCGACTCAGTGCAGTGTAAACGGGTGAAGAAAAAAGAAACAATACACATCAGAAATAATTTCGAACTACTAGTAAACCACGACTTCCTGTTCAAAAACTCTATCACTAACACAGAGTTGATTCATAGCGAAGCATTTTCTTTTTACACGATGAAGAAGACAATGCGATAATTATTACAGTCTTTAGCGTTCATATTCTTCTACGGTTGTTTCCTGTGAGTATGGCCAGTTTGACTGAGATACAATGTACTTAGTAGAAGGAAGAGATCGTCCAACGAAGTGAGTTCACTTACCTTGCCTAGACACTGGTCGCTCCCAGCCAAAGAGATTTTGGGAGGAGAAAATCTCTTTGCTCCCAGCAAATCAGCACTGTAGAGGGAAATGAATCGATGGGAAGATTTCACATGCTTATAACAATAAGGAGCCGTGGGGAAAGCCCTTCAGGCCTACCTACATACAGCCAAAGACAACCAGACGTGAATGCGCGCGCACACACACACAGACACACACACACGCACACACACACACACACACACTCGTGGGTACTTTTTTTGTTTTTCAACAATGTTTATTCTGTTCCATTCAAAGTAATAAAAAAATAACAATTTTCATTTGCTACAATTGAAATGACACACACATTTGCTACAATTGAAATACACACACAAGCACGCGCACACACACACCTTCATGCATGGATGCATACATTCTTATGATGCACAAGAAGAAAGTAATCATTTAGAAGAGATTATCACTAATCCCAGCATCTATACGATTTGTTTTTATTTAACATGATTTTTTATAAACAAACCTAAAGACGTCATGACTGATTTGCGACTCACATTAAAACCAGGCTCTTTATCGTCTAAAATACCCTCGATGAGCAATAACAATTACAAGATTTGGTTTCGCATTCTTATTCGTAAGTACACCTTGGCAACCTAGCTCGAATTTCTGTACAGAGAGGTTCAGGTATTAATGACCACTTAGCATGAACCTATTCTCCCAAAATAAAAACAAAAACCAAACCATCCTGTGTATAGCTCTCACCTTGGTTTTGTTTCCTTTTTCATTTTCCCCGAGCTTTATTTTTGTTTCCTTTCTTTCATCCTTTCTCTCTTTCGCATGACACGTGACTATCAAAATGCGCATATCTACAAAGAGCAACGAATGAACGAACCTTCAGAATAACGAACATCACCCAATGTATCTACAATGTAGTTGGTAGACACGAATTATCCACTTGAAGTGTCAATCTCTGATTTGGTGTAATATGTTTAAGGTAAAATAATTATACCAAAGATAAAATACATCTATGTCAGAAGCAGAAAGGGGTAAAACATTGCACGTTATTATAATCAATGGAAGCAAATGAAATGAAATCGGAAAAAAACACACCTCATTAATTTAAATGCAACATTTGGATTGATACCTTTATAGCTCAAATCTCGAGTACCTAAACTCTACTACATTTCCCTTTGATATTATTTTCTCTTAATTTGCAAGCAGTACAACACCTGCTACATGGCAATTGATTCATTCATAATGATAGAACCACCCACAAGGCCCCACTGCTCCTGGCATTTGCACTTATGATCATTGACCCACTTGTAATATTAATGTCATATGTATTCTATAACGTTTATAAAGAACAGGTATCCATTTTCTCTACACGAACATTAAAAGCATTTTCGTTTAGCCGAGTTACTACTAAATTTTAAAAGTTCACTGCTGGAACGATGTTCTAAAGACAACAACGCAGCAAACAAATTGGATGATTGCATAATTTCATCGTTAATGTACACTGAAGCTTTCTCAGCGATAGTGGAAAAGATGCACGAAGTGTTCAATATAAAACCATCCATCCCCAGGTACAATGTGACCAATATTTACCACATTACCCTATAAAGCCAGGGCCCTATTTCATTAACAAAAAAAAAAAATGTTTATGATAGCAACTCTTGCTGGAATGACGATTGTCACAGTAACGACAAGAATCCAGCTTCCTGATTGGCTGTTGCCATTGGAAGTCGCCATTCCAGCAAGAGTTGCTATCCTATAACATCTTTTGTGACAAGGGGATGGAACTCATTGTATGAGGTTCTATAGACGCAGTGTCTCTCTTCGCAGTTTTCAGTCATCTTAAAAAAAACACCACTTTTTATTTTTTACAAAGTACCATTTGAATTATAATCCCACTAGTTAATTCACTGCAAAAGGCCCCTATTTCAATAATATCTCCTCTATCGTTGCCCATTTAATTATTCACGCTCGAAGGCACAATATCTGGAATTCCAACAGGTAACAATTCTTTTTTTTATACGGTTAGAAGATAGCTCCAATCATGACGTAAGCACTATACATTGTAGTAATATTTCTTTCTCTCTATTTTAGGTATACCCTAAAGTTGCAGGGGGCAGAATCTACCCCCACCCCCCCCCCCACCGACGTTTCGCGCTATAATTCTGTAACGCGAGGCTTATTGACTTTCTTTGTTCAAGTCTCGCGGAACTTTTGAGACCAAATTTGCAATGTCTGCGCATATTTTCACTAAGCCACGCCCATTTTTGTAACGGCATGTCGCCCCAAAACGGGCAAAATTGTGTGATTTTGTGTACATTTCCTATGGAAAACAGTGCTCTGTCATGAAAGTCATAACAACCTGATTATTTTTAAAATTGATCGCTTTTTGCTAATTATGGTAGAAAAGTGGTCAGTGACAATTTCCAATAAAAAACAAAGAAAAAAAAGTTGAAAAACAGAAATACATAAGAAATTCTGAAAACAATAAAATACATAAGAATAGAAAAGACTTTTGGAAGGTTTTGTGATGAACAATTGTTGAATATGCCAAAACAGATTTGCAGGCCCAAAGGTAGGCTCTCAGTGCTTTTTATTAGGCTAAAATATGATCTTGAGCTTAATTTACATAATTGATCAATTAAGATAAAAAAAATTATTGTTTCAAAAAATATCATGGCACAATCTTGTAGATTATGACGTGGGTGTCACGCATGCCAAATTTCGTGGCGATTGCACCTCTGATGGCCGAGATCTCGGGGGTGGGGGGCAGCATCCGCCCCCTCCGGTCTTAAGGGCTTTTTACACTTGTAAATTTTTGCTTAGCCCCGGACCAACGGTGGGGCTAAGGGGGGGGGGGGGGGGGCCTTAGCCCCACCGTTGGTACGGGACTATCCTTAGCCCACTTTCTGTTTACACTCGTTTTTGCCAAAGTGGGCTAGCCCCACCGATAGTACGGTACTATCTGGCCCTGCAAATTTGCAGGGGTTAGCACCGCAATTGCGGTGCCAAGCAAGTGAGTGTAAACAGAACGAAAAAATAATCCTGGGCTAAGCGAAGGAGGCGAAGTCCGACCCTCACTGACCAATCAGAAACGAGGTAATCAAGTGCTGCCGGTGCATGCGTGTACGTGTACAGTACACAGCGTAATTATGAATATTCATGTGGTTTGGAAAGTCCGGGGCTAAGAAATACGAGTGTAAAAAGGTAAGTTTTCTCCTTAGCCCCGGACAAGAGATAGTACGGGACTAATTGGCGAGTGTAAAAAGCTGAAAAAATTGGTACGGGACTAACGATAGTCCTGGGTCAGAGAAAGTCCGGGGTTAAGAAACACAAGTGTAAAAAGCCCTTTAGTATAGCCAAAAAAAAAAAAAAAAAAAAGCTCGGCCTGATTTGGGTCAATGCACGTGTAAAACCACAGGTTAAGACGTATTTCTTTTTTTTTTTCTTTCTGCCGTTCCTCTTTCAGTTCCAATTAAGAACTCTGATTTTTTCGATGTAACCCGAGGCCATCATCCCAGTCAAGCACACTTCTTATGGATGACGGTCTCTTCCAATGTCTTGTACCTCGAAATAATGATTACGTAAATTTTTATTCATAAGAATGTAATTTCCTTTTATGTAATGTCTATATCATGTTACGAGTAAGATTATAGAAGTCTCTACTTGTGTCATTTTCGTTGTTAATTTGGTGTTAATCTATTGTTTTCTGTGTATTTCTATACATGTGGGCTTATAGAATTAAACAGAAACTGAAAACTGAAACTGAAGTCTCAGACATACAAGGCCTTAGATGTCGTTATGTGAAAGCAAATGCTTCGTTTACAAGCGATTATCGAAGTTGAGTTGTTTGGATGTCATTTCAAAAAAGGTTTTAACAGGCATCATTATAGGCAGGCATAGAATGGGGTGATCAGTGATGCGTCCATTATTTAACGATAGAGAGTTTAAAAACCACTTTTGAGGAAAATGAATTTTGTTCTCTTCATCCCACGTGATACAGCTCTCTTGATCGTCAAATATTATCAATACAATGAGCCTTGTATAGTATTATAATCACTTTCATTATTCTATTGATCACGCTCGTTAATAGCCATTGACCTTCGAAACAAACTGAAGTGTATGGCGTAATCTAAAATTTAAAAAAAAAAGGTGGGAAGTCCCTGATCAATTTCCCCTACCACAACGGTAAGAAGACATCTTTAAAAAACACATGACGTTGACAAGTCAAGGGGATTATCTTCCTGTTTGTTTGTTTGTTTTTTTCTGTCTGTCGGTTTCTTCGTTTGTCCGTTTGGACGTCTGTTAGCGGCACCTTTTTGCCTGTAACGGATTTGGACGAAATCTGCGGGGACAGCCATAAAATAAATGATTAGTTGCTTTGGTCATTTTGGTCATTTGGCGCTTGTCTAAAAAAGAGCGAATGATTTATCATAATTATAGGGGGTTTGCTTCAACTCTTTATGACGTAGCTCCTCAGAGCATACATAAAGCTTGATCTCAAATGCTGGTCATAACCTCTGCTACACCATAGGATAAGATCCGCCTATTTGGCGATACTCTGGGTCTGAAAACACATAGAAGATATTGCTTGCATCTATTTCACTCGTGATAAAATGCTAACATTTCTGCAAGACATTTGGGAGGAAATGACACTTTCAACTTTATGGCTAAAAAAATAAACTTTATTTCGTGTTTGTCCCTGGCTGACGTCAAGGTATGTAGTATGGCAGCTGCTCTGATTGCTCCAGCGAGAAAATACCAGAGTAGCCTATAACTACGAAATGGTGAAAAATCACAACGTTTAAGATGGAAATCTCCTGATCTGATGATCACTTCACGATGAGAAGCTGAAGGTAGCTATCTAGCCGAAAAATATCGAAACAGCAGACTCTCCACACAATACTGACACATTGAACACCACTGAGGATTATTGATCACTCCGGCCACTCAACGTAAAGACGTGAATAGTAACAACTCACGTTTAGCAGAAATCAATAAGATAAATTGTTGGGACCTTCCAGGGTAACAATCGGAAAATAACGTATCTTTTGAAGTGCTACCAACCCGTATTAGTCTCTTTCTTCTCTCTTTTATACTGAATCCTTCTTCTCTGAGTTTAAAACACATCTGAGAACACCTCTTTAGGAACTTACCAGAATCTCTCTCACCATGCCTCACTGGCATTTAGGAGGAGTAGACTTCACAATGCCATACAAGGTGATATCAAAGCGGTCTACATGAATACGTGTCGGTGATTGGTCATAGTGCCATCACGTGGCTAATGCAGCGAGGATCAAAATCGTTACACGACCTGACGTCACGTCAGACATGTCAGGTAATGATAATGTGATTCCAGAATATGACTGGCTGCCAACGGAACTGGAAGAAAAAAAAAACGGTTGGTGGGGCATTTTTATGTAGACCATAATAATATATATCGCAATATACCGTGTCTATCGTTGTAATGTTATCAACACTTAAAAGTCCCCTGGGAGTTACATTTTCCCCACGAAACAACATGTACCTCAGTGCTGAGCGTTTCTAAAAATTGTTATTATACTCTCTTGGAGAAATTCCGACTCCCGTGGTAATGTCAAGACAGTGTCAACACATAATCTTCTTAAAGTTGAATATTCCTTTATCATACGTGTGCATAAAATACGCCCAAGCTGTGCGTACTACCTCCATACGTTATTGTACAAACTTCATACACCCACATCATCTCTTTCTTTACATGAAATTCAAACTTTGATATCTATATATATATATATATAAATTATATATATTTATAATAATTGATACACAATCTATTTAACACGCTGAGTTTCCGACTTGTGTAATGTATTTTACACGCTGTGACATAAAACAATTTGTCAAAAGCTTGTAACATCATTTCAGAATTGTATTTACTAAAGTATTGAAGGGTTGGTATAGTTTTGATTAAAAGTGGGCTTCAGGTTTTCAACGTTTTTGATGAGGATTTTTATTTTAGATAATGAGAAACATCTTATGAAATATGAAAGAGCATATAATTCTAAGAAAAAATCAAAGTTTATTTGATTAAAAATGGTTTTGAACTGGCTGAGATATCAAAAACAAAGAGATTCTAGGTGGAACCCATTAGGATCGCTTTGTTTGACTTTGTTTCTTGAGATCTCAGCCATTTCAAAACCGATTTTCATCAAAAATAAACTTTGGGTTCCTCTTAGAATGACATGCTCTTTAGCATTTCATAAAATGGTTTCTAAGTATCTCGCAAAAAAAAAAAATTAAAAGCTGAATCCCCATCTCAACCAATACTAGACCATCCCTTTAACCTTTAGAAGGGAAACAAGGATTCCAAATTACAGTTGGTACATTACTGGTGTAACAGTGTGCTGAGTGGTTTGAATGTGTTTCTGAAACAGAAGAACAAAGAGTTTTACAGTATAGTTCTACAGTTCTACATTCCTAGCATGTAACACGTATACTTTGGCACTATACCAAATCACTAATTATTGTCTCTTTTTAAGACGTCAAGCTATAAAGCCGTAATCATCGTCTCCTTCGGTCAAAACGAGCAAACTCTGAAAATCTCTCGCGTTTGACTTTTTGGTCCAGTGGTAACACATGTCAATGCAATTTTGTCTCCTTGAATCATATGTCGGGATGACAAAAAAAATGAACCTGCGGATAGCATGTCAGGCTGTCCTCCTATTTCTCAACCCCGAATTTTCATCTCCGTCCTCATGAGGCCGTAGTTGTGTCCGTGCAGGTGATACCACACGGCCGCGTTGGCGTAGCCACTGGTTGTTCCCCCGTTGATATAGTAGCCATTCAGGTTGCTGGAGTGGCATGAGGTGTACCACCAGGCCCCGTGGTAAGAGTAAGCGCAATTTCCGCCCCACCCGTCGTGGTCAGCATCGTAGGTGGAGAACTGATAGCCGTTGTGACCGGACAAGGAGTCCCCAGCGGTACCAGAGTAGCTCCAAAAATAACCGCGATAGCTGTTTGAACAAACCAACAAAAATGGGCATTATCTTGTCTGGTATACTTGTATGTATGAACTTTACCATAAATGCAGGTTTGTGTTTATACTAATCGTATCTTTATTTTCGGCATGCGTTATTCCTCACACCATTTGGCAATGTAACATTTCACTTCTGTGATTCTGATCATTATGAATTAAATCGGCTACAGAGGAAAATATAAATGTGCACCGTGTATACAAAAGTCCGATGCACACGCACTCCATTCATCCGGTATTTTAAGCTGTACGTTTTGTATCTTCATCCAAGATTTCAGATGATGGTATCAGATGCATAAGCTACAGCCTACAACCTTGTGATCTTTTTTCTCTGTCGCTACATTGGAGTCTATGTCTACTTGTCTTTCTTAATGCAGGCTTCTCATTTTCGGCTTTTATTTGTAGTTATCTGAACTCTGCCGGTTTAGTAAATGCCACGTGTCACTGCAGCAGTGTGCAGTGAGAATTTGGTGTAATTCTGTTCTATAAAATGGGTCTAGGATTGAAAACTAGTAAGTGTTAAACAGGTCTAAATTTGCAGACTACATGTGCTCCAATGAAAGATAAGACCCCTACCCCAGGAGGCAAGTGTAAACATTGAACAATTACCCCCTTGTTTTAGAGAAAGTATTAAGAATCCGCCATTCACTTCGTACAGCAATAGGGCTTTGTGTGTTGTACATGTATGCAGTATTATGGGTGGACGTGGCAAGCTGTTTAGTGACAGTATTCACAGTTCCAGTGAAAGCTTGCGAAGTTGCAGCAGTCTAACAAGTTTGTTCAAGTTTTGTGGGAAAACAACAGGCCCGAATTTGGTAAGAAACTAACTTCTTTACAATGTTTTATAGCTTATGATGATGTGTGTGATCATGTTAGTAAATGAGTAGATTGTAAGAAATATTTACAGAGCAGGATTTGATTTGTCAAATCTTTGTAGACAAATGGGAGTAGACAAAGAAGAAGCCAGCGATGCCCCATGCACACTGGTCTCTCTCTCTCCCCTCTTTCTCTCCTCTCTATCCCCTCTCTCTTCTTCCTCTCATTACGTAAGCAGTACAGTGTATGTGCTTGTGCCTTAGAAGTATGGATGTATAGCGGAATGGTAGGGATGTACAATGTATTATACCTTTTTGCTGTTGCTGTAGGTAGTTGTGGTTAATGAGTTATATTCTCACAAGTGTTGTTAGAGAAGTACAATGTACTGATACTGTCAAGCATTAGATTGTGTAACATGATTTCTGTGTGAAAGTAGTGGATGTTTAGTAGAAACAAATTGACACACATTCATAATGAGTTGAGATCACAACTTAACGCAATCGAACTAGTTTTGGCTTTAGTTGACAAGTTGTTAGCTGGTGTATAGTGTTTATAATAGTTAGGCTTTTATGTGATGGTCTTACGAAGTTATATTTCAGGTTTTAATGCAGAAATTAGTTATAGTTGATAATTTTGAGTTAATAGAATAAGTTTATTTTGTGTATTTTATTATAGACAGTGATATATAAAGAAAAGTTTGAGAATATATTTCAGTGTTGATTAAGGCAACAATAACTTTAATAATAAGTTAAAATATGGTTGAAGTTATGAAAGTTTAAAAGTGAATTAGGTTTTGGATAATATTGGAAGTAGATTTTAATAAAGTATATAAATAATATAAATAGTTGAGGAATTAGTTGATTACAGAACAGTTAATTCAGAAAACCATAAAGTATGGATAAGTTTGGTTTATGATTGGTGAGTAAAGTGAACGATAACATGTATCATTACATTAGTGATATAGATTATTGGTAGATTATGTTATTACACTTTAAATGAGCTAAAATGGTGTTAAATCATGTAATGTTTCATGAAGCCATTCATGTACACTTCAAACGTAAGTTTAAAAACCTTGATTTTGTGTATTATATTTCAGATTGTTATCTGAAGGTCAGTATGAACTGAAGGTCCGTATGACTGAAGGTGCATATGAATCGAAGGTCGTTATCTAAAGTGAAGCTCAGTAACTGGAAGTCCATAACTGAAGAATTGACTGGAATTTCATATTGGAAACATCAGTGTGTTAGCGTAATAAACAAGTATTTGTCACGGTAACCGGATGTCACCTTGCTTCATGTTTGACCTTGTGAATAACAACTAAGGAGGGTTGCTTGAATGAACAGTGGAAACTCCTCCGTGGTACGAGTTGTCCCGGAGGCAGTCACAATAACAATCAAAAGTGGACTGTCGTCCAACAAATAGAGCGGATTGTAATCCAACGAGCGATGAGCATCGCGTCACTGTCATCAATTGGAACAGTTTCCAACGTCGATGGGATTTGGAAAGTTCTGAATTCCTTTGAATTGTGTGATCTGTAGTTTCAACAGAACAAGTATTGGAGTACTAATACAACGAGTAACATTATGGCTGCCGCAAATGTTTCCAGTACTCTTGATCAGGCCAAGGTGGACAGTAAGGCTGAGAGTTCAGCTGGTCACGATCACTCATCCGTGAAGGGTGAAATCTTGTCTAAATTACTGCCGGAAATGATGATTGGAGATGAGAAAGAGTTAACTTCAAGGAGGAGTGTATCAAGCAAAGGAAAATCAGTCAAGAGTGAAAGGCTAATGAAAGCATTTCAAGCGGAATTAGATGTGATGGACAAAGAGGATCAGATCGAGATTCTGCAGAGGGAACATGAGCATGCCATAAAGATGCAAAAGGCCAAGATGGAATTGAAGCGATTGAGGATAAAGAAAGAGCTTGAGCAGAAATTATCTGAGTTAGACGAGTCAGATGAAGATGATAATCTTACAGAAACGTCTAGATCCAGCAACATCTCATTACCACGGGAGAGCAGGGAAGAATCAGTGCAGAGATTCTTTAATTCGCAGCCAGTAGATGATGTGGAAGTTAAAGACGCAAATCCCGTAGTTCCTGAAGTTGGTCAAGCAAAACCTGTGACACAGGAGACAGCCACCTCATCTGGGATGGAAAAGGTTGCAGAATCCCTCACTCATGTGGCAAATATGATCATGCAACAAAATGCCACCAGTCAACAAGTTGCTGCAGCAAGTCAGCTCCCCAAGATAGATGTCCCTGTGTTTGATGGTGACCCTCTAAGATACCCACTGTGGAGGAATGCCTTTTCAAGCTTTGTGGATTCTAAACCTCTTGACGCAGCTACGAAGCTTAACCTGTTGAATAACCATGTTACTGGAGAGCCGAAGACGGTGGTAGAGCACTATCTCCTACTGGGTACAGATGAGGCGTATTTGAAGGCAAGGGAGTCTCTCGCCAACAGATATGGCAATACCAGCATCGTGTCTTCAGCGTTCATGAAGAAACTCAATTCTTGGCCGAGGATATCAGACAGGAACCCAGGTGGATTGCGATCATTTGCAGACTTCTTGCAACAAGTCAGTGTTGCTAAAAAGACGGTTGACTCTCTTGGTATACTTGACTATCCACAAGAGAATGTCAAGTTGGTGATGAAGCTGCCTTTCTACCTGGAACGCAAGTGGAGAGACGAAGTCGATAAATGGCAACGGTGTGGGTATGGCACGTATCCAACATTCGTAAGATTCACAGAGTTTGTGAGAAGCGCTGCAGAGAAAGCGAATATTCCAGAGTTGGAACATTCTAGACCGGATGAATCCAAGCTGAAGTCAGTCCCATCAAAGTCCAAGACCTTCCAAGGAAGGTCATTTGCTACATCTGCAGAAGCAAACAAACGGATAGAGTACTCATCCTGCCCATGTTGCAAACAAGACCACCACCTTGATGACTGCCCATCATTTCAGAAGAAGTCCTACCATGCCAAGAAAGCCTTCTTTTTCCAGAAGTACTTGTGCATGGGATGCGGTGAGAGTAGTTCTCACCTTGTGAAAGAATGTACCAAGAAACGCAAGTGCAAGAAGTGTGGCGAAGCACACTTGACGTGTCTTCACCGGGAAAAGACAGAACAGTCATCAGGAAGTTCAAAGTGTACAAGTGTCTGCTCTCTACCAGATCAAGATGGCAAGGACCATTGTATGATTGTGCCAGTGTGGGTTCGACATGCTGATAATCCATCAAGAGAGTATCTGGAGTATGCCATACTTGACGATCAGTCCAACGTTGGATTTGTATCTAAGGATCTGTGTACCAAAATGGAAGTACAAGGACAGGAAACAGATCTCATGCTGACGACAATGCATCAGAGCACTCACGTGAAATGTCAAAAGATCAGTGGTCTAGAGGTTCTAGACTTCCACAAGAAACAAATCATCCAGCTTCCCCCCTGCTTCTCAAGAGAAGAAGTCCCTGCCAAGCGTTCCCAAATACCCAAGGCTGATGTTCTGAGGAGATGGCCACATCTAGCCCCAATTGCTGATCAACTGATGCCATACAACTCAGCTATCAAAGTTTCTTTGTTGATAGGAAACAACTGCCCAAGAGCCATCAGACCGAGAGAAGTCATAGCTGGTGGAGAAGATGACCCTTACGGCATGAGGACGTCGCTCGGCTGGGGTGTAGTGGGCAGAGTGTGCCAGACTCCTTCTCAACCTGAAGATGGTGTTGTATGTCACAGGATCCAAGTAAAACAAGAATATCCCCACTTTGTACATTCCACCAAAGTGAAGGAAGTGTTCTCGCCTGAGACAGTTCTCAAGATCCTGGAACAAGACTTCCAAATGACAAGTCCGAAAGGAGCACCACTATCAGTTCAAGAGGCTAGATTTATGTCCATCCTGGAAGACGGCATCAGGCAGAGAAGTGATGGCCATTACGAAATGCCCCTGCCCCTGAAGTCAGATGAGGCCAGCTTTCCGGACAACAAGATCCTAGCCCTGAAAAGATGGAGACAGCTGTCTGCCAGATTCCGCAAGAACCCGAAGTTTCTGGCTGACTACAAGACCTTCATGGAGGATGTAGTGACGAATTATGCTGAAAGAGTGCCAGCTGACTGCTTGGATGTCCGAGACGGTAGAGTGAACTATGTCCCTCATACTGGTGTGTATCACCCGCGGAAGCCCGACCAGATTAGAGTAGTCTTTGACTGCTCTGCCAAGTACCAAGGCGTGTCCCTGAATGATCATCTTCTACAGGGTCCCGACCTGATGAATGGGCTTCTAGGTGTACTCTGCAGATTCCGGAAAGAAGCTGTTGCTTTCATGGCTGATGTGAAAGGCATGTTTCTTCAATTCTATGTGAAAGAGGAAGACAGAAATCTGCTTCGGTTCCTGTGGTACAAGGATGGAGATGAAACCAACGAGGTTGTGGAATACCGGATGAAAGTCCATTTGTTCGGAGCAGCCAGCTCACCAGGATGCAGCAACTTCGGGTTGATGAGAGCTGCGGATGATGGTGAGGAAGAGTATGGATCAGATGCAGCAGATTTCATTCGCAATGACTTTTATGTGGATGATGGGCTGAGCTCCAGACCTACACCAGAAGAAGCCATCAAAGTGCTGAAGAACAGCCAAGCCATATGTGCAAAAGCAGGTCTCAAGCTCCACAAATTTGTATCAAACAGCAGAGAAGTTCTGAGAGGTTTCCCTGTAGAAGAGCGTGCCAAGAGCCTTCAAGACGTGGACCTGGACATTGACAAGCTTGTACTGGAAAGAGCTCTGGGAGTATCTTGGAATGTGGAGAATGATACCTTCAGTTTCAGAGTTCAGGTGAAGAAAAACCCCTTCTCAAGACGAGGTGTGCTTTCCACCATCAGTTCAATCTATGATCCGAGTGGATTTCTGGGTCCTGTAATCCTGAAAGGCAAACGTATCCTGCAATCGATGTGCAAACAGAACCTAGACTGGGATGCACCCATGCCGGATGAACTGCGTCCTGAATGGGAGAAGTGGCTTCATGACCTCCAGCATCTGAATGACTTGCAGTTTATGAGGTGCTATAAACCAAGTGGTTTCGGAGACATCAAGCAAGTAGAACTTCACCACTTCTCGGATGCCAGTCAAGATGGTTATGGACAGTGCTCATATCTACGGCTTATCAACCAGGAAGACAAGGCACACTGCTCTTTTGTGATTGGAAAAGCCCGAGTAACTCCACTGAGACAAGTCACCATTCCAAGGTTGGAACTGACCGCAGCAACGTTGTCAGCCAAGAGCAGTGCATTCCTCAAGTCAGAGCTGAGGTATGAGTCGGTAGTAGAATTCTTCTGGACTGACAGTCAGGTGGTTCTGGGGTATGTGAAGAATGAAGCACGCAGATTCCATGTCTTTGTGGCAAACAGAGTCCAGCTCATCCGAGACCTTACTGAGCCCGATTCCTGGTTCTACATAGACACGTCCAATAATCCTGCTGATGAGGCTTCAAGAGGTATCACAGCTCAGCACCTCGTCCAAGGCAGTTCCTGGCTGACGGGACCCAAGTTCCTGTGGGAGAATGGAATTTTCAAACCCAAACAAGAGACCACGAGTGCGAACCCCACAGTAGAGGAGGACGATCCTGAAGTGAGGAGAGCCACAGTCATGGCTACAGGTGCAGAGAGGAAGACCCCGCCTGAAAACTTTGAGGTCGACAGATTCCAGAGATTTTCAAGCTGGCAAAAAGCACATAAGGCTGTTGCCCGTTGCCTGCAGTTGAAGAAACGTCTTCAAAGAAGGGAAGTCAAGCCCTGTGCTCCTGTACAGGACAGCACAGTCAAGCCATCACTATTGCCACTAACGGTGTCAATGTTGAAAGATGCCGAGAAGGCAATACTGAAGAGCGTTCAGCAAGACTGCTACCCGGAGGAAATGCGAGAACTCCAAGAACTTAGCAACACAACACAGTTTGCTGACAGACAAGCTGCAAGGTTGAGAAATGTTTCTCTAAAGAAGACCAGCGCCTTGTACAGACTTGACCCCTATCTGGACGATGACGGGATTATCCGTGTAGGAGGACGCATCGATAGAGCCAACATCTCACGTGAGGTTAGGCATCCTATCATTTTGCCCCGCAGGAGTCACATCAGCAAGTTGCTTATACTGCACCATCATCAAAGAACACACCACATGGGTCGAGGAATGACTCATAATGAGCTGCGTCAAGCTGGATACTGGGTCATCGGAGGGTCTTCAGCAGTATCTCAGTGCATCTCTTCCTGTGTGACGTGTAGGAGACGCCGTGGTCCAATGGTGCAGCAGAAGATGGCAGAGCTCCCGGATGATCGAGTCGAGCCCTCAGCTCCATTCACATACTGTGGTGTCGATTACTTCGGCCCTTTCTTGGTCAAAGAAAGACGCAGCCAAGTGAAGCGTTATGGAGTTATCTTCACCTGTATGGCTTCCCGAAGTGTCCACCTGGAGACTGCGAGCAGCTTAACTTCAAGCTCCTTCATAAATGCACTCCGACGTTTTATGAACAGGAGAGGAGCTGTTAGACAACTGCGCTCCGACCAAGGTACAATGTTCGTGGGAGCTCGCAGTGAACTGAGGGAAGCTCTAGCTGAAATGGACCAGAGTGAGGTGCAAGAGTACCTACTGCAGAATGGATGCGACTGGATTCCATTCAAAATGAACGTTCCACATGCATCTCATATGGGCGGTGTATGGGAACGACAGATCCAGACAGTTCGCCGTGTCCTAGAGCCGCTAATGAAGTCTGCAGGAAGCCAGCTAGATGATGAGGCCTTTCGTACCTTCATGACAGAGGCAGAGGCCATCATCAATTCCAGACCCCTGACCACGTCCGGTTTAAGTGACCATGAAACACCGGAGCCGCTGACACCGCTTCATCTTCTAACCATGAAGCCGAAGGTCGTTCTACCCCCTCCAGGACAGTTCCAGCGGGAGGATATGTATGCACGGAAGTGGTGGCGAAGGGTACAGTATTTGACTAATCAGTTCTGGCTACGGTGGAGAAGAGAGTATCTTCAGCAACTGCAGAACCGCCAGAAATGGGTCAGCCCAAGCAGACAACTCGCAGTTGGAGATGTGGTGATAGCGAAGGAGAACGACGATGCTCGTGGCAGGTGGCCCCTCGCGCGTGTCATCGAGGTCTACCCCAGCAAGGACGGCTTGATCAGGAAGGTGAAGGTGCTGATGGCCGACGGCTTGCTGGACAATGAGGGAAAGCGTCAACGCCCCCCTAGTGAACTGGAAAGACCTGTCCACAAGTTGGTACTGTTATTACCAGCAGAACAATAACTAGACTGTCACTAAAGAAGACCAGTTTCGAATCCCCATCAAGGAGCCTTTGAGCTATTTGTTTGAACGAATATGCTGTGTTTCCAATTGCATCAGAAGAAACGAAAATGCAAACATTCATTCCTGTATGTTGTATGGTGTTTAATTTTACCTACATGTCACTTTTGTGTGATACCATGTACCTAAATTGGGATCAAATGGATATGTTATGTGTTAATGAATGGTAAATGAATGGGTTCATTTAAAGGAGCCATGTCACTGCAGCAGTGTGCAGTGAGAATTTGGTGTAATTCTGTTCTATAAAATGGGTCTAGGATTGAAAACTAGTAAGTGTTAAACAGGTCTAAATTTGCAGACTACATGTGCTCCAATGAAAGATAAGACCCCTACCCCAGGAGGCAAGTGTAAACATTGAACAATTACCCCCTTGTTTTAGAGAAAGTATTAAGAATCCGCCATTCACTTCGTACAGCAATAGGGCTTTGTGTGTTGTACATGTATGCAGTATTATGGGTGGACGTGGCAAGCTGTTTAGTGACAGTATTCACAGTTCCAGTGAAAGCTTGCGAAGTTGCAGCAGTCTAACAAGTTTGTTCAAGTTTTGTGGGAAAACAACAGGCCCGAATTTGGTAAGAAACTAACTTCTTTACAATGTTTTATAGCTTATGATGATGTGTGTGATCATGTTAGTAAATGAGTAGATTGTAAGAAATATTTACAGAGCAGGATTTGATTTGTCAAATCTTTGTAGACAAATGGGAGTAGACAAAGAAGAAGCCAGCGATGCCCCATGCACACTGGTCTCTCTCTCTCCCCTCTTTCTCTCCTCTCTATCCCCTCTCTCTTCTTCCTCTCATTACGTAAGCAGTACAGTGTATGTGCTTGTGCCTTAGAAGTATGGATGTATAGCGGAATGGTAGGGATGTACAATGTATTATACCTTTTTGCTGTTGCTGTAGGTAGTTGTGGTTAATGAGTTATATTCTCACAAGTGTTGTTAGAGAAGTACAATGTACTGATACTGTCAAGCATTAGATTGTGTAACATGATTTCTGTGTGAAAGTAGTGGATGTTTAGTAGAAACAAATTGACACACATTCATAATGAGTTGAGATCACAACTTAACGCAATCGAACTAGTTTTGGCTTTAGTTGACAAGTTGTTAGCTGGTGTATAGTGTTTATAATAGTTAGGCTTTTATGTGATGGTCTTACGAAGTTATATTTCAGGTTTTAATGCAGAAATTAGTTATAGTTGATAATTTTGAGTTAATAGAATAAGTTTATTTTGTGTATTTTATTATAGACAGTGATATATAAAGAAAAGTTTGAGAATATATTTCAGTGTTGATTAAGGCAACAATAACTTTAATAATAAGTTAAAATATGGTTGAAGTTATGAAAGTTTAAAAGTGAATTAGGTTTTGGATAATATTGGAAGTAGATTTTAATAAAGTATATAAATAATATAAATAGTTGAGGAATTAGTTGATTACAGAACAGTTAATTCAGAAAACCATAAAGTATGGATAAGTTTGGTTTATGATTGGTGAGTAAAGTGAACGATAACATGTATCATTACATTAGTGATATAGATTATTGGTAGATTATGTTATTACACTTTAAATGAGCTAAAATGGTGTTAAATCATGTAATGTTTCATGAAGCCATTCATGTACACTTCAAACGTAAGTTTAAAAACCTTGATTTTGTGTATTATATTTCAGATTGTTATCTGAAGGTCAGTATGAACTGAAGGTCCGTATGACTGAAGGTGCATATGAATCGAAGGTCGTTATCTAAAGTGAAGCTCAGTAACTGGAAGTCCATAACTGAAGAATTGACTGGAATTTCATATTGGAAACATCAGTGTGTTAGCGTAATAAACAAGTATTTGTCACGGTAACCGGATGTCACCTTGCTTCATGTTTGACCTTGTGAATAACAACTAAGGAGGGTTGTTTGAATGAACAGTGGAAACTCCTCCGTGGTACGAGTTGTCCCGGAGGCAGTCACACCACGCACCTTTCAAAAAGAAAAAAAAAGACTTGGAAAGAGTTCTAGATTAACGCTGCGATGAGTTAAATTGATGTGAAATCTGCGAAGCAAACAACAAGAAACTTACTAGTCATTACTTGCGTGTGAGTAGAAGTAGTACTGAGCGTAGTACCAGTTGTAGTTCCAGTCCTGTAGATCTACCCGTAGGACCACAGTACTAGACGCCAGGCGATAGAGCCTCTCGAGTCCGAGCCAGTACTCGCCACTTACAGTCCCGAAACCATTTACGTAATCTGACCATCCCAGGTAAAACTCTTGGGAACCGTCTTGGCGTTTCTGCAGTATGATAAAAGAATAAGGTCCCATGTCCCTTCGATTTCAGAATTCAGTATGGAGCGGGTTAACGTATAATCTTATTGAAGCAAAATATACTGGCATTCATATTTTCGATGTTAACCGGATTTATAGAGATTCAAGGAAGTGAAAGAAATTTCTACGATTTGCCACTCAGAGTGATATAGAATGCCATGGCCAATAAATTGAGGAGAATTTAATTTTGTTTTGTTTGTTGCCTTTTGATAATACAAGTAATTCAACGGTGTTATAATCGCACTATTTAGTTGTTTGCCAGGGGTGCGGCATTACAGCTATGTTGGTTTTTTTTTCAATAAAATAATGTTGCTCTTATACCATACAGCTACACACACGCACGCACGCACACACATACATATAATTATATAGTTTTCATATCTACAGTTTTAATATTTCATCTCATACATGGTAAGCCTGTTTTACCTGAAATTGGCTTTGTCATATTCATATCAAACTGACCTGGAAAATGGTCCAACCCCCTCCGTCCGTGTCCATATCGCAGTAGACGTCGAACGCCCCGGAGCCGCCTGGATTAATCTGCAGCACTCCGCTGGTGGTGTGCCCAGCGTTGTAATAATCCTTGCAGTTTGAGGCAATGCCATCATAATGGACGGCTTGCATGTTGTGGGAACACGAGATTATTATGACAGATGTCCTTTGCTTGTGAAATAGTTCGTAAACAAACAATAATTACTTGTTCTGCGCATCTTAGAAAAAGTGCCGTAATTCAGATAATGGTAAAACCCACAAAACCCAATATGGAAATCGTAAAATAATAACAGTGATAGTACTACATGTTATACAATGAAAATTAAAATAAATGATAGCAGCTCTTCTTTAACTAGAGTAGCATCTCATGTGTACAGAAAGTTTCCACATGCCTCACATGTATATTTTATCACTCTATTATGTTCATTTACCCATCTATACACATGGGTCAAGAGGGACAACGAGAATAAAATATCTTATCCAAGGGTAATAATAATAGCTAGTTTTCAAATAGCTCATTTCAGACTTGTAAAGAATTTCAATCCACTTTACAGACTATTACTACCCCATGCAGTCACTGTGTGGTTTTAGGACACGTACCCGTAAGTTACCCCCTGGACAACTGGACCACTACCCCTTCCCCTTCCCCTAATCCTAATCCTGAACATAATCCTAGCCCTAACCCAAACTCTAACCCTAAACCTAACCTAAACCTAACCCTAATCTTTTTAATTACTCTAACCTTATTATTAACCAGTATTTTGCCGGGGTAATTGCCCTGATACGAACAGGATCACTTTTCACTGCCTTGCAAGGGTCATGTTTCTCAATGACGTGTGAAGAAGCAAGCCTTTGAAAGCTTAATCGTCATTTTGCCATTATCTTGAGAGGTTGTCCATTTTTCTCGTCAAGTGAATGGTTTCCTGCACAAAATTAGCATTATTGATGAAAAGAGCCTATTGAAACTTTTCGTCGTGCTTTGCGCAGCGATTACGGGGGAATAATAATATCGTCACATTTTTTAAGGGAAACTGCTTTCAAAATCGGAGAGCTGAGAAAGTGATATCCAAACTGGTTTAATGTGAATACCTTTTCAACGATTGAATAGGTTCACTTCCTAGATTAGTTTTTAAGTTAACGTTACGCCTACATACTGAGAGTAATGAAATACATCTTTCCACGACAATCCAATCTGTACTTACACAGCGTGCAGTGTTGTCCCTTAAAGTTGCTGGGACAGTCGCACTTGAACCACGGCGGGTGGCAATATTCGGTGCAAGTGGCCGAGTTGTAGCAAGACGTGTCGTCAGAGCACAGGGCCTGGTCGTCCTGTTAAAGAAAAAACATAATGAACAGCAAATTCCTTGACGGAGGACACCCCCCCCCCCCACAACAACAACAACAAAAAAGAAAAAAAGAGATAAAATTAAAGGTGAATCCAGTTGGTGTTCGAGTTAGCTTAGATAACAGGACAGTAAACTAAATGGAAACGAACAGAATAGTGAAATCATCATTAATATCAGACCAATTTACAGATGAATGGATAGAAAGGTAGATAGATAAACTATTGAATAATTAGGCCTAAGTAAGAAGGTGGTAGTTTGACCTACCAATCCCAGTCGTGAACGGATACGTACGTGTCAGCTTGTCTTAAGACAATTAGCTATATTGTTCTGGAGTACGTGTTCAGTATGATATTCAAATACAAGGAGTTATTTCTTAACTACAGGTCGACCGTGATAAAAGTCTATGACACTCCCACTGATTTAATATTGAGGATATAAATGTTCTTCGTCAGATTTTTGCAACTTGTACCTATAACTAGGATACCATTGCACTGACACGTTTGCGGCATTATGAAAGATTGGAATTATCATTGTTTTTTTTTTCATCCTTTTCAACGAGAGGGACTTTGTTTTGTTTGTGTTTCTTTGATATTACCCTTATTCTTTTTATGCAATAAAATTGGTGAACATGAACATTAATACTCATGCCATCGTTTCACGGTAAGTTTTTCTGCTCTGGACAGTGTTACCAATGGAATGGGACACTTTATACCAGCCAATGTGACGATGATGGGCCGTAGTAGTTGAAATCGCTGTCGGACACGAAGTCGTTTGGGTGATCCGATTTAGTGCCGTCATTGACATGACAGACACGGAGACTTGAGGCGAAGTTGAAGGACTGACTGTTAGCACCCTGACGAAGACAAATCGCCAGGCACTCCCCGATCGACCTCACTCCGGTGACATTTCTTACGAGATGACCGGAAAGCATCTTACCTCGGTCCGAGCTCGTACTGCTATCCATGTAGGCATACGATGATTCGCACTCGCTTCCATCGACGACCTCGAACCAAGAGGCAACGACAAGGACAGCCAAGATCCTTACCAACATGCATCTCATCACAGCCATTGTAGACACAGTCTGGAAGTACGCTTGCCTTCTGGAAGTACACCTTCCTTTTTGACCTTGTTTGAGATCTCGGTGTAGGACTATTTTGGAGCACCCACCCCTTTGTTAATCGACTATGCTTTTAAAGATGAGGAGTTTTCTTTTATTTTCGGGACCTACGCGTTGCGTTAAATCGATGCTTAAGAGCAAAGATAAGTACCCTCTTTCTCCCGAATAGCATCTATATACGATACATAGATGTTGCGTCTTCCCAACAGACAGGGACTATCTATGGAACAGGTGTTCATTGATATTGTATTCCAGTATAAAGAAAAACGTTTATCAGGGAATTGTAATGAGCAATTATCAACAAATAAATGTAGGCGCCTACAAAGAGCCACCGGAAACAACAGAAAAACGGAACGAACATTGAATTTCTACAATGTTTTACTGTTTTATGCCTCACACACCGTCGTAAAAATCAAAACTATAGTAAATAGACGGGATTTGTTTCCCTGAATATCATGTGCAAGGCTAACTGCACATAATATGCCTACTGGTGCCCCATTATGAATACAATGCATAAAAACGACGCCTTCGTTGGTTAAGGGAATGGTCGGTGTTGCTTTTGCTAAAGTTTCCATATTTTTGGTACAGACCTCACCAAAAAAGGAAAAAAAAATGAATTGACGCTCAATCTTTCGCGATATATACCATCCCGCTTGTCTCGTGCAATGGTAAATAACACAATGCCCTTGATTAATCTTGTATAGGCTGAAGGGTAAATGTTTCTTTAAAAGTGTGAATTCAATGTTTTAAACAAGAGGTCTATTACGCATCAACTTCAGGAGGGTTTGATATCACTTGCGAAGTATAAAGCTGTACCGTCACTCTTAGGAACACGTCACTACATCTGTAGACAGGTGGCGATGCCAATGTGCAAGTCGCGAGCTCGAAACGCATGAGTCATACATCCCAGGATCAGTCATACTGCCCATGAGTCATACTACCCACGAGTCATACAGCCCAGAAGTCACACTGCCCACGACCCATACAACCAATAAGTTAGGCCAATACAACTCACGAGTCACACTTCCCACGAGCTCGACATCGATTAAAATAGGCCAATCATATTGAGCTATACGGTCCATGAGGTAGACACTGAGTAATAGCTGGACGCTAGGCACTCTCGAGGCTAACGAACTCAACACCAGGCAAAAAGGGCTCACGAGTTCGATATTATATCACGGGGCTTAATTTACGCAGTGTCGAACTCATGGACCCTTTTTGCCTAGTGTCAAACTCGTGGGCCTTATTTGCCAAGTGTCTAGCTTGTGGACCTGTTTTACTTTGTGTCTAGCTAGGGTGTGGACTGTTTGATTCGTGGGCTGTATGACTCTCGGGGATCATGGACTTTCTTTTCCAAAGTCTATCTCGTAGGCCGTATGACTCACGGATGTCTACATGTAGCTAGTGGGATGACCCGCGAAGCCCTATATATAGCTCCCCATTTTGTCAGCTCTCTACTTCTACTTTGCTGCTATCAGACCAAATAGGGCCTACCTGTCTCATCAAACTAAATTCTCTTTCAAACCCAGCTCTTGATATCATTTATTGAATTTATAAATTTTTGTATGAGGCAAGAACTGTTTCATTCTTTCCGATTTCATTCTAGAAATTTGAAAAGTTGGTTGAAGGTACTATATATAAAATCACGTAATTAGATGATATATTTATGTCCCACATGTACCCAAATTTGTGCATGTACAGTTTGTACCTTCAGCCAACTTTTGAAATATATATAATATATATATATATATATATATATATATATATATATATATATATATATATACTCCACTTAAAGCATTTTACTACAGTTGTAGTCCGATTTTCATGGAAGTTTTACCTTCTGTCTGTCAGACTGTAACCATGCAATCATGAAAGTCTAACCCGGGTGGCGTTTCACTTTATTGTTTGATAAGTGACATTTCATAAAGTTGATGACATTTTGTTAAAATGCATGAGCACTTTTGAGGTTACTTCCAGGAAAAGTTTCAAAATTAAGACGAACTCTTCAAGAAACCATGAGTGTGATGAGGCCTACTGTGTGAGTCGCCGATGTATATGTCGCGTTAGTGTGTGTGTGTGTGTGTGTGTGTGTGTGTGTGTGTGTGTGTGTGTGTGTGTGTGTGTGCAATGCATGAGAAAGGGAGTGAGACCCCCCCCCCCCCCCCCCGTGTCTATCGTTCACCTGAGCAAAGCACTTTGCCTTTATGGCACTCCATATATGAGGCAAATTACATGTATTTCAACAAATCTTAAGATTCGGGAATTATCGCATGCCCGTTGGGCAACACCATCCTAAATAAGGGGTGTATCAGGCCCTTGTCCTAGCTAGGGCTCCTGGAGCATCGCCACCATTCATACAAGCTGTACTCCCCTCCCTCATTGATGATTTCTGCCAAGTTTTATCAAAATCCCGTCACCGCTTTTTCAGATGAAAATGGCAAAATTATGAAAATTAGCTAATTTGGGGTACATACATGTATGTGGGATCCGCCCTATCTAGACCCCCTAATGGGAATCATCATGATTTGTACCCCCCAAACCCACCCCGTGATGATTCCTGTCAAGATTGGGTAAAATTGCAGCCTCTAGTTTTCAAGAGGACGATGATAAATGTTTCATGTTAACGCAAGATGTACACCGCATTTCGCATGACTGTAGTTCGCAGGACGGCAAACGGCCGCAATACATTGGGGAGTTCACTTGAGCTAGAGTCATTCTAATAAAACATATAGGTATATGATTTAAATATGAAATACTAATAAGAATTTACAGTTAAGGCATATAAATCAAAGAGAGAACAAATATTCAAGCATAATCACACTTCTTAATTCTTTCCAATATCAGAATAAAATATTGTTTATTCTGCAAAGGAAAATATAATACAGATAATAGCTAGAATTTATCATGAGTTATAATATGTTATCTCTTTTTTTTTTGTCACACTATGAAACATCACATGACTGTGGGAACTCTTCAGTAAGTACTCTTTTGCTAATATACAGATAGCAATAATTGTCAGATATTACATTATATGTACTGTCCCACAGCAGCACATTATCTAGAGTAAACCATAAAACAAACCATGATAATACAAGGGTACACAGAATTTTCAAGGTGTCTGTTTTCACTTGCAATAATGTAATCATAACAAGTAGAATGTCATAGTTCCAGAAAACACATACACTGTAAATGTACAGGCCTATTAATTTGAATACCACTCTTTCACTTTATGAAAATCAGAATGATTACTCTTTGCCTAGTCTTTTTGACTGAAACAAAGACAAATTCAATTGAAAAGGTAGAATCACAAGAAATGTAGCACTGATGGATGTAACTCAAAGAATACAAGTGTTCATAATACATAGTACAAGATAAGAATCTACCTTGTCTACTTATTAGTGAATATCAGGTGTTTATCAAGAGTGTAAATACAAAAACACACAAAAAGTACTGTATATCCCTTTAATTCAATTTGAGATATTTGATACAACTTGTATTAAAACTGCTGAAAAAAAAGAGAGAAAAGGATTAAAGTATGTGTGTATGTGATAAGTATTCTTCAAATCTAATCTTCAAAAATATTTCTTATGTAACAAGTGCAGTACCATTGAATAGAGTTCATTTTTCTTTTGATGTGATGATGTCACCTTAACAAATTTAAAAATGACATTTATCTGTTTATGCATGTCCAATTTGTTACTTGTACTTCCTCTCCAAGGTGCAAGCTATACGTGATGAGCAGTACATGTACATTGTTCCTGCCTTCTGAAATATGCAGTTATACTGGCAATATTTACACTGGCAATCTTTATAAACACAATACTCTCACAAAAATATTCCACTAGGTATCAATTCACATGATCTACATGTATGCAAGGTCAGACTGACTAGTGGCAGTACTGAGTTATACCAAGTCACACCTCTTGATATCACTCTTTCATAACACACATAAATATGTTAACACTACACAATGTAATTATAAATATTTCTGTGCCTCAAATACCAGCATGTGAGAGTAAAACAAAAAAGACTTGGCACACAACCATTTTGGATACAAAGCTGAAAAACAAACAAAAAAGACAATGGTAACAATGTCCGGCTGATTCATCTTACTTTCGATGATCACTGAGTGAAAAGTGAAAGGAAGGTGATTAATTCTGTCCCCAAATTGTTAGAGTGGATATCTCATTTCCTTAAATGTGCCATTTTCATTCAAGTACAAAGGGAAAGAACAAATATGAAACTTTCTAATTTTGACATGTTACCACTTGCCAATAGGTAACAAAGCCTTGCTCATTTAAAGTTATTCTGGATCATGCAAATGTAATACACTGCATTAATGGGAATTAGCTTTTGCACTTTTAAGTTTGGATCAGCTTTCCATACATTTTTTGTACAATCTTTTTTATTTATTATTATTATTTTTTCAAGCCCATGGTAGCCTAGTAATGATATGATTGATGCAGAGTGATTTCCATGCATCACACCTTTCCAGGGAAGGCCCTACAGTAACAAGCTCAAGTAGGATTCAATCACTTTTGGACTCTCAAAAACACATTCTCAATAATCTTCTCTATCATATCAGTCATTATCAGTAATCATACAGAAGTGGCATACTCTCTTAAAGGGATTGTATAGTTTTGGTTGAGACCTAATTTCAGGTTTCTAACATTTTTTGGTGAGATAATGAGAAACCTCTTATGAAATATGAAAGAGCATGTAAATCCATGAAGAATTCAATGTTCATTTGATGAAATTTGGTTTTAAAATGGCTGAGATATCCAAAACAGAGCGATTCTAATAAGTGTGGGACCCACACTTTATTACGATCGCTTTGTTTTACTTTGTTTTGGGATGTTTCAGTCATTTCAAACCCGATTTTCATCAAATAAACTCTGAATTCCTCTTAAAATGGTATGCTCTGTACTATTTCATAAGTGTTTTCTTGGTATCTCGCAAAAAGTTAAAAGCCCAATTCTCATATCCACCAATACTGTACTATCCCTTTAAGCTACAAGAGGCTCAGTTGCTTGGGACATTACAACAAATCATTTTCTTCCATGTAAATGAATACGTAGTTTCTAAAGTGTACATGTTCAATGCACTAGAAACAAAGTGAGAAGCCAATGTTTATTACATACTGAAACAATCTGCACAGCTGCCTTAAACACAGGCAGCATACGTTACTTGACATTACAACACAATTTCGCTTTCCTAGTCCGTTATCAAATATCTATAGAATCTAAAATATTTCCAGACTTAACCCGTACAGACTGATTTTGCTACAATACGCATTTCCCATAGACACCTGCCCGAGTATACTTGGGACTCGTCCTCAACGGGTTAATATGACCTTTGTCAGAATGCATACAAGCATTCACACATATTAGACTAACAAACATGTACAAAGACATTCTGATTATTCTATTAGCCTAACATTAATAACTGCTCAACTTCTGGCTAAATGGTTTCCAAATAGTATACAATTTTCATTTTTTAACATTAGTTCCTGTACTGCAAAGTTCACAGTGGCCTCATTATTGTCTTTGATGCTGCTACAATGTAATTCTGAACACACACCTCTGCTTAAAAAGTACTCACTCTGCCATTGGCTGATGAGATGACTGGATCACAGAAGACAAAAATCACACAATTAGAATATTCTGAGGGGTTGTTATAAATCATCTGCTATTTGAGGCTACATAAACCATTATATACACACTAACTATTAGCCTACATGTCATAACTAATGCACACAAAGAAAGAAGTCTGTGGTTTGCGGTTGTTTCCCACATAAAGAGTTGCAATCGCAAGTTACTTCTATACATGGCTAGATATTGATTTATGATTATTGGTAGTATCAAAGGGTGCGTTCGAGTGCTCTATAAAGTGAACCAAAGTGAACCGAACCAAAGCGTACCATACTGAACTGTGCCAGTTTTATGAGCATTCAAACACTTTGTTGAAAAAGCGTACCTCACAATTAATTTTTAGAAAAGGTCACACATTTTTGTTGCAAGAATGTCATTCACCTGGTGCTTGAACTACTTACAGCTGTCCTGAACAAAGAGAATGATGTCTTTGCATTGTGACGTATGTGCATAATACGCACATGCTTTACAAGGAACTTTTGGTACGCTTTGGTACGCTTTTGGAGCACATCGGGAAGTGGTCCACTTTTGGCTCGGTACAGTATGGTACGGTACGCTTTAGGAGCGTTCGAGCGCTCCTCTGGCGCTGGTACGGTACAGTACAGTTCACTTTACAAGAGCGCTCGAACGCACCCCATTGTTGCAGTAAACTGCAATTACTGCAACTCTATAGATGGCTCACATTAAATAGTAAGTATGCTGTGATCACACAACATGCAGTCTCAATGAGAGCTTGATTGCCAATACTTATGGACCTTATACACAATTCTCTTACCTCCACTGACAAGCTTGCAAAAATACAACAAATTGATGGCACTTCGCAGTGCTCACTCTCAAAAGCCATGAGAGGGAATCAAGACATCTTCACTCTCAACAGACGATATAAATATTTCATATTTTACTTTCTCCCTCATTCTCCTTATGACAGGCTGCACGTACAGGGTGGTTGACATGCTAAGGGTTTTCTGCTTCAAACATGGATGAAACTAAAACTGACAATGCATCATAATGTTAATGTTGACATGCTAACCACCCTTGAAGACCTGGGCGCATGGGAATACATACCATAGAGTGGGGAGGCTGGCCTGGCTCGGACATATTCGAGAATGATAATAATGAATTGTGTACAGCTTTATCACTGATGTGATGATCTCTATGTAAGTACACACACAGCCAAAGAATCTTGACTGGAGTCAGCCATTACCGATGAGCGTGTGCTTTGATGCAGATATTCGCTGACCATTACTAATACTATTTGTGGTTTTTCAACAATATGAATCCCCAACGATATGAATTTCAACTCATGAATCCCCTCCTACTTGTTTGTTAATGCTTGACCATGACCACAGATTCCTTCTATTGAGTAATGGGTTACTTTTTCAAAGTAAGAGTGTAAACACACACACACAGACAGACACGGACACACACAAATAGGGAAAAGATGTGATGAAGACAGATCTCCATCAACCGTAACGAATTCACATAAGCGCTGTTAAAGCCCTGTGTGTCTGAAATTTTGTCATCCAATAGGGTTGTACGCACAGAATGAACAAAAAATAAATACACTACCAGTGCCACCACCAGAGGTATTTACACCTTCCGGTGACTTAAATGCCATGACAGAAATTCTGATTGTATTTGCACATTTACAAGACATGTAAAGAGCAGTCAAATAATAAAGCTGTTTACCTCTCTATAACACCAAAAAATATATTTCCAATGTATTTTTAGCTTTGCCGTCTCTCTAGAATCTCTTTGGCAGTCCTACACCACACAGACAGCATGGGGCACTAGTCATCATCCTCGTATTTACGCAGCCGCATCCTCAGTTCCTTGATCTGATCATTCTTCTTGGACAGCATTGACTTCAGGTTTTTGTAAGCCCCAGTTTGACTGAACTTCTTTTCAAGCTCCTGACAGGCACATGACAAACAAAGTTAAGAAAAGGGTTAAAGTTGTACATGAGGAGAAGCATGCAATTACAAAATCTCTAGACAAATCAGACAGGATGGTTTTCGGTGATTCCTTCTGAGAGTGACCTTTGAGCTGCGATATCATTATGTTAAACAATAAGCTACTGTTTCTCTTTATGGGGGGGGGGGGGAAGGTGAAGTCTTGTTGATTTGATATAATGACAGTCAAATTTCAAATGTAATACATCAATGCTTAATATCGAAATGTGAAATGGTGGTGGAAGGTACAATTACTTCTTGAGTTGACAATGATACTTGACTATCAATTACAATAATCATCATGTATATCTTCATATGCTGTTTAACTCAAAAAGACAAGTCCTAGATAAAGAAAGCAGAGAAATACAATGCAACTTTGCAAGAGTGGGATTTACACAAAACAATACCATGAATTTGATACTTACTGCACAATTTGACGACACAACACTGCAAACAGGTATGTAAGCATGTATTTTAAACAGGAATTGTTTGTTCTTGATATCAACGATGACTGGTCATAATAATAAAAAATATAATAATGGCAATGAATAATCAATATATATTTTCCTCTTAATTTCAACCTTCAGTTTCGTCGGGTGCCCATGCATTGGCCGTTAACGCAATACAAACTGTATTGCATTAACGGCCAATGCACGGGCACCCGACGGTTTGAAGTAAATGCAGAAATCAAACAGAGAGTCCATTAATAAGAACTGTTTTGACAGTTCAATCTTTACATATACCAGAAAGAATAGTAAATTGTGATGACAGAATGAGAATGACATCTGGAATAGAAATACCTTTTCTTTCATTTCTAGTTGCTCCTGGATCTCCAGTAACCTATGCTTGGATGATATCAGGTCCCCTTCTAGTGCATCAGCTCTATCTGCACTCAGCTTCAGATTCTGTGAGGAGGATTTACGTACATCATTTTTTGTTTTTGTTTTTTAAGAATCAAAATTAGTGATTTCTCTCCTTGCCATGAAGATGATATACATTGCATTTGTGTATTAACAGGAGGCAATATTTCAGCATTTTTTTCAATTTTGCAACTATCAATTGATTTGCAAAATTTGAACAAAAAAAAAAAGTAGTGATATATGGCCGATACAGTATTCAGTCTATAAACTTGTCTCCACAATCCATTAGTTACCTCCTCAATATTCTCACTGAAATGTATCAATTGGTGTCACCAGAATAAAACAAAAACCAAAACAAAGACAAGAGTATGAATTTGCACTGAATTTTGCACATCATTACTGCTTGAAGCGTGAATTTCAGGAACCGACTGGATAATATCCATCCCAAAAAATAACAAAAAATAAAAACAAAAATTATAACTGGGATTTGCCATAAACAAATATTTCAAACACAAATATTTCAAACACCATGTACTTATTAAGCTATTGACACTTCACTAATCCCTACTGGCGACCTTACATTTTAATACATCCAAAAAAAGAGAGCATTACATTACAACAGGTTCTCTTTGCTACCCTTAGATGTCAAAATTCATACACTATGCTAAACTAAGTGTTATTCTGAATCACATCTCCGTACCAAACTTACCTTTTCCATTTCAGACCTGACAGAAGCCATTTTATTCTCCATCTCGTCCATGTTAGCCCCACCAGTTGGGAGTTTTCTATTCTTAGCATCCCCTAACTCCTCTTGAGTTCGCCTAAGGTCAGCCTCCAGCTTGCTCCTGTCCTGCAGGGCCCCTGAAGCCTGTCGACATGGACACAGACATTCTTGCATTACACTACACTTTACAGAGTATCTGCTTGTGCTGCAATTACACCATGTTCCTGGAGGCCATGGCAGTCACATTTCAGACCACCGTGGACGTACCGGGATGGATGTGAGACAATGGGGTGAGATGGGATAGGTTAACTTGACATGACGTGATTGCCGTGGATGCCGTGTCAGATTTTTAAACTGTCAAAAAATTTACCAAGGCAGTCCCAGTGCTAATGAGGAACCTTGTAGGCCTTAATAAAACGGGGTAAACACAACCAAACACGACGCCACGTAGTAGGCCATAACAAAACTTGGAGGGGGTCCGTAGTGGGACGCGATGGAAAATATTGATGATCTAGCCTGACCAGCCTCTGTGAGAACAGCACCTGATAGCTATGTATTCACTGGAGCAAGGACTGGAACAATCGAGACTAGTATACTGCAGCGGGAAAACAGGAGAATGTCTCATCTACCGACGACACACTGCGTTTTGGGCAAATGGGGCTGCTGTGGCTGCCGGGAACATGGTGTAAACACAGCATTACATCTGGACTCCATTTCACAGAAAGTTGTTATGGCAGCAGCTCTTCCCGCAAATGGCAAGTGTCATGGTTATGACAAGGATCCTGCTTCCAGATTGATTGCTGCTACAAGAAGTCGCTATACTTGAATTGAATTGAAATTGAATTGTAAAGGTGTTTTATTCATCAATATCCATTGCAGCCCAGAGGCTGAATTACAGACATTGTTAACAAAGGAGCATGAATACATTAAAAATACACACAAGATACAGCGTAGCAATGAAAAAAAAATGCATAGAACAAAAATCAATCTTATTCATCTTAACCATTGCACAATGAGATCAACCTATAATACAAAACAAAAAACAAATATTACAATTACAATATCTAATATCACTATTCTCAATTATTATTAAAAATAGATTGAGTTTATGTTAATTATGTATGCTGGTCACTTATACTTATTGATACTGATGTTGTTATACAGCTCAAATCAACACATTTTACACAGCAAAAATAATCAGTTTCATTAAAAAATGTACTATTTTCTCACAATCTTCTCTTCCTAAACATTAACTCTCATATCAAAATATATTCAATCTACACACAGCAAATTACATCCAGCAAGAATCACCATGGCAATGTCTGTTATAAAATGAGACCCTGTATTATGATATATACAGGGATGGTGCAGCTAACCAGAAAGCTCTCTGGAGCAAAAATGTCTGTAAATTCAAGCGGCATCAGCATATACACTTGAAGCTGCAGACATTTTTGCACACTAGAGCACAGATTAAAAATTGTATTTCATAAGTTTCTGTAAAATTTAAATTTGACACATCATAGTGCCAATGAATAAATCAGAACATTACGTAACTCATGTCGCACAAAAAGGCAACCTTTGACAAACTTGATGCCAGCTTCTTGAGCATGGATGACCTAACACACCCCTATGCTTAGATTTAGCTGTTTACACACATGCCCTCTCAGTGCTCTTCTTTGACAAGACTTAGGTATGTACAAGATGCTACAATCTTTTGGAATGATTATGATGCAGTGTAAAAGTTTGACAGCCTAACCTCATTTTCTGCTAATACAAAGTAAAAGTTGGCAAGCCCTACAGAGTACTAGGGGTGTACAGACAAGGAACTGACTTTAATTTGCCTTTATAATCATCATGCATTTTACATAACACCCAGGTTTATCACTTTTACCTGGGTGTGGCCTACTTCAATCATACATAATATAATGGCACACCCATGCAATGCTGAACAACTATGAATTTGGCACACAATATGCTAATTTCAGTTTACTGACAGAATTTGTTAACAAACTTCTTGGATATTTACCTTTGATTCAATTTGTGTGAGCCGCTCTTTGAGTTTGTTATTCTCCTCATTCAGCCGTTCAATCTCATTCTGTAGCAGCTGGACTCCACCTGCCTCCATGGGGTCCAGGCGTTTCAGTTCAAAGGTTGGCTTGGAGGAAGACTGATTGAGGATGGCAAAAAGACATTGAGAAATACTAGATGATAACATCATGCAGAAAAGGAATAACAAATGACAACAGTCATCTATCAATCAAATAATAATTACACAACAGTAATACTCCTAATGTATCATACCATACATAATTACAGTACAATGCATATCACATGAAAGTAAATTGCAGTGTTCATATATATAGTTTGTTTAATTCTGAATATTTTGCCCTCTCCATCCCCCCGTTTCCTTCCAGTTCCCTTTGTGACTGTCATTACATACTGGTAGCTACAGGTCATGGTAATTACATACGGTTTTACCTTCTTCTTTTTTTTTTTGCCCCTGGCGGACCTGTTAACCATGTCACAATCTACTTTTTTCTTCTCCTTTGTTTTAGTCTGTACATTTTGTTTTGTTTCTTCCCTCTGTTGAATTGAAAGTGCTTGGTGACTTCCTATGCAGAAACATTTGAAATGCCGAACAAATAATATTAGTGTTCTTTAAAACAAAACAGCACAGAGCAAGAAACTAAGTTAAGTGAGCTTTGTGCTGGACAACTCACGATTCATCTGATATGAAGTGTTGTCAAACTATGGGAGAAGGAAGAAGGTCACAGAAATTAGAAGCTAAATTTACAAAATTGTTGAGCTTTGCAGTGCATTGACAGCAAAACCCTAACTAACTGATGACATTCAAAATCATCTCATGATAAGTTCCTTTATATCTTATTGAAACAAATCCTGATGTATGAATGCCCAGAGCAAAGATAACTTGGCAGATGCAATCCTGTCATACATATGATACTGAATTTAGATGTGAAATAATTTGCTTTAAAGATTTGAAATGAACTTACAGCAGATCCTGAGAACTGCCTCTCTTCAAACTTGGCAATCATTTCAATCAGCTCCCTGCAGAAAATGGAGAGAATGAGGTTAAAAAATAGATACAATGAGACCCTAAAATTAGAGAATAGAGGAGTTTACTATATACATGTACATGTATTTCATGAAAACTGCTACTATTTTCTTCAAATTAATTGTGTGCAGTGTCATCATACATTGCAATAGCTTTGCAAGTAGTGCTAACTGCACACTATCTAAGGGGCCAAATGTAAAATCATCACATCTAGTAAGTTGGATACTTTGCTACAATGATGACGATTTGCATTGTCAATGGTAGATATTATCATCATGACTAAATGGTGGCTGCTGAAGTGCTGCAATTTCAATTCCTACATCGAAATTAATACCATTCATGCCATAGACCATCATCTCCTGGTCTGGAAGTGAGATGCACAAGGGTACATCATCCTCTAGTCCGAAGAACTCAGACTGCCCACAAGTAGCCAGCGGTTTAATGACCATGACATTCATTTCTAATCCCTACGTCTATGTGTGGCTATCACTCGATATATAACTGGATGTTGACATTCTGACTGTCTAAACTTGTTAACATAGACCCAACAATGAGATGCACTCTCTCAGGTCACACATCTACTGGTGATAAACCCCAAAAAGGGCATGGTAGGGGCAGGGCACCTGTTCTCCAGTTCTGAGATGTCAGCCTGGAGCTTGAGATGCCACTTCTCTGCCTGTTGGAAGAGTTGCCTCAGGAGGAGCACATTGGTGTGGGAGGTGTTGATGAGCTCCGATTCGACCTCCCCTCGGACCACTGCCTCCAGCCCGTCCAGTAGGTCGGTCACTTCATCCACGGTGAAGGTCTCATCTGTTAGTCTACATTGGGATGCGTTGGAATTCATTTATGTTCACAAGAATTCAGCAGACAATTACAACATTCTGCACTCTTTTAACTATTAACTACATTCACAGTCAACCCTATTCTTCAAAGCATGCAGCTCTCTCCAATCTGGGTGCACAAGATGAGGGGCATTTTTAGGTATGTGCAACTTCAGAGTAGCCTCCAGCTTCTAAATTAACGTGACAGTGTGGAGCTGGCTGACGCATGCATGAAATATCTGACGATACACATGTTGGGATAACACTCAGTGAATCAATACAAATCCTAGGTGTAAGGGGCTCTTAGTTATGTTGCATGCTTTCTACACCATGATCATTCCGGTGTCATATAACTGTTTCACTATCGAAGAAAATACCTACCAGTAATCTTAACATATATATCTTTTTTAATATTTGTACGGAGAAGATAATTACATCTCTTTTCCTAGATGAATGTGATTTTAGTGCTACCGTTGAAGGGATAGAAGGCGGACATCACTGAAGCGTCTTACCTGCTGTCTTTTACATCCTCAAAGCATGCCTCCACACTGCGCAGGTTCTGTATACGTTTGTAGTTGGCAAACCTCATGTAATTTACCACAGTGGTGTGGTGATGCTCATTCAGACCCAGCTCACCTGCCTGTGATACAATAGCAAACAAGATTTCACATATCATATACAGTGTATACAGTAATTTATATTATTTAGGTACCGGTATCATCGAAATTTGGGAGTATACAGCGTACAAAATTACATTTCATTCTACATCATTAACTTTTTCTTTCCCCTTCACCCACCTTTCCCAACCTTTAAAGGTGGCACATATCACACATGTAGGAGAGTGGATCGTATCACCGGGTGCTTTTTTTTCATGGCTCTGAACTCCATGCTCAGAGGATAAAATTTCGGCCAAAAATAGCACCAGTTATTCACAAAGTCCTGAAAATTACGAATTCTACAAAATCATGAAAATTATTCACTCCGATTTTTTTTTATAATTCTGGACACAATTTTCGTAATGGAATAGGCCCTAATCAATGTCTTTCGCACATTGTCCTTGCACCAGAATCACAATTCATACCCACAACTCACCTTATACATTCTTACCGAGCAGGCAACAAAGAAAAAACTGGCAAATGGGGCTCAAATTTCATATTTTACAGTAAAATGTCAAACTTGACGTTTTTTGACCAGTTCACGCGATAAAACCTTGTGATAAATCAACATCTTCTTCTAAATCTGAGGTGAAATGTGAATTTCTTAGCATTTTTACGTCACATTTTTGTGTTTTGGTCCATACAACAGTCAACACTCTGTGAGGCTAATCCACAAAGTCCCGTGCGTAATGAATACGTCTAGAGGCTTCTATCATTAGTATGCAAAAATGTGCACGTCTGGAATTTTTGAATACCAAGGTCCATACTGTCCAGTAGAGCATGTCATCATTTCAGCTTCTATAGACCTCTAGTCTGTGTTTATGGTTTAGAATTTCTAGTCTTACGACTTAGAGTCTCATAAGTACCGGTAGAATCTATATTACGGATTCGTTTTGTTTTATTGAAATTTAGAATAGATAATACCTAGGATCTATAACCCAAACTAGACCCCTAAATAACAAGGAAAAGTAGAAATTACGCGGTGCGTAATATATGTCCCCGCCGGAAGTAGCATTTTGTAACAAAATGTGCAATATAGGTAAAAAATCAAGGTCAAAGGTCAAAGAAGTCAAAGGTCAAAATTCTGTGTAGAAGTTTTGAAGCCCTCACCTAGTGCCATCACATAAAGCAAATGGAATCGAAATTGGGTTAGAAATGGCGAAGGAGTAGCATTTTGTAGCCAATGTACAATATAGGTCAAAAATCAAGGTCAAAGGTCAAAGAAGACAAAGGTCGAAATTCTGTGTAGAAGTTTTGAAGCCCTCACCTAGTGCTATCACATAAAGCAAACGGAATCGAAATCGGGTTAGAAATGGCGAAGGAGTAGCATTTTGTAGCAAAATGCACAATATAGGTCAAAAATCAAGGTCAAAGGTCAAAGAAGTCAAAGGTCAAAATTCTGTGTAGAAGTTTTGAAGCCCTCAACTAGTGCCATCATATAAAGCAAACGGAATCGAAATCGGGTTAGAAATGGCGAAGGAGTAGCATTTTGTAGCAAAATGTACAATATAGGTCAAAAATCAAGGTCAAAGGTCAAAGAAGTCAAAGGTCAAAATTCTGTGTAGAAGTTCTGAAGCCCTCACCTAGTGCCATCACATAAAGCAAACGGAATCGAAATCGGGTTAGAAATGGCGAAGGAGTAGCGTTTTGAAGCAAAATGTACAATATAGGTCAAAGGTCAAGGTCAAAGGTCACGACTGAAATTCTGTGTAGAAGTTTCAAAGCTCCCATGTAGTGCTATCATATAAAGCAAACAGAATCAAAATTGGCTCATAAATGACAGAGAAGTAGCAAATTGAAGATTTTGATCACACACGGACGCACACACGGACGCACACACGGACGGACGGACGGACGGACGGACGGACGGACGGACGGACGGACGGACACACGGACACACACACGTACGGAGCCCGTTTCATAGTCCCCTGCTCGAACTCGTTCGGCGGGGACAATTAACAATACATAAAACCTAGTGAAGAAGGCGCCTTTTAAATACTAGATACTCTAGACCTACTTTGTCTTTGTTAGTCGATTTATTAATATTATTTCATTGTCATTGCGAATGTCACTGACAATGAACAGAAATAAATTTAGAAATAGAAATTGAATTGAATTATGGAATCTGCAGACTTCTGCATGCACGCAGAATGCAGTACAGTCAAAACGGGTAGGTACAAAACGCCTATCACTACACAGTTGCTAGTTGTGTGGCTAGCCAGCTGTAACGTTTAGGGTCTAGACTCGACTCTACCTAACTACAGTTGTATACACAGCCCTGTCTCACTAACCAGTTCCATGAATTCGCATAATAATTTGTTGTTTTCCATCTTGCTAGATGGGCTCCTGTAGATGCATCCCACCAGAAGCTTGTCACTTCCTGTGAGTTGGATAGTACACCAAATGTTTTCTGTGTAGTTCAAGTCAAACAAAATTTCTTGAGCTTTGAGATTTGTACTGACGTAAATCGCTAGGCCTCGGTGCTTATTTTCCTTGTCTGTATTTGTAAATACATCATATCCTTCAACTTTAATCAGTTCATGCGATACATTAAGGGTGCCCGATTTCGGGATAACTTCACATATCATAATTACTTCTGGGTTGTGTTCTCCACAAGTACTTGCAGTTCATCCATTTTGTTTATAAGAGAGTCTGCATTTGTATATAATACCTTGAATTTGTTCTGATGATTGTGCTCGACACATGTAAGCTCTAGTCCTCCCATGGGTCCTCCATTATTATGGCCGAGCCATTGGGTCTTTGGAGACCCGCCTACTGCTCCAAATACTCCATCTACTTGAATGTCATTATCATCGTCTATGTAGTGTGGCTTATGTAGAGCTGAATCCTGAGTGCTTTCCGGCAAAAAGCTCAATTTTAGGTGCCAATTTTTGGGGTGCCTACAGCAAAGTTCAAGGCCAGGCCAGTGCCCAGGTCAGGGTACTCCCGGCCGTTCAACCAGGCATGCGTACTTCATAGCTTACAGGCAAGTTGCACGCGACTGACAAGGTTACACAGAGGTCATGCAACCCAAAGGAATCAGGAATAGTGGAGAAGCCTGAATAATGGATACACTTCAGAAAACTCTTTCTAGGTTATCACCTTTCAGCAAAGATAAAAATCCTAGCATTCAGGATGGGAATGTAAATGATTCTGAATTTGATGATGACACCTCATCAGAAGTTGTATTGAAAGAGCCTACAACAAGCCATCACCCGGATGTTAATAAAGGGCCTGAACGTACGCATGCATCTAAACGTACCGGAACCAAGAAACAAGCCAGTCCTAAAGCAAAACGAACTGTAACCTTTGCCGACTCAAGCAACCATGGCCGCGATCAGGAGAAAAGAAAGGACTTAGGTCGTGCACGTGGTAAGAAGGGATCAAGCAAAAAGGACATATATATCTGTGAGTACTGTAACGAAGAGGGCATGACCCATATGATTGAGTGTGAAGCATGCGAGAGGTGGTCGTGCCTGGATTGTCACCATGTGACACTAGACATGTATCATTTCTTCACTGACGATAAGAACAGAGCCCACTGGTTCTGCAGAGATTCAATTGCAATTGAAGCAGCAAAAATCAGAATAAGTAGCAAAAATGTAACAAAAAACCTGTAACAATGTAGAAAGTGAAATGAAGGAAACCGTAGAGAAGATACTGAAAAATGCACAGGAAACAATGAAAGAGATGGTGAATGATGGAGTTAAAAAGCTCAGAAAATCTTATGCTAATGTGTGTAGAGATCAAGCTGAAGTGGATGCTAAGGTCAAAGGAGGATTACCAAACCCTGCAATTACTGTACTACAACGACCTAAGCCCAAGGGAAAAGCAAACAGCACAACTGATACTGATAGAGACAGTTCTGATGAAGGTAACTTGGACTCGAAATATGAAGTCGGGAATGTTGTGACTATGACTACAATGGAGGAGATCATGGACAGAGAAAAGAGAAAGAATAATGTTGTTTTCTACAACATACCTGAGTCCCAACAAGAACAACTGCACGACAGGGTTGCGGAAGACAAGAAAGCAGTCCTAGACATCACCAAAAATGGCCTTAAAGTACACAACATCCAAATAGTTAAAGCCATTCGCCTTGGAAGTAAACGGCAGAGTAAGACGTCAAAACCCAGAGCCCTTCTGATCCATTTGGAGAGCCCACACATGAAAAGCGAAGTACTGTCTGCATCTAGGAGGCTGCGACAAACAGACAAATGGAAGGACACATACATATCCCCTGATATGACAAGACAACAAAGGGAGGAAAGCTGGAAATTAAGACAAGAACTCAAGCAGAGGAGAGAAAACGGGGAACAGGACCTTATGATACGTCAGGGAAAAATTGTGACAAGATGGAGGAAAAATCAGCCAAAGAAGGTGAAGGGCAACAGAGACAAAGGAAAGCCAAGTGAAGCGAATCTTGAACAGCTTAAATGGGAAAGTCTGGAGAGAAGAAATGCTGTTATAAGATGGCTAAGTAATTTCCAGCTTGCTGATTGGTCAAAGCGTACTACGTGATCATTCGCGAAAAGTGTCTATCCCTGCACGCCCGTGGGATTTTCGCGCACCCAAATTGTTTAATGCACGATTATTCAGCACAAGCTGGGATAATCTCGGAGAAAGCCTACTCTGGACCATTTTCCAACGGTAAGTACAATTTCAAAATCTTTGATATTTGATTTATTTCATTATTTCTTTCTCATACAAGGTATATTCACCTCGCATTTGAAATTACTTAACTTAGCCATCTTATAAAAGGAATAACGCATTTTCCCGTCGTTGTTCAGCGATATGCAGTGCACTCAAGGTTTCTTCTTCGCATGCACACTCCACACTCACCTCTGGCTCATGTGGAGTGCGCATGCTCAGAAGAAACCTCTCGTGCACTGCATACCTGGTACTCACTAAACAACTCCGCGGAATGCGTTATTCCTATACAAGCCTCTTCCTCATGAGCAAAAAATTCAGCACAACATGGCAGCCATCAATGCACAGCACTACACATCACCCACGATTGTTAGCAACACACGACAGTACCATCCAAACAAGTTGCTGGCAATTCCTACCAGGACCCAACTCTATCGGAACTCATTTTTTCCACGCACCGCAAGGTGTAACTGCTTGGAATGGGCTTCCTAAAAACGCCCCTGAAGCCACTTCATCTGTTCATTGGAGGCCTTCAAGGGAGCTCTTCCACTCAGCATCTAGACTGAGGAACTGGATTTTTACTCGAACCATTTTTAATGCACCAACAAGCATGAACTGCAAATGAGCACCGAAGTTCAACTCCTTGGCACTACATCCCGACTTATGGATCCTGCTGAGTATCTTCGTAGAAGTAGATTACAATGCCTCCAGTCGGTACAGCCCTGTCGGTGTACATCGACAGGGCCGGGCTGTGTATAGACTCTAACGTTCGACTCTACCGAGACTATAGTATGTAGAGCCTAGAGAGGGCATCCGGCAGGCAGGGCAGGGCAAACCACGGCACCCACCGGCAGCACAAGCAGCTAGCACTAGCACTATTTAGCAGGGAAGAAGAAGGGCATAGAAGAAGGTCGTCAACACATGGGTGAAACGTCACACAAAATCAACATCATAACAACTAAACGTATCTATTTTAGCATACAAAAAAAAATAGACAACGATAGCAACATGATACCTACCATTATGTCTGAAAATAAGCCTAGATCAGATTCGATGGTGTACAGGAATGATTAGAACGATTAGCTCCCCGGAGCACAGTTTACGCAGAGGCCTGGTAACGAATGTTGACCTCTAGGGTCAATCATAAATCTAAATGGAAGTAATGCCAGTAATTTTGGTTTTGAGACTTAAAATTCAAAGGATTTTTCACGCTAAAATAATTGTGAAAATTTTTTATTTATTTTTATAAAATTAGAAAATGCATTGGTAAGGAGTGATACTGGTCTCTTTGGAATGCAAAAGCATCTCTTGCTGAAACTTGTTCAGCTCGCACACGCAGCCACTAAAGCAACATGGCGTCATCTGGTAAGTTAACCACGAAAACTCCCATATCGATCAAATCTAACTATTTCACATGCTCAGATATTGGAAAATGCCGTAGGTTTTACTAAAATACTCCAATTTGAACGATAGTCAGTTAGCATGATAATGTTTTTGTTGTAACATGCTTCATTAGTATTTCAACAAGTTCATTTACGACGCTAGCAATGAATGGGAAGCCGATCTCGCGCGCTGTTGTGCGAGCATATGCGAGGAACATTTCGCGCAAAAACGTGGGGAGGTCCGTGTTTCCTTCCCTCGCTCACACACCGTGTGCACAGCTAGCTACAGCGAAGCAACCTCCGGAGAGCTAACGTTGGAGTTGTCTAGCGTGTAATTGTGGTGCCCTCGTGTACATTCACGTGAAAATCGCACCCACATCGCGTCGCGCCCGCCCTTGATCGGCATTTTATCCATATGCCCCATGTTTGTGAACAATAGAAAATGTCTAAAATTCAAACAGCTTCATATTGTTTGCCAAAAGTTTCTGTAATCTTAAGTATTGCTCTGGACATGGACCTCAGGTGATTATTACTGTGCTTTTGATATAATAGACCCCTAAATCAGTGAGTAAATGACATTCATTCGCATTTCATGTTTTCAACAACATGCAACAGCAGACATCCTGCTGCGGGCTGCTTACCATACCACACAGTCTTGGCAGGAGATTCCTCGCTTCAGATAAGATAACCTGAAATGATCATGCAAAATTTCTGATTTCCTGCCATAAATATTTTTAAGTAACTAATCTAGCTGCTTGACCTAAAAATGATAGTCATTTTTGTGTGATCAGACTTCAGAGTGGCTACTGGCGCTGGCTAGTTTGCTAGCAGGGATTCAATCAACAAAGCATCTCCACCAGTTTACTGTTGTAAGAGGTGCATCAGGTTGGTTGAAGTCTCTGCAACATTGAGAGAAGCAGTAGCAATTGCCATTGCAATATTAAAGCAAGAGACAGAAAAATCTGTCTGTTCGGAGGAGTTTATAACATTTTAAATAATTTTGACTCTGACCGGACAGACGAAAGCTTCTGGTACTAATTAGCCATAGATGCTGCTTTTGGAGATGCGTAACTACTGTTATGTGCCTATACGTGCTGGGTGAGATACCTCACCCTCCACGATTATGTCTAATTTTAGTCCCTAGATTGACATATGTTAAAACTTTAGAAAAACAGTGTAAAAAAATAACATTAAATATTAAAAATAGAAAAAAACAAGTAAAAGTCCAGCCTCTAGTCATCTCTATGGATCTGTGAATGCCTTTCTTGTCTGTTTTTCTTAGTTTGAAATGAAAAACTTAATGCAGCACTATGTGACTTTCTGGTCTGTTGTTTTCTGTAGCGAAAAAGAAGGGAAAGATCAAGGGAACCAAGGTCAACCTGACCGAGTTCCTGTCCAAAGGCGATGACTCTCCGGCTCCTGGCACCAAAATGGTTTACTCCTCCAAGTCCTCTTGGGCTGATGAAGCACCAGACTTGGGAGATGACTGTAAGTATGAAGCCATCTGTAGCATGTTGTTCTACCCTGCATAGAATATTATGATATTCTTGCTGGGTATATGGCATGAATGTCATTTTTAGAGTGTTGTATCAAAATACATTTACCTAAGACCATCCTTGTCCTTCAACAGGGGGAGGATGTTTCAAACAATGTGACATATTGTATACTTGTATACATGAGAGATTTGTATTGAAGTGCTTGAAACTATTGGAATATCAATAATTTCTGACAGTTTGTGTTATTCTCACTTCCTAATATATGCTATTGTGTGCCTATATTTATCTTGTTTGGAGTTCTTTAAAGATATTTCCACTTTGGATTACTGTCATGCAGATTTTTTTAAAGACATTTTCTTCTCTAGGTCCCATACCATCCAACCATCGACCCTTCTTTTTGTAACCTCTTTCATTGACTCATGCTATGTCAATACTTGGGATCTCCTTTGCCCTCAGATGTCAGTCCTTGGCCCGATTCCAGTGCCGAGGCCATTGCGCTGCCCACGGCCCCCAAGAGTGCCCAGGCCATCGACATTGACAGGAGCAAGCTGCCTGAGCACCCTCCATACACCATTTACCTGGGCAACCTGCCGTTTGACTGTTCTGCAGAAGAAATCAAGAAGTTTCTTACTGGGTCCAATTGCAACGTAAGGGTGCATGCCTTCCCTTCCTAGCTGCAGTTATTTGTGGGGATGAGGAATTGGGAGTGGAAAAAGTCCTCTAAACAAGGAATTGTGAACAAAAAAATATTTTGTAAATCCAATGTGCTTCAGGGATGTACATGTAGTATCTGAAATTTCAAAGAAGATGGGAGGATTCTTAAAGGACAAGTTCACCTTCATATACATGAGGGTTTAGTGAATGCAGCAATATTTGTAGAACACATTAGTGAAAGTTTGAGGAAAATCGGACAATCTGTTCAAAAGTTATGAATTTTTGAAGTTTCTGCTCACTCAAGGCTGGATAAGAAGACTACTATAGCTTGTGATGTCACATGAGTACAACGATATAAAGAAAGAATAAAGAAAATTCAACATATTTTAACTTTTCTCGTGTAACAAAAGAACACTTGACTTCTCTCTTTCATAAGGCAGGGGGAATAATATTACCCTTAACATATGTCAGTAACAAGTCGAAGAAATGTGCACTTTATTCAAAAAGTAAAGTTTTGTGAAATTCTCTTTTTATTTCCTTTATATGGTTGTACGCATATGACATCATACACTGTGGTAGTCTTCTCATCCAGCAGTGACTACGCACATACTTTAAAAATTCATAACTTTTGAACAGATTGTGCGATTGTCCCCAAACTTTCACTGAAGTGTTCTACTAATATTGCTGCATTCACTCAATCCACATGTATATGAGGGTGGACTTGTCCTTTAACTTCGTAATCTAATTTCTCAGTATAGCAGTGTTGAATTTACTAAGGCAGACACAAAAATAATCTCTGTGCTTCAGAGGTTGCAGTGTTAACAGCTCCCTTACTACCACAGGTATCAGCTTTTGGCTTCATTTTATGCCCGATGCAGAGTTTCTCCTGTTAATCATCAATCAATGCTTAAATTCCAAATCACAGATGCAAATATGCCTCCTGGCTAATGCAATGTACAGTAAGCTCATGGCCATATTGCAGAACTGCTATTTCAGATCAGAAATGAGCTGCTTTATGTCTCCTGTTGTCCTTTCTGATTTATGTCAGTCTTCATTTCAAAAGTAATGCTCAAAATCACTAGTGAACACAGTGAACTAAGAACTTACTATGGTTCCTACCAGTACTATGCAAGCCTCCTTCCTAAGTTGTGTTTCATTCTCTTTGTCTTCAAAATCTGCTCCTTGTATAATTTGTTGGGTTGTTGTTTTTTTTTTTTTTATTTGGCATAACATGATATCCACATTAGACCTGAAATAGGAGAATCTTGATGTGCTGCTCTTCTCTGCACAATGAATTAGATTATGATATGATGAATATGATACCAATATGTTGCAGTACTGATAAGCCCTGTGGTCATTTCACAATAGGTGAAAATCTTCTTGTGTAAGAATTTAGAAGATTTGCTCATGTTTTCTGTCTGATTTGTGTCATTATCCTCACAATTTTGCTCTTCGTGTGAACCCTGCCTGCAGGTGAGTGACGTGAGATTGCCTCGCGATGGAGACCAGAGGATGAAAGGATTTGGCTACGCTGAGATCGATGACATCGAGTCTCTCTACAAAGCGCTCTCCCTGAACCATGCTGTAAGTTTGTCCCTCTTACATATTGTAGCCTGTTCTGCAATTCATCCGTAGTTTCAGTCATGGTTCACATTTGCTCAGTGTTGCAATAGGTCAAAGGTGAAGGACCTTACTTTTAAAGGCTTCTTTCTGAAGCAAACATGCGTAGCCCACATTCATGATACTGTTCAAACATGTTTTTAAAATGTTGGGGTTTTTTTTATATGCAAATAAATTTGTATCATACAAAGTGTTAAAATAAAAAGTCTCATAGTGTTGTTAATACCAACTAGAAGCAGTCTTAAATGCACAATGTGGCAATGTCTTTCTGTCCCCAAACTTTTCATCTCCTGTCATAATTAAATTGCTTTCTGGCTGCAACCATTAGGATATTTTCTCTAGTATCCTGTGATTGTACAGTGTACAAGTATTTGAGATCTGTTATGGCAGGGAGGTAGGAAGGACCTCTTCCCATCTCCCAGGTTGTGGTTAGCATAGGCTCATGTGATTGCTGAAACGAATGTTTATCATTGTCTGTATTTTGTGTCTTTGTATTGCAGCAACTGAAGTCGAGGAGGATACGTGTGGATCTTGCCAGTCAAGCCCAGACAGGTTTGTGGCAGCATTTTTCACCCTTAGTCATTCCCTTGTGAATGCCATATGATTTAGCGTATATTGTAGAACACAAAGATTATATTCATTCATTTGAGAAGTTAATCATTTTACTTATTGATGTGTTGAAATTTGCTTATTTCTGTGCCTGTTAGTTTTTGTGATAACTGATTTCAAAATCTTGATGCATTTATTTTTGTGGGTTTTAGGGGCAACTTTTCTCAGTTCAATTATTTGCATGGTAGTCATGTGCATGATTGGTATATAAGTGTAATACTGTACGCGCCGAATATTTCGTGAATTTTGGGAGTTAGGTGCTATTCGCGAAATTAAAGACTCGCGAAAATATTGACTCTGATCCCGATGTGGATGTGACGTATGCATGTATACATTTCTCAGTTCAGTACAGGACTTCATGATCGCGAATTTAACACTCGCGAAATCGTCTGGAATTCCTGATTCGCGAAAATTTATAGACTCGTGAAATATATGGCGTATACACTACTTTTGTTCTATTTCTTCAGGCTGAAATGACATCTGACCATTGTACACATTAATCAACCTGTTTGAATTTGCATTGCATGATGAGACATTCCCCCTTCAACATAATCCATGCCATGCTCTTTATCCTTTGCAGATGGCAAAATGGACAAGTTTGACAAGACAGCTGGTGACTGGAGGCGTTCTGATGAATCCCGTAGTGAGTGGAATCAGGGTAAGAGGAACTTCCTTTCATTTTATGCCTTTACACCAAAGGATACCAGAGGTATCTTGTCAGGTTGTCCATCCATTTGGCCTGGTTGTCCTTCTAGGAACATCCCAGTGGTAATGGAATGTGGCAGGAAAGGTAGAAATAACAAGACAACTATGTAGATGAAGTGATTTTTTTTGTCAGAGGTCTAGGCCAAATGTCACTGTACTGTTGCCTCAAATTTGTTATTTGAAGCAATAGATGAACAATTATAATATTATCATCATTTCGTGTGATCCCAACTTATTGAAGAAAATGGAAGGCTCAACTAAGTGGAAATTTTCATGGTGTGGAAATTTTTGCGCAACCAGGAACCCGCGCAGAAAATCAAAGCAAGCAATCAAAGCAAGCAATCAAAGCAAGCAAAAGAATATTTGCTTGCCATAGGTTCCAGTAATTTATGTCTTGATTCAGCGGAATTAAAACTTGTGAAATTCATCTTACCTGATCAAGCGCGAAATATTACTCAAGCGAAAACATCCACTTTTACAGTAGTGCATTGTTCATTATAAGCATTAAAGACATCAATTGTGTAAATGTATGTGTGTGTTCATGAGCAATCTCTTCCAAAATCCATACAAAGATAGCATTTTCTAAAAAGAAAGGCTAAAAAGAACTTCAGATTCCTGTCATAGTCATCCCCATTTGAACAGTTTCTTTCAGTCAGAAAAGTCATTGTTTTCTATGGTTGGATATACTGACTAAACTGCTTTTCTTGATGCTTAGCAAGCTAGACTGTGACTCTACTTGTGTAATTCCTCAAGAAGAGTCTATTGTGTTGGTCAAGATGTTGCAAGCGAATAAGCATGCATATCTTGGGACGATGCTTTGCCTGTGGTACTAAATTTCTCTGGTGTAGAAAAACGCCATAACAAAGTATTCTATCAAGATAATGATTGCTAATGGCGTGACTGAAAAGAAGAAAGTACTTGCGTATAGAAAGCATGAATTTTAACACTGATTTTAGTACTTTTGCTTGGTCATCTTTAGTGCTTTCTTCTTTTCTTTGTTATGACAAAATTCTCGAGGGTATAGTGCAGACTGCTGTGTTTGTAAGATTTTGTTCAGTAAATTTGGGGCCACCAGCCTAAAATCCTATTGACACTGTATGTGAACATGTTGTCTATGGGTCCTATTAAAGGAGTTAAGCACTTTAAAAACATACGAGCATACACATGTATAGGTAGAAATATAGGAGGATAGACTTGTAATCATATGAATAACAGGTGAATTATTTAATCCCTCTCAGAGCGAGATGGGTTCAAGCACTATCATAATAAAGAGTAAACATTTTCTTCTGTAATACATTTATCAACCTGTTATTACTGCACATTTTGATTCACTCTGCATATGATGTCAAACTATTCAATTGTTTGTAAGTTGTGACAGTTGCTTCATGGGCTGCATTGTATATGGTAACACTCTTACCTTGTGATGTAACTTTCTGTGTGTGAATAATATAGGTGGTTACAACAATGCCAGCAGATACAGCAGTGACAGCGACAGAAATGACAGATGGCGTGACCGAGGGGGACAGGACAGCCGAGATTCCTTCGGAGGTGGACGAGATAGGGGCGGCTATGGCAGTAGAGACCGAGGTGGATTTGACCGAGACCGCGGAGGATTTGATAGGGATCGTGGTTATGACCGAGACCGCGGATTTGATCGCGACCGGGGCTTCGACCGTGGCTACGATCGCGGTTCCGACCGTGGATTTGATCGTGGATATGACCGTGGATACAATCGTGACCGTGGTTACGATGATGACAGAGGATACAGCAGAGGAGGTGGAGGAGGAGGAGGCAGCTTTGACAGGAACTATGATCGTGGTGGTGGTGGTGGCGGTGGCGGCGGCTATGAAGGCAACTATGAGAAAGGAGGCGGCTCGGACGGTCGCGGCTTTGGCCGGGAGTGGGATCGTGACCAGGGATCAGCAGACTATGGGGGATATTCGGCTGCTCCTGATCGCGGCCAAGACTATGGCTATGACAAGGGAGGAGACAGGGGAGGTTACTCCCGCAGGGGAGGGGATAGGGGTTATGACCGACGGAATGACAGAGGGTCAGACTATGACAGAGGATACAGCAACAGCCGAGGAGGTTTCGACAGAGATGATGGACAAGGTACGTTAGAAAATCCTACAAATTGCACCAAATGGAAGCTATGAATGATACAATTGTTAAATATCACGTCAGCTAGTAACACCATGACAGGGAATATGTTTAGACAGTATGGGACCTAATGATATCAGCAAACTGAAAGTGATGATTGATTCTTTTTTTTTTTAAATAAACATGTCTGTAGACAGTGGTCATCCTTATAAAGGGGATACAATTTAACTTGTGAGATTTGTGAAAAATGAGCTGGCACATACTTGTGTGCGAAAATATTATGAATGGGAGCAATAGGAATTCTGTTTTGTGTTGAAACATTTCATTTTATTTCCTTTCCACTAGTTTAAATGTCACAAGTTGCGATGAGAATTAGCATGTAGATGTCAGATCCTGTTTGTGGAAGATGCATGCATAATGATTTAGTCTGATGCCAGTCACATATCACATGATAATGCCACACCCTGATTTTCTTCCACCAGATGGTTGGAGGAGAAATGATGATAGTGGACCTCCAAGGAGAGGCAGAGATGAAGAGGACTATGGACCGCCAAGAGATAGAGGTGAGTTCATTCATTCATTCATTCATTCATTCATTCATTCATTCATTCATTCATTCATTCATTCATTCATTCATTCATTCATTCATTATTTCCATATAATGAATGAACACAACTGCCTTTCCATGTCAAAACATAATATTTAAAAAAATCAAAACACAATTGCCTTGGTACAATTTATATATTTTCAGGCTTTCAAGTGGCCCTACTTTTCCTACTTTTTCCTACTTTTTTACTGCTGTCCCTATTTTTCCTACTTTTTCCTGCTTTTTTGGTGAAAAATCCCGCAAAAAAAAAAAAAAAAAAAAATGTGCAAGGCTACCCGGTACTTGAATAGTTTATATTCAGAAATGATGAGTAGACTCTAGTTGCAGATTCTTACTGGTGGGGAGAGCCTCTTCAGAATGAAAGAGGGATAACACAGACCAATCAACCACAAGACTGCTGCCAGCCTCAGCTTTTGCTCCTGTGCAGATGTGATTGATCCCACTGATATTGCAGCCTAGGACTTGGAGCAGTGCTCAACCAGCTCTCATCATCGCTCAAAATTACCAGGTAAGCTTGCCATATACCTAAAAATAGAATTTGACATGTGACTTCCAAAGAATACAACTGAGGTGAAAATGCTGCCTACAGCCAGTTTTAATGGATGTAGAGTTCAAGCATATCATGTCTAATGCATGTGCTGGAATGCAAATCCTCAGAAAACAGAAATTTCCTTTGCTAAAATATGGTTTACTACGTAAATCGTAAAGGTCATGTCAAAACAAGAAATGACACCTTCAGATCCCCTTTGCCTGAAATCCTTCAATAATATATGTTTTGATAATAATAATTAACAATGATTGCAATATGAAAAACTTAATATAAAAGTAAGTTTTTCACCACAGAAACTAGATCTGGTTGATGTGAGGATGAGTTATTCCCAAGAAAGCATGGATTGGTAGGGACCCATTTGCATGAAACTTGCATATTACTGGGGCTAAATCAAAAGCACTGCTCCCAAAGGTAAACTGGACCTTTAACATGAGACATATGACTTGTGATATCTATTTGAATCATGGTCAGGTGGTAGATATGACTACCAGAAACCTTAATTCATCTGAAGGTAAACAGCTGAGGAAAGTTAGTTGCTGAAAAATCAGATGAACAAGAAGAAATGTTTAATTAACAGATCCCACACATTGTTGACAAGGAGTGAGAACAACAGTAATTAGCCATCGTGAAAGATAAAGACTAATAGAGCAGAAACCTCTTTATGGACAATCTTAAAAGTTGATGGCTTGTATACATCTTACAAGTATTGTCTAAGAGGTTGAATTGCATCATAGGTAAGACATACATTACCTCGAAGAACTTAAAAGAAAGTAGGAAATGGAGGAACTTCACAGAAAACAAACACAAAAATAATATTTCAGTAACATTTAAAGATTGATTGAAGTTTAAACCATGAGACGTTGAAGTTCACTTCCTGACAAAACTTACAAACTATCAGGAATATGTAGAGAGAAAAGCCATCTAAAGCATTACCTGAGAAAAAACCCTAACATTCAAGAAAGATAATGAATGCATATTCCACAAATAAGAGCAAGTGTGTGGATGTTTTAAGTTGGACCGCCAAGAACAGTTTGTTAAGTTTAGAGGAAACAACTTGCAGAAAAATTAGAAGCCATGATGTCTTTTTATTCCACAGATCTTGCAAATTTTAGTTAAGGCTGAACATCTTTTTATTACCCAGCTAGTTTGAACAAGATGTGAGAAAATGGTAGAACAGAAATATCGTGATGAAAGTGGTCAAAGTGTCATGAGTCGTTTGAAGTGACATATCCAAAATATTGAACCATCTGAAAGAGTCTTGGTAAAATGTGAGACAGGGAAACTTCTTAAAGAAGAAAAAAGTGAATGGATGGATGTGTATGCCAATTGTGTCAACATACAAAACTGTAAGTTGAAGGTGAAAACCAACAGAACAATGGAGAGTATCGAAATTGAAAGGGCACAAATACACTGTATTTAAGTGCGGGGGGGGGGGGGGATGGGAACAGTGGCGTATCTAGGGGGGGCAAGGGGGGGCACGTGCCCTGGGCGCCACTCCTTGGGGGCGCCGAAAATGAAAAAATGAAGAAAAAAAAGAAGAAGAAAAAGAAAAAAAAGAAGAAAAAAAAAAGAATGAAAGAAGAAGAAGAAGAAGAAAAAAAAAACCTCGCCCGGACCGGGAAGAAGGGGGGGGGGGGGGGGGGGGGGGAAGAAAACCAAATCAAACAAGACAAAAACAAAAAATGACAATGTTTATTGTGTTCACACAAGAATTCCATGTTTTGTAAGCTGAAATTTTGGCTCACTCGCTGCGCTCGCTCGCCAAAATTTTTATATATAAAAAAGAAGATAAGAACAAAACGTGATAATGATGCGGACGAAATGACAATGTATATTGTGTTCACACATGCCATCGTTAGAAGGCAAAATGCTACACGGAGCAGCGGCTGCAATTTTATTTCTTTCGTTCTGAAGCGATCGCCCATTGGATCGAACGAGGGCGCCAAAGGTGTCGAACATACGGGGGTGGGGGGGCGCAAAAAACCAACTCAAACAAGATAAGAACAAAACGCAATGATGATGGGGAAATACACAAATACTATATCTTGATTAGAATTGTAAGATTTGATAAGCAAAAAATGACAAGAATTCCATGTTTTGTAGGCTGAAACAGAAATTTTCGGCTCGCTCTCTGCGCTCGCTCGCCAAAATTTATCAAAAAAAAAAGGCAAGAACAAAACGTGATGATGGCGCTGAAATATACATTTTGTACAAAATTCGGCTCACTCGTGCGTACTAATTTGGAGTATTTTTTCAAGTCCTCAGTTTGTTGGTATAAATCATTATCTATAAGGCCGTCACTATATCTTGATTAGAATTGTAAGATTTGATAAGCAAAAAATGACAAGAATTCCATGTTTTGTAGGCTGAAATACAAAATTTTTTTTTATCCAAAAAAAAAAAGAGATAAGAAAGGAACATGATGATTACGCGGAAATATACAAAAATTTTCGGTTTGCTCGCTGCGCTCGCTGGCCAAAATTTATCTAAATTTATTACATTTAAATCACTCTCAAAAGACCCCTTTTAAGTGCTTGAAAAAGCATATCATGTGGACTTTTTTAAAATTCCCTACTGGGATGGGGTTGGGGTTGAACACTTTTCAGAAATTAGGGGCGCAATTTTCGCGCTTGCCCCGGGCGCCATTTTCCCTAGATACGCCACTGGATGGGAACTGCATGGTAAATATACAGATCTTCTAGAGTGTATTTGCTCTCAAACAACCAGAGAAATCAGAGAAGCTAGCAAGGACTAAAATGATAATGACAGTCACTGTTTATTTATTCTCCAGATCTTGCAAAGAGTAGTCTATAAGATTAACATGCTGAAATACTGAGCCAGTAGAATATCTGTAGAATGAAAAACAGAATCTCAACCATGTAAAATTTCAAAGGCGGAAGGATGTAATATTCTCAAAATATATGAAGAAGTTTGATTTCAAGAACATTGAATGAACTTAAAAGTGCCTGGAATGATTGCAAAATGGAGAATCTTCTTGAAAAGGTCAAATAGCTGTATGTGTATTCAACAAAAAGGGTCATGATGAGCTGAAAAAAAGTTGAATGTAAAGAACTATTAACTATCTCCAGTAAATGTGGCAAATATTGCAAACAGTAGTAAGTCATTGGAAAGTACAGAATGATTATTTTCTACAACTCTTTCTAAATTAACAAATGTAAGTTGATTCAAGAATTGATGAAATCTAGCATCAACAGGAACACCAAAGAAATGAAAACTTATTTATTTGTTATCTACAGAAAATTATCAAAAAACAGAGTCATTTTTTGCTACCTATAAAGTCGGTAAGACTACAGACAGTGAGAAATGATAAAAGCAGATGTACATGTATGCTCCTCACATCTTGTAAAGTGGAGTCATTTGGTTATATTACAGTCTTATGTTACTCTACATGCAAAAATACTACATTTCCCTGATGCTGAAATGTAAAGTATAAATGATGTCCTTTTTTTTCTCTCTCTCTTTGGATGTTTTGTGTTCTATTGGTTTAAGTGTTTCAAATTGAGCTTGCCTTGTGTTTCCATCTATATCATATGATTATAAAGATAATCTATATCACTGGAAATTCAGTTGTGGACACTGTGCCATAAACTCACAGTATCTGAGTGTGTAGATTTGTAGTGGGCCAGGATTTGCAAAATAAAGATGTCAATGCATTGGTAGATATAATTTCACTTCGTAAGGCCTCACTGTCATGAGACAACCCATTCTTCACGCATGTCTTGCTAGAAATGTAATATGATAGCACATGCTCTCAGAGACTAATACTGAGTGCTACGTATAAGTAGTTTAAATTATCCTGTTATTTTGAAATATTTGAACACATGTTAAGTGCTTACATGTATTTGAAATTGAAAGTCTCTTGGAAAGATATAATTTCACTTCGTAAGGCCTCACTGTCATGAGACAACCCATACTTCATGCATGTCTTGCTAGAAATGTAATATGATAGCACATGTTCTCAGAGACTAATACTGAGCGCTACATATAAGTAGTTTAAATTATCCTGTTATTTTGAAATGTTTGAACACATGTTAAGTGCGTACATGTATTTGAAATTGAAAGTCTCTTGGAAAGTAAGTATATTGCTTACATCTCATGGTCATTCAGCTGGAAGTTGAAAGCATACTAAGTTGTTGTGAGCATCACTTGAATAGCTTTGTCAAACATCCTTATATCCAGTCTTCTTCACACTTTTAAATGAAACATATCTCCACAACTTCAAATGAATGTAGATAAAAGTGTAATTTTTTTTAAATTGCTTTTGTCAAATATCCTTATTTCCAATCTTTTTTACATTTTGGAATGAACCACATATCTTCACAACTTCAAAACATTCAAATGAATGTAGATAAAAGATGCCATCTTTTAATTATGGAAGTGTATAACATACCTTTGGCATAGGTGTATAACTTACACATCATGGAATGTTTATGTCATATTTTGTGGGATGATATGTGACCGTCCATCACAAAACCAACAAAAAGTCGCATGCACTGATTTTGTATTAGGACTGAAAATAGATGATATGGGCCAATCCAGCCAATCGTATGTTTTTCATATTTTCTGAAAGAGCAAGTCCTCTTCTATATTATACTAAAGTTTAGGATCATAAAACGAAAAGGAAATTGTGTTTTTTAGCAGTTTTTTCTGGAACACTGTTTGGTAGAATAGTGTGATTAGGTGTTTCTCATAGAGTCATCTGTTCATTTCTTAAAAACCCTGTCCATACTTTTAACTTTCAACTCCAATAACTTTAGAAAGGACGATGCTTCTGCTTTGAAAGTTGGCATTGATCACCTACAGAATGTGTTAATAAAGCATGCGCAGCTTAATCTGATAATCTCTTCATTGTTGTAGCTCCAGTGGTTAACATTCTGTTATTTGTTCCATTCATTGCACAGCTAGCACGGCTTGATAAAGATTGAGCGCTTGAATAAACGCTATACTTCAGGAGCCCCTTTTTTCAGTTCACATTTTCCGGAGTGTGTGCTTTCATTCCAATATTAGGATAGGTTAGGAGAGACCATTTGAATCAAGTTATACATCATTTTTCATCTTTAAGTTTGCTCTTTCAGAATCTGCTCTTAATTAAAAATCCATGTTTGGCAACTTTTTGTTGGTGTTGCGATGCAGGATCACATATATGGTAGGTGTTCATGTCAATCACAAAATTATGTCTTTTCTATGTAAGTATTGTAATAAGTGATCAAGATTCATATTGACTGTACGGTTGAACATGCATTTGTGCTTGTTACCAGACATTGTTGTAACGAACGTCTGCCTTTGTTGTATTTTTCAGGCTCTCCCAGGAGCAAAAGTGAGGCTGAGGCAGCAGGGTTGTGAGTACAAATTAATATTTACATGTAACGTCAAGAGTTCTGGTGAGTATCGACGAAAACTACTCCAAAAAGCCTGCACATGTCCTGATTTATTCCTACTTTTTTTCTTTAATGCCCTACTTTTTCCCTCTCCTGTCCTACTTTTTCCTACTTTTTTAGAGATTTTGTTCCTACTTTATTCCTACTTTTTTACATTATCCTGCTTGAAAGCCTGCATTTTGAATGGAGGGATCATAGAAAGCACACAAGAGGCTTGTTGGAAATGATCCCCTACAAACAATTATCAATACATTTCAACTATTAAACAATTATCATACAAATTCATTTGATAAAACAAAGGTGGAAGATTCAATGAAAAGAGAAGGAAAGAGACAGAGGTGGAAACAATGCATACTTATACTTATAGTTTCAAGTACATTTCATCAAAAATATATATTTTTTAAATTTTTTTGTTTATTTCTGCCGAGTGTCAAACACTCTGTGTCTTTTCCTCATTACCACCTTATCTCACACTTATGTGAATTGGATAAAACAAGGAATTAGAAAGAGAGAGTGAGAGAAGTAGGGAGGTCAGTGTTTTGGAGATAAATGGAGCTGTGTGTGTATGTTGCTGAGTCAAGGTTTTTATGCCTCCACCACAAAGTGTCGCCGGAGGCATTATGTGTTCGGGTTGTCAGTCCATCCGTCCATTATCAATTTTGTGAACAGCGTAACTTAAGAACCGTTTGAGTTATCCAAATGAAACTTGGCATATGTATGTATGAGTGCACAAAGTACTGCCTATCAGTTGATTTTTTTTTGGTTGATGTTGTTGTTGTTGTGCACTCTCAAGGTCAGAGTCAAAGTTCAAGGTCAAATTCTTAGAATTTCACTATTTTTCCCATACAACAATGTATCTCTGTAATGCCTGAAGGTATTTTCATGAAACTAAGCATATACATATACTACCATGCCAGCATTCTTTAAGCAAAGTTTTGCACCATGGAGTCAAAGTTCAAAGGTCAGAGATCAAGTCAAAATACTCAAATTCCTGAATACTTGCTCTTTGAAACAATTTAACCATCCAAATGAAATCTGGTTCAAGAAATGTATAAACACTGAACAAATTTGGGCTTATGCCATCAAACTTTCAAACATATCATTTAAACTTTTACCAATCATGTGAAACTGTTATCTGCCACTGTCAAGGTGTATAAAAGACTTACAGGAGAATGATGCAATATGGTGGAGGCATACTCACTTGCCATGGCAACATTTCTAGTATATGCTGGAATTGGCAGTGACCTACCTCGTGGACATATTTGAGACCATATTGCATAAAGAAAGAAATGTTCTTAGTAGAGCTACTTGAATCCAGATGAGAGTCAATGAATTTAAGCCATCCTTTGATAAGTTCAGAATTCATATATTGATGTCTAATTGCTGCTGAAGTACTATCTCTGCTGATTGATAACAGCCATGTTATATAGGTATGCAGTGTGCATATACACCATACCATAATGACCTTTAATACAACAAAGGAGGCAAATCCTTGGAGTGGTATTTAGAATGAGACCACTGTTTGAGTCATACATTGCTTTCATGGAAGTTTGTGCACTTTACCTTACGCATGTGGTTTCATAGAGCGCTTGTGATGTTATATTTAGAATCAGATAGCCTAAATGAATGTTGTTTATCAGAATCTAAAAGCCGAGATGAATGTATGTGTTCTTCTATGTGTCTGTACCTGTAATTAGATTTATTGTAGGACATGAAATGTTTTAGCAAGAGTGGCACTTAGTATTCCTGTGTTTGTCATCAGAGCCTCCACGTGAGAGAAAGAAGCTGGTTCTGCAAAAGAGGACCCAGCCCCGAGACACGAGCTCTGCCGTATCCAACTCGGCCATCTTTGGCGGAGCGAAACCGGTTGACACGGCAACCAGGGAGCGGCAGATTGAGGAGAAGCTGGAGAGAGAGAGGAGGGAGAAGGAGCAGATTACCAAGCCACCTGTGGTGGAGCGGGAACCTCCCAGGAAAGAGGGGTAAGTCACAGGACTGCCAGCCTGTGGCAGATATGAGGCCTCCACGTAAATCTCACAAGTTATACGAGCTTTCAAAATGCGTCAGTTTTAGTTGTCTATGAAAAATCCTTTGAATATATGATGAACTTAAATTTTTGAAATATAGCTCTTGAAAGATATTTCCACATTGTAGGCAACATGTTGAAGAAATTCTGAGCTGTAAGTCTGCCAGGTTTTATGGCATTTTTTTTTTTTCTGTGTTTACTACTGTGTTTCTGTATACTGATAGATTTGGGACATGAAACTTGATCCTTGGATAGTCATTTGAAAGTCTTTGAAATTAAAATATCCGAGTTTGCACAATCCCTGAATCTGTGAGGTACCACATTATTTTAAGAATGGTGTAGAGTCTTTGAAGAAATGTGCTTTGTTTTGTGTGTGTTTGCTGTTGTAGGGATATGTAACATTGTAGGGATATTTTGATAAAGTTTATATTTTCCAAAACTTTGAAAAGGGTCTTGAAAATTATTTCTACTTTTTTTTCCTCCATATTTTTCAAGCAGTCTTTGGAGTGACCTTGCTGTTATATCTGTTATATGTTCACATTTGTCTTGAGAGCTGAGACAGGTAAAAATACTTCTAGAAATATTCATTCCATTTTTAGAACAGACATTTTTTTGTTCTGCAGATACATAAATATATTTGTGCTCTATCTTAATACAGCAAAAATGGTGATGTTAAAGGACAAGTTCACCTTCATAAACACAAGGATTGAGAGAATGCAACAATATTAGTAGAACACATCAGTGAAAGTTTGAGGAAAATTGGACAGTCGATGCAAAACTAATGAATTTTAAAATTTTTGTGTTGGAACCGCTGGATGAGGAGACTACTACAGCTTGTGAGTCATATGCGTACAACAGTATAAAGAAAATGTAAAAGAAAATTCAACATATTTTCCCTTTTTTTCGCATAATAAAAGAGCTCTCGACTTGCCTCTATCTAAAGGCAGGGGGAATAATATTACCCGTAACATTTGTCGGTAACGAGTCAGGGGAATGTGTACTTTTTTCAAAAGATGGCATTTTGTGAAATTCTCTTTATATTTTCCTTATATTGTTGTACGCATGTGACATCTAAGTTATTCATACACTGCAGTAGTCTTCTCATCCAGCGGTTACTGTACAAAAACTTCAAAAATTCATAACTTTTGAACGGATTGTCTGATTTTCCTCAAACTTTCAATGATGTGTTCTACTAATATTGCTACATTCTCTCAATCCTTATGTTTATGAAGGTGAACTTGTCCTTTAACATGTCACATATATTTTTAAATTTTTTATATTTTTGAATTAGAACGTGACAGATATAGGTAAGGGACTTCAACAGTTTTATGTATTGTTCTTTTGAAAACAGGGGTTTGCCTTCATAATTTGTTCAGTATAGATTTTTGATGTTCTTTGGATTTGCAAGAAAATGAAATGCCATTGATGTCTGCTAACTCTTCTTTATGCAGTGGGGGACAGGAGCACGGTCGTGTGAGACGGGATAGTGAGAGGTCAGAAGGTCGTGAGGGGCGGACTCGTCATAGTAGCTCTGGTTCCGGGAGAGGAGGCCCTAGACCAGGTAAGGCTGCTAAGTAGGGTAACTGCTAAGATGCCTCCCTATCATCTTATATATTGTGATAAGAGTTCTCCCACAATAAAATTTTAAGGACTAACAACGGCTTACATCTGAGGGTAATTGAATGAGATGAATGGGTTGCCAGTTTTACTTCTAAGCAGCTTTGAAGTAATCTCTCTTCAAATATATCTCTAGTAGTTTGTATGTTTATTTACATAAATTTGTTCTGCTGTCTGTGTATTTTCACTTTCACAATTTGCAATTCTGATTGCAATTCTGTGTAATTCATTCCTCTTCTACTTTGTCTCCTTGAAAGTGATCATGAGGAGAGAGAGTGAGCGTTCAAATGATGAAGAGGTGTTCCACAAGGAAGAACAGGCCCCTGTGTCCCCCACTCCCACCTCCCCTCCCCCTCCCAAGACGCCTACCTCCCCCCGCCAGGACGATGTCAAGATGGTTCCTGCCCCACCTCCAAAGGTCAGTGATCTTACACTACAACTATGTTGTGGCCCTTGCATGTTCCTTACTTTCATGTTTCTGTGTTACTGATATGATTTAAAGAAAGGCATTACAGGAAAACATTCAAGTTAGGCTCAGTGTAGGGGAAGGTTCATTGTATTGTTTTTTATGCAAGTAATCTGAAGAAAAGTAGCATGAACTCGGCCAATGTGTGTGTGTGGTTTTGACCAATATTACTGTTTGTTTGATCAAAAATATTTGAACCTTGAAATTCCATAACTTTCTGTAATTTGAGGTCTGATTCTGATGCTGTTTTATTGTTCCAATTATCAAATTTTACTCACTTATTGAAGACACCTTGAACATAGTGTTGGATTGCCTTGTATGACTTCACAACAGTTAGGCAACAATAAGTTAACGAGGAAACTGACAGGCAGATATTGATTTATACCTCTGTTGCAATGTACCAAGGTGTGTTAGAGGGTTGGTCTAGAGAACTTTCGGAGAGAATGATTCAATCTCGACACTTTCCCTGACAGGAAAATGCTTGGGCAAAAAGGAGTGAGACAGTAGCAGCCCCAGCAGGGAGTGGAGGGCAGTCCCAGCCACCCGTACGCCCCGCCCAGAGTGACCGACCCCCCAGCGAGTCGGCTCCCAGAAGGGACAGTGGTGGGAGTGACAGACCCAGGGGACGAGGAGGAGCCACTTCGGGGGCAGGGAGAGGCCGCGGCGGGCCTGGCAGTCAAGGTGCGTGGTCGAGAGGCCAAGGACCAAGATCAGGTCAGTCTCCTGACTGCCGATGAAGAACCTTTTCCTTTTTGGCTCAGTGCTCACAGAGAAGTCTTTCAGTGTCTTTGAGATGGTCATCTCTTTTCATCAGTTGCTTTTAATATTTTCTTCTATTTTAACAAATTTTGTTGGGAAAAAGTTGTCAATTTCATTTCTGTGGGGAAAATTTAAACTGTCCTTTTAGCACGGCAAAGTTAATGCTTTTATATATGTTGGTTTTTATCAGTATCATCATCGACTAGTATCGTCATTGAAATGTCAAGTGCTCAGGATAATGATATCAGTAACAGTCGTATGAATTGAAAGATAATGGTGGTGTTAAAGTAAGGTTCTATGATAATTGAAGCAAATTAATATCCTGGGGAAATTGAAATGCTATATTTCACTGAAGTTGCTCTACCCCCTTCAAGTTAACCCTGTGAAGACTAGTCCCCGAGTATACTCGACAGATGTCCGTTGGAAATGCATGTTATGGCAAGATCTGCTTATCCTTAACGGGTTAGTAAAACTGAAAAGAAGAGGAAGGACACAAAACTGTAGCTTTTAGGTATCAAATAGTAATGGGAGTGTGGAATGTGTGATAAGTGCTTCAGTGTGGATTATTTTATAAAGCCCATTATGTATAACCTTTTTCTATTGTCTTTGTAACAGATGGTGGCCAGAGGCGTGATAGTGACCGGAGAGATGGTCCCCCCAAAACTAAACCCTCTCCCTCCATGCCCAAGTATGAAGAGCCCAAACCAAAGGTATGGAAAGCTTGCAACATTTGTTTGTTTTGTTCATAGTACTCGCGCTTCAATTTCACACTTTGTGTGTGAAAATGTTTTTGTCGATTTCCGGAGTTTTAGCCATGTTTTGATTCTGCACTTTTCTTGAAGTGGTAATCAAGTATGGACATGAGATTTTGATTCATGCTGCTAGATCCCTCAATGTAGGCATATAATTACGTAACTGGGTTATGGAGAATAGAAATCAAATACTTCAGATATTTACATAGATGAAGGGCAATTTGTCAATCAGTTGCAAGACTTCTGACAGGTTGGTGTAAAATTACAAATCGTTGTCTTACTCTATGGGTGCCATGTTCGCACACCTAACTCAGTCAACGGCTTGCCATCTTTCTAATATATTTTGCTCAAGCGCATAACCACACACAAACCCATTTGTTTTGAATACTGGCCATTTGCAAGAAAGATAGCCATAGAATAGATTAGTTGGATAATTTACGTCACAGGAAAGCTTGCAATTTTCTCTATGATTTCTGCTGTGCTGCATTCCTGACATAAACACTTTTATGAAAAGGTACATGGCTTTGAAAAACAGAATGTTTTCCTAAAGTGCTCATGCATTACAGTCTCAGAATAATGCTACACACAGGGGGTTTACACCATGGTGCACAAGCGTTAAACAAACCAACCTGTAGTACTCTATTGTTAATGTTTACGTTGCATTATTTCCTGTTTAGTAATGACACGCTGTGCTTTGTTAACGGATGGCATAGCAGATAAGACAGATGTAGGGCTGTACAAAGATGTTGTGATGATATACTTTTTCAGACATTACTACAACTCATATACATCTCAAGAGGTGGGGAATAGTATGTGAACTTTGTAATGAATGAGTAAGACTCATAACAACTCTTCAGCTACAGTTAGTACTAAAGCTAAGGGAATCCTGCTCCGGGTAATTACAGAAAATGCTACAAAACCTGTCAATGGCTAGCCATCCATCCGTATGTGAGAGTTTGATTGTAATTTCATGGTCCTGTATTATGCTTTCACTGGTTTCCTTCTCCCGTGCAGGAATGGGCTGACTCCAACAAGTTTTCATCACTCCTTGAGGACGAGCTGGGCAACGCGTCGGACTAGATGTCTCGGGTGATGCATCCTCATGCCTCTTGAGTTGGTCTTCAATTTCTCTCCCATATCCCATAGATTAAAGTAGTCAGCTTCTTTGTCAGGAGAAAGGCAAATATTTTCAAGGAGCTGTTTCCATTCTTACTTTAAGATTTAATGATTTTATTTGCTGTACAAAAGGTAAAGAAGCCAGCTACTAATTGTAAGATATACATTTACCATTGGGAGAGTACCTCATATTTTTTATGAAAGCTGTCAAGTTTTTGTCCGTGTTTAGTCAGAGAATTAAAGGTGTTTTGTTCTGTAACTTTAAGCTGGACATTTTGGACAGATGTTGGGAATTTTGCTTCTGTTTGTGCATGGCTGTTTTTGTGTAGTCAGTGCCGCGATATGAGCTGTATTCTGGTGTTGGTTTGGAAACGGACATTTGCCTGTAGCAGTGGACTTTCTCAGAATATGAGAGAACGATAGGAAAGATGATGGTGTCGTGGGGAAAGGCATCTGGGGCACGGCTGTCTGTATTCCACACTGTGCTACTCCCATTGCTTTTACAAAATGCATCACTGATCATCTTTTGGCTATCTACGCATACACAGGCACTAAGGGGCTAAACCTGCAGATATAAAAATACAGAAGAATAAACAAAAGTAAACTAAACCATTTCTTCTGTAAAACACTCTAGTAGTTTGAACATGATATAAATATAGTATATGCATTAGACTTGTTATGTAATAGTAGGCAGCTAATTAAGATGGCTCTGTCTTTCTCCTCTAAAATCAAAGTTCATTACATTTAGTTTCTGCTTCTCTATTTCTTTTTGCGGTGGGGGGGGGGGGGGAAGTATCCTATAAATTTGTGTTTATTTTGTTCAGTTTTAACACCAATGCATCCTATATCAGGAATGTACAATTTGTTGGTTAACAGATTCTATAAACGATTTACTGTGTTCAGCAGATCTGTAATCAGCAAGGTTTGTGGCATGTTTCAGTCTCCAATTTACCTTGCATTTGCAGGGGTCGCACTTAACTTTTTTTTAAAACTAGCCAGGCGGACTACTTAGAATCAATTTTGACACTGAAGCAATATTTTGGCTCGCCAGACGGACTAGTTACTTCAGAATTTTATGATTTTTAGCTAGTCCGACATGATTTTGGGTGGCCAATGGCCAGCGGACCATCGCCAATTTCGAACCCTGATTTGTTGATTTTTTGTACCAAAGTGATGATCAATATCACATAAAAGTTGGAACAATAATGGAAAAAATTGATTCTGTGGAGAGGTTGGGCATAAGTCAATTTCTGCAGTATTTGTTATTATCGTACCAGCGTGTTTTAAAGCCTGATCTGTGGCTGTCAATAGTGTTGCAGAATGTTGAAACTACATTCTTTTCAACCATGCATAGTATTAACAACTTTGTGAGAACTGTACAGATGAATGAGGCGAAGAAATGACATATCATTTCTGTGACATATCATTTTTCTTGATGATTACAAATGTGATACCAGTTTGTATAAAAGGAAGGACATACCAGTAATTGACAGTTTTTGTGTTTATTCTGTCACTTTTGACACCCGTAGGTTGTGTACAATTTTATGTGCATATTATATTTGAAATATTTCATGTATAGATAACAACGCATCTGAGGTTAATCACCGAAACTGCCCCATTATTTCTTCATCTTACTATAGTTAGAGTGTTCACACGTAGAACCAGATGTAGGATATACTTTGCCTTTTTGTTTTTCAAAGAATATTTTTTTTGCTTGCTTACGCATCAAGAGATTGGGAAGACCTCTGTATCAGAGACTTGATTTCAAATTTCAGCATTTTGAAGCGTGTCCTGAATCCTGCATTTGCATTCAGGCAAAAAGTATTTATTGCAGTGCAAGTGTATAGAGTGTTATTAATTGTACTTCCATCAGATGTTTCAAGTATAGGGTGTGGAGACACGATGAGTGAGAAATTTAAGACATGACCAAATTTTACTCATTTCTGTGAGTGTTTGATTTTGATTGTGATTTTACTCCCACTGAATTTGAATGTGCAGATTAACTTAAATATGGAATGCCTGCTTAATTTTCTTCTTTCTTTCCAGTGGCACTTTTCCCCAATCAAATCTCTATTAAGAGTGGGATAGTGAGTAATCTCTTCAGTCAGTGCACTCATATGCCAAGATGCCAGGGAGAGTTTTGGTGTATCACTGCGTCAGAGCAGTTAACGTGTTATTCACAAGTATTTGTTCTTATATTTAGTAGATGATAGATACACTAATCTAATGTCAGGCCAGTCATAGGGGAAACTCATGTATCGATGCCACCACCACATTTGTCATTTTCTAGGTAGAGAGGTAGCAATACAGTCAACTCCTGTTAAAACGATTCTCGGGACCTGAAGTTTTCTTTTGTTATATCAAAATGTTGTTTTAACAGAAAAAATTAAACAGTAAAAGATACAGAGCCACACTCGTCTTTTTCTAGTCGGAGAAGTAGCAATACAGTTGACTCCTGTTATAACAAAGTCCTTGGGACTGGAAGTTTTCTTTCGTCATGATCAGAATTTCGTTATAATGGAATCAAGAAACAGTAAAAGATATTGAGCTGATAATGTTGAGGCCTGAATTTTTACTTTGTAAGCTTCATTTCATTATCGCCGTGTTTGTTATAACTGGAGTGCACTGTACTGATTTATTATGTTGCTTGCCATTGGTTTGCATGTGATTAAATTCAGCCCAAATGAAATACATGTATACCTTTTGAAAGAAACTCTCACATATGATACAAAAAAGATGAGTGTGATGCTGCATTGAACCAGGTAATCTGAAATTGTGATCCAATGTTGTGGAACTCATTTTGCAAAAGTGAGTGCCAGTGGATGGACCATGATGTTTACACAGACACTGAGAAGCCAGCCTATCAGTGGTGAATTCTCACCACCGGGCACACTTACACAGATATTGTATGACGTTTCAATGCAATCAGTGTCAACTGACATCTTGTAGATGGAGCCAGGTGACGTCTCATGCTATTCCAAGAACGATTTCTGAGAGAAAATGAGAGTAATAGTATTGTGCTCTCATTTATCTGCTATAAGGTTGATTTGAAGCGTATGTATTTCTTTCTGATATGCATTGTGTTGCAGTTGGCAAGAAAGAAAAACTCAACAATTTACTCTATGTCAATTACCTTCAATTTTGTATTGTAACATCAAGTACATGTACTGCAAGTCTGACAGCCATGCAGTTTCATAGTGATGTAGAAACCATCTATCTTACATACATGTATGTACTGACTGTTAATTTCACATGTATATTAGTGTACATTTTTGACAGGTTTGACAGGTTTGTTTTTCCAATCAGATGATTCATTTGTCATATATTTGGGGGCATTGCTTAGGATTCTGTTGTTTTTGTGCAAACTCGTGGCGTATCCCAATGCTTGTCAAAAGTAGTTTCTAGAACTTCTGAATCACATCCATATACACTTGTACATGTACTTCATTGAGTTCAAAGCCAAGTCCCAAGGTGATAGGGAATGTCCTGATGTGACTTACGAGGCAGGAGCCTTCTTCCAAACTCCCACATTTCTTACCACCTGTTGTCTTTATGTTAATGGAAGTTTGTTCGGGCATCCTACTGGCAAGATTTGAATTTGGGACATAGTGCCTATATACCATGCTTTCAGAGATGTGTAACTATTCATGGAACTTCCTTTAAATATCCTTGTGTACTTATGCCTGGTGTTGCATGCATGAGGTATAAAACAAAGAGGACTTCTCATTGTTTGCTTAAATGAGGGAGGTCAAAAGAAGATTTTTTTTTTCTTTTTAACCTCTTCCTTGCATATATATTTCACACATTTGGTTGTAGCGAGCGCTTAGCTCACAGTTTGGGGGTACAAACTGTCATTTTATGCTACAGCGAGTGCTCCGCTTTGCTTTCTGCTGACCTCGGTGATTATAGGGAATAGAAACCTGTTGGTAATTCAAAGGTGTGAAGCAGGTTAGAAGCCATGAAATATGTAAACGAATAATGAAAGTGTTTCATAAAGCTGCATCTCTGATCTGGGTGTAACTGCATGTTAGAATCAAGTCTTTTTTTGTGATATATGTGTACATGCTTCTCCGCTTAGTTATTTGAAAACTCATTACTGTGCATTGCACAACAGCAGAAAGATTGGTTCATTGGACGTTATGCAGTTCTGCAAATTTGTAGGTTTTGAGAAGTCGAACTACTGAGCGTATCACATTTTTACCTTTTTTGGTGTCTGGATGCGATATTTTGTTTCCCCTTGATGTGACAAGGTTTTTCTCTTCATTTTCATGATGCTTGCTGCAATCTTCTTTTCTCTACGGACTTCAGATGTGGTGTCTCATTTACAAACCACATCAAACTGATTAGCTTCAGTTGTATAGTCTCCTTTGAGACTCTTGTGCATTTTTCTCCCTTGCATTTAGCTGACATCATTGACAAACTGGGGGACGTTTCATGAAGGAACTTGTCGGATAAAATGTCCGACAAGTCAATAATATCCGACAAGTTCAGAGAAATCAGCCAATCAGACTAAAGAACTTCTCAAAACTTGTCGGATATAATTGACTTGTCAGATATTTTATCCGACAAGTTCCTTCATGAAATGGTCCCCAGGACGGACATTTGTTACCGATAAAGAAATTATGTATTTCCGTATTGTAATTCTTTAAATGCCAATGCTATTATCATTGTCAGTTTAATAAACTGATAACGATTCTATGTAGAGCGGAACGTCTAGAATTTTGATTGAAAATAAAATGTATGATATGAACTCATCTGTCTGAGCTACCTCTTTGTGTTTTGTATTTTGAATATATACTGACAGGAAATGTTGAACGAAGGATAAATGCAGAGGACATGATTGATAGAGGACGTGCCTGCTGCATGAGTAGTCAGCTGGGTGATTTGGTTCCAATGGACAGGCATCATTCTTTACATGGTTTAGAATGTACATTGACGACGCTTCATCATCTCTTTTTGGGTTGGAGCGAAATACCACTTCACTTCAGTTTTCTAGGGATGCACAAAATACTTCCACAGGTGCATTTGTGCCTTTTGATGGTAGGGTTTCGGTGCTGCCATCTTTCTGAGCAACCTAAAGATTCATCTCTAAATGAACTCTGACATAATGTTGGATATAATTTACTTCTTCTTTTTTTTCATTGAATGAAATGAATTTTCACCTCTGCATCCATTGAAAAAACAGACATGTAAAATATAAGCCATAGAAATATGTTCTTCTTTCACAATCACAAAAATTATTTTGTACACATGTACCTTAGTATTTTCGCCTCCTACTAGTGGCATCTTCAGACTGCGTCGTAGATGGCGGTATGACGCTGGACGTGAGAGAATGGCATCATACATGACAAAGTGAGAGAAGAAGCCACAAGTAGGAGGCGAAAATACTCATTAAGGTACAAACTAATTTTCGTGATTGTGAAAGAAGAAAATATTTCTACAAAAGTCTTTAATCAGATGAACTTCATTCAGGAAAACATTTACAGCCAGTTCCGTCAAAAAATATGTACAAAGGTGTTGATCAGAGCCGTGTGTTGTGAAAGTGTTTGAAATTGTACTTCGACAATGTTATCAATTCTGGCAAATAAAACTGATATGGTGTAATCTTCAAGTGTTTCATCAATCTTTGCGCATTCCACGTCTTAACCATTGTGCATCAATTACCTTGTAGAGTACATGTACATTATATAAGGATGGCGAAAAGTAAATACAATGTATAACAAAGGAAGTTTTCCATAAAGAGTGGCTGGTCACGCAATGAGACAAGAATCCATTGTCTTCCTTCTAGCTGTGTTGCAGAGCCAGTTTGACATAATACTTCTACTATTTTGAAGCGGCGGCATCAAACATTGATTCAGAGGGAATTTAACTATTGTGACTTCATCTCTTAAACATCCTTGGTCTGATTGAAATCCTCTTAATCAGCTGAATGACGTTGTAATTTATAAAGTCAATTTGAGTGTAGAGTGGTATTTCATTTAATGCTCACATTGCTTTAGATATACACGTAGTGGTTTCATTCCATTCGCCCTTGAGACTTGGAAAAAGGCAAGTACCAGTAGACAGTGTTCAGTCTTTGAAATATCTGTTGGTTTATATCTTTTTTATTTTCTCCCCATACACGTGACGTTACAGGCCAAACCAATCGTTATTGTTCTGTCAACACATGATTAGTTTTGATACCAGGCTCTGATTACATGTTTTTAATGTGCATGATTCGTACAAAAAAAAAAAAATTTTGGATCAACATGTACACTGTACAAGTAAAACATCTAATAAATTGCAGTAAAATGAATGGCGTTGTGACAAAGACAGAGAGGATAACAAAAAAAAAAAAAAAACTAGACAAGATATTCAGCTGCATTTAAATGAATATGTGTAGGAACGGGGAAATTCATACATTTGTTACAAATAGGGAGAGTCCTGTGCACATGTACAGTGAAAATTTCATGACAGAATACGGACACATCTTCCTGTCTGTAAGAAACTTTTTTGTCCTTTGTACAGAAAAACAAACAAACATGAAAATAACACACACTGATACTAAAAAAAAAAATTGTAAGAATGTGGCGAATGTTTTCTTTCAATAGAATAAAAAATGGCTATTAGGACCAAAATTCTTTGAACAAAGAATGACCATGCTAATTAAATGAAATCAAATTCTATCCTTATTATGAACACGAGGAAAGACATGCTTTAATGAGAAGGCCACACACACATACACAAATAATTTATACGGTGTCGTGACGTATACTTCTCTTGAAGTCCTTTTCTTCTTTGTGGTGAGGAAAAAAAACCAGTATTTCAAAAACGCTTTGTTCCATATATGGCTGAAAAAAACGATGTAGTTTGTTTTTGGTGGTAAACAACATAATTTCATTGGCGGACATTCTTTATTTGCATGTTTATTTCATCGCCTCACCAATTACGAACGTAATCTTGCAGAGAGATTATCAAACTTCACCGTGTCACATAATTGCCAACCGCGAAATGCTGTTCTTTGAATACCATACACGGCACCTGGTAGTTGTCTCATCGAGGGACACTATACAATTTTGTAATTGACAACCACAATAACGAGCTCATATAACTTGCTTCGTGGCTGTTTCAGCACCTTTTATAGTATACGTGCAATTTGGATACAGAATCAGGATTCACTAAATAAGTTTCAAGTTGGTTTCATGTGCTGTGAAAAAGACATTCCACCTTACATTTTGTACGTTGTTGGACAGTACAACACACATTCACCTGTAGACTGGACCAAGCCAAGTGTATAGGCATTCTACATAACGACGTTGACTGTATCGGTTCTAAGTAGGCAAATGCACATCTCGAAAGGGATGCACTGTATAAAGTATTTCAAATTAACAGAAGAATTAACGACGAGGCCAGTGTATATCTGCAATTTCCCGTTAGTACAGAAAGAGGCACCAATCAAATGTATAGTAATTTTTCACAATACAACGAGGTCCTGCTGTGCATTATGGCTTCTTCTTTATAGCGACACGCTCAAAACGCGGCAAGCACAAAATAACATTATTTTGTCTTCACAGCTTGTTGTTTTGGCAATAAAGTTCCTTTCGGAGGATTTCAAGTGCGGGGGAATTTCCAGAACGGCATTACACGGTTGACCACACTCTGCAAACTGATTGTCTGTCCCATTATCTAGCTGTGACAAGATGTTACGTACGAACTGGCACGAAGCAGACGATAAATTTGGCTATTTCTATTCATCATAATTATATTTTTATAAAATCCGCATTCAAAGAATGACTGTTCTCGCCTTGAAAGAAAATCCAAATGACTGCACATGCAAGCGATAACTTGCACATTTAGAGCAATATAATTTCGTCTTTTTGAAAAGACTTCACGAAAGGGAAAGGTTTACATTAATGTGGATTATCACTTGCGGACGAGGGAAAATGAAGCTTTCATGCGACTAAATATGGCGCCTCATTAACCCTAAAAAGGCCGGGGGGGGGGGGGGGGTTGAATCAACCCCACTCGACATTTTTCGCGACTACTCCGCCGCGCAAAATTTTTTGACCGCGCCGTTCGCTGACTTTTTACTTTCAAGTCTCGCGCATCTTTTGACATCATTTTCGCGAAAATCACGCATACCGTTACGACGCTGCATAACATTTTATACATGCCAGTCAGACCGAAAATGGCTCAAAAACGTGATTTTGTGTGTAAAATCTGTGCAAATGGAGTTTTCTCTTCTTATTCATAAAGATATTATTATTTTTACTTTCATAGGCTGAAACTAATTAATTTAAGCATAATTATGCCTGAAATAAGTTCTGTCATAAATTTTGCGGAAAACAATGATGAAACAAAAGATCGAAAAACAGAGAAATACATAAGAAATTCATAAAACAATAAAATACATAAGAAATTGTTTCTGATACCAATATTTTTTCAAGTGCATGGTTAGGAATGCTACAAAGAATGTCTTCACCAAAAATTAGGATTCTAGGAGCTTTAATTTCTGGTTTAGAGCAAAATGTATGATTTTATGCATATATGTTAGCGCGTATCCGGGCAATTACCCCGAAAGGGCAATTACCCCCCGGCTAAATACTGGTTAGTGGTAAGCTTAGAGTAACGATTAGGGTTATGGTTAGGGTTAGGAGTTTGAGTTAGGGATAGGATTAGGTTCAGGATTAGGATTAGGATTAGGGCCAGGTGAAGGGTGCGGCGTAATTGCCCAGGGGGTAATTGCCCTAGACCCATGTTAGCGTAATTAATTATTATGACGAAATTTTCCATTTTTTTTTTGTATAGCTTGGTAGATTACGCCACAGGTAATGCACGTGCCAAATTTCATGGCGATTGCGCGATCGACGGCCGAGATCTCAAGGGGGGGGGGGGGGGGGTTGAATCAACCCCTCCCCGGCCACAGAACACCCAAAAAAGCCCGGCCTGGTTAGGGTTAATAAGTTTGCACTAGCCAATCATTTTTTTCTGTTACAGGGTGTCTCATTATACATTACACATTTCCAACTTTGCACCATATCACTAATCATCATAACTCTGGATCCTAAGAATGCTATGGAGTTATTTTCACCGGATGAACATGGAATGCCTCCAGTCTCTTTGAGTCCGAATAAAGGGGGGAAAACGTCAGTAGACTGCTGAAAAAAACGAACTTCACTAAAAATCAGAACCACGTGTACCTCAAGGTATCAATAATCGTAATGATACTAAAACGTTCCAGTGAGAAATAAGAATGAGAAAAAGAGTATGAGCGGGGAATGATAGCAAATGATAAAATCATAAGGTAATAAAATGTAATAAGAACAATATAAATTAGAATAAGAAAAAGGATAAGAACAAAATCTGCTTGTGTGGTCTGAGTAAATCAACAGGTAAATTCATCGAACATAATTCAATTCGAATACAAATCTTACGACCATTGTCTTCGTCGTAGTCATACGCGTTCACACATACTTGACTGAAGTAAGTCTTTAGTGAAGGCTTTGTACACAGTAAGTATAACTTATTTCATACTGATATATTATTTCCATACCCGCATCATTTACGTAGAATGTTCGCCATTCATCAATATTCACATTTTTTCGTTGAGTCATTTACGTGGCAAAATTTTCTCTTTGTGAACACACTCAACAACGTATAAGAGATCACAATAGCACACAAAATAAAAATTGACAGCGCACAAACATGAAGACATCGTTAACAGTCGGTCACGGCAACATTTCTACACAAATGGGATTCGGTTGATCCTTAGTGATGCTATCAAAACAGGTTTATATTTTATATTACATAATTACTAACATGACATCTTTGGCATCTGGGCTGTGGGTTCGGGCGCATCTCACTATAACAGCACTGATGCCAGCTTTTGAGCAATGCCCCAAACTGAAGAATGCCCCATGATAGCAATCGATTCAGTCTCGCGTGCGTCTTGTATAAGGCATTATTATGATCACACACATATGCGCCAGTTATAAATATAGGACTTGGAGGAAGGAATTTGGTTTTTACGGATTTAAAGGTACCATACTATATACACCTATAAATGAGCCTTATTGGGTAGTATGAAACACGTTCTGGTTTCTCTCCTCACTGAACATACTTGTTCACACGTTCTCCTCGGGTTGGTGTTACAATACGCTCACATCCATGTGCCATAAGATATCATAAAGGCGTAAAAACTGAAATCATAAATCTGACGGATCAAAGGGGGTGGGATACCACTGATTACGTCATTGCAATGTGTCTAGCTATTACATGTACTCGCACATTGCTCCCTCTACCAAACATTAGACCTACTGCACTTGACAACAACTCTTGGACATACAAAGATGTCTCAATATGATGTATCACTGTCTAGAGTTACAGAGAAAAGTCTAGTTTGGTATATAGTTCATGTAAAGTTCAAGTCACATGACTACCCACAATGCACTGTGATCGGTGTAAGACATCATCGCTTAGATCTGACAAAAGAGAGGAACAAGAAGGCTGCCAACATGACCTTTAACCTTCCCAACCTTCCACATGACCGATTTTTTACAGATTAAATCTTCACCATAGTATAATGCCAACCATCCATTATCTTGCAGGACTGAAAAAACAAGACAAATTATCTCGAACAAAGCGATGAAACGTAAATTGAAAAATTACTTCCCACTGAGAGGGTGTCCCATACAACATGAAAGTATCATGTCAAGATCGCAACTAACCTTCGAATGGAATTTCTTTGGTCATGAAAAAGAGACAAAATACAAACCTGATCCTCGAGGTTTGAACCGTATACCACAGAGAAAAATATATGACATGTAACTCATCTCTTCTCAGTTCGTCGATGTCAATAGCTCTAGTCATATCACAGTACGACATGTACTACTCTTTACGGTTTTTTAGTTTTATGGATGCCATTTTGGCAAAATCAATTTGAAATCTAGAATGGTTCTGTTTAATCCCAGTTCTTTGACTGAATAACTAAGAACGATGCCCGGATCTTTCACATAGGCGATGGTCCCGATGGAGGCATTTGAGCGACAGGTGGCCGCTGAGCCAACAACAGTCTTAACGAGTTCGCCTCATCCCGGAGAGTGTTCAACTGCGCGCGCAAAATCTCGTTCTCCTTCTCCAGGTAGTTGGCGCGCTGACCAACCTGCTCTTCCCGCGTCTTTCTCGCGTCTCGTGATCGTTTGGCCGCCTGGTTATTCCGTTTCCTGCGCTCAAAGTACCTCTCGTCTTTCTCCTCGACAGGGATGGTCCTCTTGTTCCCCCGCCGCTTCGTCGTTTGTCCCGGTCTCCGCGCTATGGAGGGTCCTGTCCAGCGGGAGAAAGAACAAACTTCCGCCAATAACAAACATGGATGAGGAACAAAGGGACAACTAAAAAATTATAATATTAAACGAAAAATAACTCACGTCCGACAGGTCATATCAATGACACCTATAATCATAGTTATGAAAAAAAAAAATCTATTGAAAAAAAAAACAGTAACAATTACGATTATAGTGATAATTGCACCATTTCATGGGGAAGAAAAAGTGGGTCCGAAACTGTTCAAGGATATTTGACATTCTATAAGGGTTTTGCCATGTATGGGAGCATCTACATAATTATGTGTCATACCTGAGCCAAACATGAAATCCACATGATGTATTTCTAAATTCTTGCTAACGAATTCTCTGGAGTGTAGATACACAAACGGACCATGCATCGTATATTTTCTTCAGGTAATAGCTGCGTTCAGACGGAGGCAGTTTTGGTCGGAGTAACTTCGGAGGAAGGGTCGGAGGAAGCTTGGTCGGAGTAACTTCGGAGGATAGGTCGGAGTAGTGCCCGTCTGAACAAGGTCGTGGTAACTTCCTCCGATCGGAGGAACTTACCACGACCTCTTCCTCCGAACGAGATACTACGACTAGCCGGTCGGAGTAAATTACCCGTGCGGACAAGCCCTCGGAGTATCTATAAACTTACAAACCTTACGACCTAGGTAAAACTTCCGGGGTCAAATCGCAATGTTGACATTTTGCAAGTACACGTGCGCGTGTAGTGCAATTCTAACCTAATCGATCGCGAGGAAGAAGCTGCCGCTCTTGCCAAAATTTCCATCAACAAGAATGGAGAAGACAAATGCCACTGGTAAAAAACAATCGCATGGTCGACGTGCGCTGCGCTGCCACTTCCGGAAGTTACACCGACCCTCGCACATAAATTGGTCGGAGTTTCTTCCCACGACCGTCGTGTGGACACCAGGGTCGTGGTAAGATATGCATTAATTTGAATTTTAATTGCCGAGCCATAAATTCTTACTCCGACTAGAAATACGTCTGAACATGGCTAAAATTAGGTACGGAGGCGTGAAAATAGATTCTGGTTTCATTCGCATCTTAAAAAAAATACGCAAAAATATGCTGTTTCAATACGAGATGAAATTGGTCAACCGCTTTCAATCCAGTCGTCTTGCACCGGTATAGGTCAAGACAGATGTAGTCCATGGGCCAAGACCCGAAAAATGGGTTGTTGGTACCATCTGAGGTGGCACAACCTTGTTGGTGTCATTTTGTTTGTCGGGCATAGATATGCTTATCAAGCTATGATAGCATTTCCAAATGAGTAGCTTAGTCATAATAAATGCATTTTTAACCAATTTGGTCTCGTATTTATATTCCTATACTTCTGAATCGAAACTAAACCGCTATACAAAGAAGAGCACTGCCTTCTGTATGTCCACAGGCGTTCTGTTGTAAACGCGGTGCGCTTATTCTTTATTCAAGGCAGCGAAGGGAATATCCAAAGGGTTATGATGTCCACAGCTGTCACGCGGTGCGCTTAGTTCTTTATCTAGACCAATGTACCGTTATCATATCTAAAGTTCCTCATAAAAGGGATTATCTATACTGTTTTTATACTACCCTATCAACAAATACATCAGTTTTAAACAAAAATCACTCTGTTCATTTACAATATCATTCATTATAATGTATCGTAGTGTACCGGTACATTGTTTTTGCATTATCTTATATTGTTGGAGGGAAATAAAGCGACATTGGCGTGATATTAGCGTTTCCACCGTAGCGTTTTCACCGGAAAATGATAAATGATTGAAAAATACGGTAAAATTCATTAGGAATTGCTTTTGTTGTTGTTGTTTTTAGATAAAAGGATATACACTGTATCATACGCTTTGGATATTCCCTTCGCCGTCTAGAATATAGACTAAGCGCTGTGGACATCATAACCTTTGGATATTCCCTTCGCTGCCTTGAATAAAGACTAAGCGCACCGCGTTTACAACAGAACACCTGTGAACATACCATAGAGCTGCATTTTACAGCTCTATGGAACATACAGAAGACAGTGCTCTTCTTTGTATGGCGGTTAGTTTCGATTCAGAAGTATAGGGATATAACAACGAGACCAAATTGGTTAAAAATTCATTTACTATGACTAAGCTACTCATTTGGAAATGCTATCATAGCTTGATAAGCATATCTATGCCCGACAAACAAAATGACACCAAAAAGGTTTTGCCACCTCAGATGGTACCAATATCTGGCCTGGCCCATGGACTAATGGTCGTCTGGGACGCTAACGTGCATTTCAGGTGTGAAACATTCTTATTATAAGTCTTAATTTCCTTCGCAAAGCTGATCACAGGTGTACGTGTGCAACGTGAGGTGTCAGCTGGAGTGGCAAGATCTAGGATTTTTGTTTGGACTATGGACTTAAGAACATGAATTCACGGCAGTCTTTCTTTGATGTAATGATCGTCACCAACACATGATTATGTACATCTTAATGAGTACATTCAGGTGTCTTGATAGTAACGATTGTGTAATCATGTATCGTCACTAACAAAAGAATTGTTTCCCTCACTTCAGTCTTGTTTCGCTGATGTGCCTTTTTCAGACGGGAATGTCTTTGAATAAACACAGATGATGAGGAGCGGCAAAATCTGAAATCATGACAAATTTTGTGTCAAAAGATGGGCAATTGCTGATTCGCACATTTTCGCACACGCATAAGACCTTGCCTAATGGCAAGATATACCTGTTCTCTACCATTAGCATCCTTTATTTTTTTTTTGCTCTGGAATAAGCTGCGGGAAAGTGAAATATCGAGATCACAAATGACAATCATTCTGCCAAAATGTTAGCTTCCTTTTAAAAACTGCCTGCTTCTCCCAAGCGAAATTGTTTGAGGCATATTTGCTAACATACACTACAACTGCACATTCACTTTACTTGATTTTTGTGAGTTATTTTCTTCTGCGCATATAGTTTTAGATTTCTCGAATATCCGTCTTGTTCTTCTCCCGACTGGTGGTGACGATCATGGGATCAAAGCATTGGAGCATGCTAAAAATATCTTTGTGGGGCTTTTGAGATGTACAGGTGCATGAATTAATCAACGACATGATGAATGTCCTTGTATATTAGGTCCATGTTTAGACTATACGTGACCCGCTACAACAAAAGGATCCGAAAGTCAGGGGAGGGCAATTTTCTGAAAATGGCACGACATCATTCCCTCACTCTTCTACTTTAATTTCATATATACCACAACTCATAAAAGTACTCGGTTGCGAAGATATCGATGATCTTATTAGCGCATGTAAAGAGGTTGAGGAAATCAGAGTTTCGAGAAAAACACCTTCAAAGTTTTCCTTCCGACGCTATCATGATCAAGGGGAGGCGAGACAGTTTTACCACTTGACAATAGAATGCATGCTCCTAGCGACTACCGCGATGTTCATTCAAGCTTAGCGCCAGCGGTCTACGCACGACCAATCAGCAATCAGGATGCCACGCACTGACCAATAAGATCACTCCCTCGTTGCTAGGGGCGGAGTCTAGCTGCGGCGCTAAATCCAAATCTTCGGACACGTTTCTCTCACGATGAAAGTCGGAAAATGATGGCCCAGAAAAACACCGATTCCTTGCCTTTCCTTTATTTCGCTTCGAAATTTCAGCAGATGATAGACAAAACATTAGACTACAAATTTGTGCAAAGAACAGAAATCCGATTGTTATGACCAATTTTGATGATGCAACTTTTAAATGAAACAGAATAAAGGTCAAGTCTAAGTTCAAGTTCAATTTTCTCGGCTCGGTCGTCAGCGACTTTAGGATTCTTTTGTTGTAGCGGGTCACAGACAGTTTGCTCGTACGTGACCTTCTCGGAGAGTCCTATTGGACCCTATCTAGTGACCTCAAGTAATCTTCTCCGATCCATTGTAATCACCATCATTCAACAATATTCTATTACCCACCGAACATTGTTGAAGTAAATCGCATAAACCTTTTGTATTAAACTTATATTTCATGCGAATATTGTAATCATTTACTTGAATAAAGCACGCCATGAAAAAAAAAGGGAAGAACATGTGTCCAAAATACAGCATCGAAATCAATCCAACTACATGCCCTCCCCCCCCCCCCCCATGATGACATACTAAAAATCCTATTGTACGGCACAATCTAACTTGGACATGCATGACGTTGTTTAGAAAGAACTCGGTGAACACAATGAGAGGTCTATCGTCCACTGCAGCACTCACCTGGGACGTGATGCTCGCCTCCTACGGCTGTCTGCATGTCCATGCCGCCCGGCCCGGGAGGCATCATCATCTGGTTTGGTTGATCCCCAAGCACGGCTTGCTGCGGAGCCACGGGTTGCGCCATCGTGCCTGGTGGACCTTGGAGGGGTGACACCACTTGTATGTTGCCGTAGGTGCCCGGGGCAATGAGCCCTGGTGTGGGCACGGGACCGTGGGCGAAGTTGGCTTGAGCTGGACCTCCGTACGGTGCGGGCTGCGATGGGTTGTACTGGACGAGGTGTGCTGGCAGACCCGGGCGAACCGTGGCAGAGGTGGCTTGGATGGGTTGAGGGTTGAGGTGTGACGGAGGAGGGAGGAGATTGGCAAGATTTTTCCGTCTTTCGCTGTCTTCATCGTCTTTTTCATCTGAAGATACTAAACAAGAGATCGCGTGACACTTTCGTGTCTCGGAAGTACCGGGTGCACGTCACGAGACCGACACCCACGAGTCATACAGCCCACGAGTCATACAGCTCACGAGTCAAACACTAAGCTAACAAGACCCACGGAAACGACTCATTAAGCCTCGTGTTGTATCTGTCGAACTCTTGGGCTGTTTTTACCTAGTGTCGAACTCACGGGCTTTATTTGCCTAGCGTCGAACTCATGGGTTGTGTGACTCGTGAGCGGTATGACTCATGGATCTGTTTTTAATGTCGAACTCACGGGCTGTGTGACTCGTGAGCGGTATGACTCATGGATCTGTTTTTAATGTCGAACTCGTGGGCTGTATGACTCGGGACCTGTATGACTCGTGGGTGTCGGCCTTGCGGGATGACCCCACTGTGGAGGGTGGTTGGATACATCAGTTAAGGGACATATATCTGTATCTTCTCGATACAGGTCATTCTGGAAGTAGTCTTCAAAACATCTCTTCCTACAATCGCTCCAATTCAGTTCTGATTTTAACATCTTCCAAAAAGGCATTGAATATGTTTGTTTAAATATTGGAAAGTCCATGAATATTTTGACTTAACATTTTTCTCATAAACATAATTAACATGACTAGTGATTTTAGTTTTTGTAATGAAAATTGATGTGATTTTTATGAAAATTCTATGAAAATTAAAAGTAACAAACTGTTCACTGATGAACATTATTGTAAAATCCGGATTCTCTTTGATATACCTCCTCGTGACAATCTCACTCTTCATCACCAAAAATATCCATAAATTCAAATGAATTTTAGCTGGAGCCTGTCGCTAAAAATGCGTTTTGCTTACCAGCAAGAAGGCGAGCCTCACCTGGCGGTGTGGGCGGCAGCTCCTTGCCGTTCTTCAAGCCGTGTTGCTGCAGATGTTGCTGAATGTGTTGCTGTAAGTTGACGTTGTGTGGGAGTATGGTAGGATTCATCGTCTCGTTAACCTGAATCACGCTGGACTGTGCCGCTGAAGCTGCCCTACTCGTCATGGTCGTCTGGCCACCCGCTGCCATGGCAGCTAGCTGCACAGCCGTAGATGGGTACTGCATCATTTGATCGGGCGCGTGAGACAGCACACCTACATCAAGAACCCAAAGCAAACAGAATACAGAAATACTAGCAAGATCATTTTAGAGTACTCTTCATATAAGGTGCAAGTGAATCACTACACCAACGTTTTCATCGTCAATGATATTCGTCACGATATACTTTCCAGAACAAGACTGTCGTTCTTTTATCATTTTCCAGATTGTGTAGGAACATCAATATAATAAATCATTTTGTTGTCGTGTTCCTTCTAGTAAGACGTTCATACGGTTTTTTTTTTTTTTTTTTTTGTCCGGCACATCTTTTAAATCTGTATTTTACAAAGGTATAAAAGTAACCGAATCTTCCTTTACTCGTAACACACACAATTTGTACTTTTGTGCTAATCAATAGCGTACTAGTAAGTCTTAACATTTCATCTGGCATAAAGAACTGTGACACCGTGGAGCTAAAACACTTTGTCCCTTATGTTATAGTTCCATGGTGAGATAATTAAGTGCTTCTGTTTTTCTAAAATATTGTCAAAACTCGCCGAGAAGATAGAGAACGTACTTTGTGTTTGCGGCGCCGTCGTGCCGTTGGATGAGATGAAAGGAATGAGGTGTCCCTGCATGGGCATTCCGCCGTGGATCGCCGACGTCGGCACGGTGACGCCTGGCATTACCTGCGACGTCAAAACGCCGTTACCGGGAGCCGTGGCGGTGACTAACACCTGGTGATTTGCGTGCTGGAGAGCGGCCATAGATGCGTTGTACTGCTGCAACTGTTGTTGCTGTTGCTGTTGTTGTTGTAGCACAATGTCTTGTGGCTGCTGTTGCTGCAACTGTGAATGAGCACGTTGCAGCAAAATCACGGTCTCCCCCTCCGTCTGGTCTGGCCTGGTGGTGCTGGTAGTATCATCTGTTTGAGTTACAGGGGTCAGCTCTTCGGGACTGTTGCCATTACTGTTGTTGTTGTCTTCTACTTGAGACATCCCCTGACCATTACTCTCCGATCTGTAGAATCTGGACGGTGGCGAAGGAAACTCTTCTGTGATAAACGTTAAGAAAAACAAGAATAATCACACAAATGAAGTTAACGAAGTAGGCCTTGTACATTGCACGCATAGAATGACGACAGCATGATGAATCCAGCTCCCAGTAACAGTCACAATTATGGTTTCCCTCTCGATCTTCCAGGTCACCATAAACACGACAGTGACTATCATGATATTATGCACGGCCACTCACGATACTCGCATTCTTTTGCAACTATTCGAATGCAGGTGTTGGTTCCACGGACAAATTGCAGAGCTGAAGTCCTGATCATTCATAAATATGGTGACAACGAGTGGGGAGAAATGCAAAGTAACGAGAACAAAGATATTCCCCATCGATTAACAGAAAAAAGGAATAAGGACTAATGAAGGTTGGCGTTGTGTGTATATGAAAACCAATCACGGCAAGTTCATTTTCATACAACGCAATGATTATTGGTCCGCACATGTGGGGCAAGCGTAACAGCCACGTGTTACTGAACATTAATGTTTACCCATCTTCGAAATGGGTAAGGTTGTATATACGTCCCAAGTTTTTGCAATTAAATTGTTCCACTAAACCTGAATTTTTCAGTCAACATAGTCTCCTTTACTGTTATCGTCGTAAAACCATTACACTGTACACATCTCTTTGACAAATGAATATACTTTCACTTTCTGCATGCAGCGATAATTCCTCATGCACAGTATACCACCCAGATGAAACGGTCCTAATGGAGTTACGATACTACATTTTGTTATTTGCGAGAAAGAATGATTATTGTTCGACATATAGGCGCATGTGCACTATTTGTGGTTTTAAATGTACATTTTGAAAATTTCACTGCATGTGCGTGATTGGAATGAAGAAAAAAACCCAACAACAACGTGCTGGTCAGTACATTGTAATGCATGACGTACAAATGTAGATGATATTGACATTATGACTTTCGAAATAGTGGCATTTTTTTTTTGAGCTGAACATCTCATATTGATCTTGAAATTTGTTTTTGATCAATGGTTTGAATTCACGATATCACGACAAATGGAATTACATTGGAAGTATTCAAGTGTTGACATTAGTTCAGAGATTGACGTCACGCATATACACTTACAAAGTATGTACGTATAGTATGTACAGTATATACACACATTACATTGTAGGATCGCCTTAGTGAAAAAAAAGCCCATCGCTACCACCAGCGAATAAGAAATAACTCTCTCCTTTGTACCCATGCTCCTTGCAGGGGAGAATTCATGCGATCTACAATATATGTATCACAGGTGGTAATGACTGCTTAGACAAAATACAGCATTTCTGTTTAGGTATACATCATTCTTCAATCACAACAAATCTACCAATTTTGAGAGCAACAGTTCGCTGTCCCTTTCAATATTTTCGGCAGCAATAACATTTTGCGTGGAACCGGAGAATAGGACACCCGAACAATATACATGTACTAGGCCTACTGTCAAGCACACGGAAGCATGCATTTACAGCAATTTTAATCGGAAGGATATTCAAATGCCTAAACCCGATGAACCAAAATCATGCTTAAATGTGTGCAAGATGGTTAAATGTTAAGTTTTTTTGGAGGTTACATGTGATAATATGATATATGCGCCCTTATAGTCCTGATGAGGTGTAAGAAGATTTGAAGAACAAGTGAAAAGCAAACAGACATTTACATGGATTGGTCTGATGACAACAGACATCGCCTGAATAATTCAATATTCTCATTCAAGATTGATTTTTTTCTTTCGTTCTTTATTCCTATGTCCCTCACTGGACTGACCCTCTCAGCTCCCGAGGCAATAATTCCATACCAGAAGATTATATTCATACGCGGCACCATCAAACCCATCCTGGTGGGAGGGGGCGGGGGTGAAGACTTCCTGTCTACGGCCTTTCATCATCACAACCTGCTCAAAATGTGTTCGTCTCAGATAAAGGCAAAAATGTCCAGATTTGCTGTTTACATTATGTTTATTACTTAAGCCTCTGAGGTCAATTCCACAACGGACGTTCTATGTACAAGGTCAGGGGTCTACTTCCCCCTGGATTCTTCGAAGTGGACATCCACGTGTGGATCGTATAACCTGCTATTTGCATCAGCACAATGCATCGAACTGCCAGAAGGAAGTATTGTAACGGGATTTGGACGTAGGCGTGAAGGTGTATTATCGATACAACTTTTATCATCTGAATTGAGCGGGAGAAATCCTGCATAATAACATTCGAAGTGGGTTAGCGCTGATAAGAAATACAATGCCAGAGATTTGCAACAGACGGACCAAGAGATTGATAATGTTTGGCCTTCAGTCTGTTTGTAGGCGGACCGTAGGCGGCTGATGTTTTATGGTCAGGCTGACCCTGATGTACTGCTGGACTATGAATCGATATGGCAATGTAGGGCCTAAGACAGAAGTGTGGAATGAGCGTATTCTCTAGGATAAAAAAAAATGGGGAAGAGATGTACATGGGCAAGTCCAAGCTATTTGATCACACAAGACTGAAAATTCAAAATGGGTCAATCTACATAAACTTGGTATCATTTGAAAGCTAAGAAGTTAAAATACATGAATTTCAAAAAGAAAAAGTAAAAATCCGTCCGCATAACCAGCAATAAATTAATTAATCTGCATAAATCAAAATTTAGAGTAATGCGTGGGACATTTAAAAATTCTGCAGTTTAAAATGTATCTTTTAATTTTTAAAAGTTTTTATGAAAATAAGTATGGTGACCTTAAGTCTGACTAACAAGTTATCATGACTGTGATTTTCAGTTTCTCAACTGATTAAATATGCAAATGAGGGATGGGCCAAAATTAGCATGTCCCACGCGTTACTTTTTTAGGTCATTATTTCTCATTTGCATAAAATTTAATGATTTGATTGACCTGAAACTTTCAAAAGACCAAATTCACAATGGACCTAATCATATCCAAGAGATAAAAAGTTTGTCTGATAAATCTCATACTTGCAATTTTCAATTAAATTTAGTAACGCGTGGGACATTTTAGTAACGCGTGGGACGATTTGTGTACAAGTCAATGGAAGTGTACTAAATCTTAGTCTTCTATGGGAAATGTGTACATTATTGAGGGATTTTTTGTAATTTTCTGAATTCTGACTTGAAATTTGGTGAAAAGTTCCAATTTGGATAAATAATTCACAAAAGATCATTACATGCTATTTTCAAGGTCACATTCAAAGGCAAATGTCAAAAAATAAAGGATAACACAGGCATTGCATATTTTTCATTATATCTGTTGTTCTGGTGGGTCTAAATCAGTTGAATTTGCAAGAATGTATTAGAATTACATCTATTTAGATAATTAGTACCCCATATTAAAGTTTCTGTGAGCAAATGTGCAATTCACATCACAATATTCATAGTGACAAAAATGTCCCACGCGTTACTTGTCCCATACGCGTTACTATACCTATCTTTCTATAATTAACCTTGAGAGAAAACAGTTTCATGATTTTTTCTGAAATGTTTTGTTTCAGGTACAGTTATTGTTGTAGAAAAAGATGTTTGTAATGATTTTATAGTATACCAAGTATTTTCACAATAATTGAGATAAAAGTAAAAGAAGAAAAAAAAAGAATTTTTGTGGTTCCACGCGTTACTGGAGAATAAATTTGCATAAATTACATATTGAACGCGTGATTCTCATATTTTCTATTGTTTTGAATGAAGATACCTACTAGCTATCAAAAGCAGCCCAACATATGAAGTTTCAATCTTAACAGTGCAATATAGGGCTAAATCTTCTTGTGATGTCCCACGCGTTACTGGTGCAAAATAGCTTGGACTTGCCCACATACACTGTAATATCTAGCATAAAGTACACGATAACTTACGTTTACGTGTATTTCAGATCTTCGAATATCCAGTCATCAAACAGGGAAATTGAAAGAGATTATCAGGGATATAGACCTACCTGTGTATAATAGTGCAGTCTACTGTAACATGGATCACAGTTGGTAAAATGCTTCCCTAGTCGGAGAGGCTTTTACATTCTTTGGTCTGGAAAAAAGTTATGATATCAGAGAGCCTTCGGCAAAGTCAGGGATAATTTGTACTCCTGTGTCTAGTGTGCATGCAAGATAAAATGAAACTACAGTGTTGTACCTTGATTTAGACCGAAACGCATCATTGTTCATATACATGTCTACATGCCAAATTCTTTGAGAGAGAGAATAATAATAAAATTAGATCAAAACAAGTCAGGAAAGTTTATTTTTCCCCTCGGCCCTGTGATGTCGTTTATACCTTTGAATTGAAGTACCGAAGGTTCCAAAAGCTAGAATACGTATTTCTTTATGCATATTCATCGCAATCAGTATTCCTATTATCTTCATTGCAGCACTATCCTTTAATGATGAATATTCACTGTGTCATGGAAGAACTGAAAGAATAATACAGAAAAGCAGTGCAGCGAGATCCCGAGATACCAAGGGGGTTCAAGCCAGGACGAAGGAGGAAGCTAATACAGTGTACCTCCTTGGTTCAAGCATATACACGCCTGTAGGTCCATGGTTCAAGAGATGAAGTTCCAACCGGTTGTAATTACATGTACTCACACACTAATTGTAAGATATCTATGGATGGACAAGAGAATTACACAGGTGCATTTGTGTATTTGATGATTGAGGTTCATTGCCTCCGTCTTTCTGAGCAATTTGAAGTTTAATCTTGAACGTTAAGATAATATTGGCTATGGATTTTTTTCTGTTGGTACACTTTGTATAAAAAAAAATCTTATTGCAGTATAAAATAAAGTGAAATTTCACTCGATGATAAAGCATATGACACTGAAGTAAATCTCGCCCAGTAAAATGTGCAAAAGCGTAAGTTTAAGCTGTATGTTGCGAAAGAGTGTGAAACTGTACCTTCCCTGAAAAACCGATTTCATTTTTTCTTATCACTTTTGACAAATGAAACTGATATGGTATAATCTTCAAGTATAGTTCTTTTTTTATTCATACATGTATGTCAGAGTTATAGTGTATGTAAAGACATGAGAACTCGAGAAATTTTTGTTTGTATTTCATCAATCTTTGCACAATATTCGCGCATCCCCATGTCTACAAGTAGGCACCCTACACTGTATATACATGTAAATATGCACCGCTCATCTTTTATAAAAAGGAATAGTATACAAATGCCATTACAGTCTGTACCATTATGCAGACATAAGAAATTATCTCCCTTAGTGAGAAGCTGGTCATTATGAAATGACACGTGTCGTCCTATCTGTGGGACAGCTCCAGTTTAGCACATGCTACAAAGACATTTTAGTGTTGGCGTCAAACATGGGACTGATGTGACTCCATCTCTTAACTGAGCCTCGTTTTACACACTTAGGAAGGTACAGTTTGTACATGTATCATGTATGCATGTCGTATGGTCAATGGAATGTCAGTGAGTCAGCTAATATGACGTCCCACGAGGACCACAATGACCAGTCATGGTCACACGAGTGTGACATAAACGTGTAGCTAATTGCGTTGTTTGTAAATGTGATTCTTTTGCGCTGAAAAAAAAAGTCGGTTTCACAGAAATAAACACACACACAAAGACAAGCACGCACATACAGGTGTATGTACACATTTGTACAACACACCAGGGAGGTGCTCACCTCCCTGAGCACACACAACACAACACAACACACACACACAGCTTCTGTTATTATGATAACAGAATCATACCTTTTCTAGTGCAGGGATACTCGTGATCATGAAAATCAAATATCTTGTAGAAGATAAACTGCATTATTAAATCAGGAATTTGTGGTGAGTGTGTGTGTGTGTGTGTGTGTGTGTGTGTGTGTGTGTGTGTGTGTGTGTGTGTGTGTGGTCGGGAAAATGATTGTTGTATGTTTTGTTAGGCAAATGTTGTATCTGCCATGTAAAATATAATCATTCCTAAGTGCAAAACGGTACTACGTCAATACGTCATACATTGGTGTACTGACATCCAAGCAATCTGAACGATCAAATCAATTCTCCAATATTTCACTGTCTGTCTATATCTTCACAAAATGTGATGCCACCCGTCCTATACTTTGTCTACAAACTGCGAGTATAAATGGGCATAGGGCTTATTATTCTATCCGAATATCGAATGTATTGTCGTGTTGGCCCTATACACAGTCATGAACATTGTTATGGACTTCAAAATATATCTTCACTGACTTTTTACATACATGATTTATTCATATTATAAAGGCCATCGTCACAAGTCTTCATGCAAACCCGGAACAACATTTGAATCACTCCGACAATCATCCTGTAAGATCCTTGAAAACGTTGATCTCCACGTGTACGGCTCGCCAGATATCATCTTGTACATTATGTAGGCCTACCTACATGTACTTCGGATCATCGTCTAAGTTGACGAACTGTTCAAGAGTCCAGTCTTGTAAGTTGTCATACTACTAACGAACATTGTATGACGCTCAGTAATATACATAATGCAAATAACAGAAATCACTGTAGTTTAATTCAATAAAATTTCATATCCTTGGCAATACCACGCAAGTCTGTATCATTTGTACAGCGTACAATTGTATTAGTATTCTTATTCTGTAGAATATATTAATTGTAATTGTATGCTATTTTTATCATAATCTTATCAATTTTATCAATACAAGCATTATCTTCAAATCTGCTCTTACATATTATCGTTATCCTAATTAAGACTATCACTCAGATACAATTTTTATTTCGTGCAGTGTGATTGCATGTCTTATAGTTATTTCTCATATTGATGCCTCTCACTTACATATGTAACTTGTTATTTCATCTACGTTTTACGTTATTTTTATCTTACGATCGTATTTCAGAATCTTGATAAATTAGTAAATGACAACGGCATATTATTGTATGCGCACGTAGAGTATTTATACTGTGGGCCTACATGTACAATGTACCTGCTACATGTTCAGATACGGTATCTTTATATTGATCATTATGCCACTCTTCTCTACTCAAATGTAGTAAACGTATCCAAAAGTCCCAAGTTTCATGCAAGATTCTGTATGCACATCCTGTTGAAACATTAATATAATATATCTTTGTAATATCATTCGATATAGGCATTTACATTTGATACGGAAAATGGTTTTATTCAATAGCGTCAATAATTTTCGCATTCAGTATAAATTATCGTGGCTATGCTAGTACTAAGGAAATCTGACTGAAAATCAAGGACAATTTTACCATGATTTCGTTCTTGCAAAAATATCGCTTGGTAGTAGGCCTTCAGTGTATAGGGTCAATCCACGTCAAATCATCCAATTTTCAGAAAAGTTGTCACCCGACCCCCTCCGATTTTCTTTAAAATTGCACCAAATGTTCCCCAAAGTGTCTGACGGAAAATCCCAAAATATTTTGCCCCAAGGTCATTTGGTTGCTAAGATACAGCCTCACATAGCAACCGGTGCGCATTCAGAAAAATTAGTTAAAAGAAAATTAGGCATTTTTGATTGATTGTGGTGGCATGGATATTTATGCAAAAGTGTTTATTTTCAGGAAATTGAGAGAACTTTATAGTCTTTGCAAGAAAAACTGACTGTGACGCGAAATTGACTTTTCGTTAACGTGCACGAGGTCACCGAAAATGGTGTTAAATGTTAATTTCCAAAATTTTGATGCATATTTAGAGGCTAATATCTTCCACATTTCATCACCTTAGGTTCTAAAATATTATGCTATTGAAGGCTTTGACTTGCTCAGTAATTTTGAAAAAAGTTGGCGCATTCATGCCCACAGTTTTTACGTAGAGCGCCCTCAAAGTTGACAAAAATGAAAAATGTGCCAAATTCAAGGTCATGGATCACCCTTCGTCCCACCTAGGAATGGCACCAATTTTTGTGTATTGATAGACATTTACCTATATTATCTTGGGTTACCAAAGAAATTTTGCTCCCGAAATGTTCAATGGTAAAATTTACCCTACCGAAAATGGTCGTAAATGGCCAAATTCCCATGTAATATCACATATTGGGTTTAGAGGACATTTCAAATGTCCAGGCTTTCAAGATAAAAAGGCCTAGCCCTGTGATATTTGCAGTAGGGATAGTCTGTTATACATATTTTAGTAATATATACCACAAAACACTTTCATTAGATAATAATGACCATGAAATTTAATCCAAATTTTGATAAAAACAATAAATTGCTCCATTTTCCTCATTGCCCTGCATACAATATTATGTAATACGTGTTTTGTAACACTTTTCACAGAGCAATATTTCAAGAATTATGAAAGCTGACAGCCTACCACATTAAGGTTCTAAAGTATTTGTGCTCTTCTTTCAGATTTTGTGTCAATTTGATCATGAATGTTATACCCTTGACCTTGAAGTGCTTCTAAAAATAGCTGTAAATTTGTTTACTACAAACCTACACACGTGACAGGTGTATAATGGCATGCTATACTTGTGATTCTTTCACAAACACAAAAGCTTTTTATGGTGTAAATGTATATACTGGAATTAATCTATACATGCTTGCAAGATATGTTACAATCAATTACTTTGTTCTGATAATGACCCTCGATTTATGACCTTCAAAATCATGAGAAATGCCTATTCCTCTCCATAAAGACCTGTATTTGAGTACGTAATAATAGTTGATAATTATGGACATTGTGCCCAACATAATAAGACTCTTATTCTAGCCTGTGAAACGCACATTAAAAGGACTGAGAGTCTTCTTTTTCGTGGGATTTGTTCTGTACCTTATGAAAACTTCCAAAATCATTTCAATTCTTATGTATTTTCTTGTTTTTGGAATTTCTTATGTATTTCTTTGTTTTTCTATTTTCTACATCATAACCATGTTTTTTTTTATTTGAAATTGTCACAGCCCACTTTTCTATTATAGAATTAATCAATCAAAGTGATAGATAGTAAAAATGGTCAAGTTTTTATGAGTTTCACCACAAAGCACTGTTTTCCATAGGAAATGCACACAAAATCAAAAAATATTACTGTCACCTTTTTTGATTGAAATTGAGGGTCATTGTTAGAACAAAGTAATTAATTGTAACATATCTTGCAAGTATGTATAGATTAATTCCAGTATATACATTTACACCATAAAAAGCTTTTGTGTTTGTGAAAGAATCACAAGTATAGCATGCCATAATACACCTGTCATGTGTGTAGGTTTGTAGTTAACAAATTTACAGCTATTTTTAGAAGCACTTCAAGGTCAAGGGTATAACATTCATGATCAAATTGACACAAAATCTGAAAGAAGAGCACAAATACTTTAGAACCTTAATGTGGTAGGCTGTCAGCTTTCATAATTCTTGAAATATTGCTCTGTGAAAAATGTTACAAAACACGTATTACATAGTATTGTATGCAGTGCAATGAGGAAAATGGAGCAATTTATTGTTTTTATCAAAATTTGGATTAAATTTCAAGGTCATTATTATGTAATGAAAGTGTTATGTGGTATATATTACTAAAATATGTATAACAGACTATCCCTACTGCAAATATCACAGGGCTAGGCCTTTTTATCTTGAAAGTGTGGACATTTGAAATGTCCTCTAAACCCAATATGTGATATTACATGGGAATTTGGTCGTTTACGACCATTTTCGGTAGGGTAAATTTGCCATTGAACATTTCGGGAGCAAAATTTCTTTGGTAACCCAAGATAATATAGGTAAATGTCTATCAATACACAAAAATTGATGCCATTCCTAGGTGGGACGAAGGGTGATCCGTGACCTTAAATTCGGCACATTTTTCATTTTTGTCAACTTTGAGGGCGCTCTCCATAAAAACTGTGGGCATGAATGCGCCAACTTTTTTCAAAATTACTGAGCAAGTCAAAGCCTTCAACAGCATAATATTTTAGAACCTAAGGTGATGAAATGTGGAAGATATTAGCCTCTAAATTGGCATCAAAATTTTGGAAATTAACATTTAACACCATTTTCGGTGACCTCGTGCACGTTAACGAAAAGTCAATTTTGCGTCACAGTCAGTTTTTCTTGCAAAGACTATAAAGTTCTCTCAATTTCCAGAAAATGAGCGCTTTTGCATAAATATCCATGCCACCACAATCAATCAAAAATGCCTAATTTTCTTTTAACTAATTTTTCTGAATGCGCACTGGTTGCTATGTGAGGCTGTATCTTAGCAACCAATTGACCTTGGGGCAAAATATTTTGGGATTTTCCGTCAGACACTTTGGGGAACATTTGGTGCGATTTTAAAGAAAATCGGAGGGGGTTGGGTGACAAGCACTGGATGATTTGACATGGATTGACCCTATATGGAATAGTATTATAAGAATGAAAATTTTATCGTACATGTACAATATCATGTTTGCTTGACTGACAAAGTTTTTGCTGTGTCTATTGAATAGCGGGTAGGCCCTAAAGCTTATTATCACAAATAAATTTCTTTTGTTTAGTTGCTAGAACTCAACGCAGTGCATTTGGTACTCTCGTCCAATTAAATACTGAAGTACAGTGTACGATAATGAAATGATTAAAAAAATGAATAATGACTGAAATTATGGTTCCATTTTGTACACTTTAATGTTTTGAAAGATTCATTTTATTAGCAATAATGAATACTCTTAAAGGGGAAGTCCCGTCCAAAAACTAAGTTAGTCTAATTAAAAAAAAAAAAGTAAATTCTCACGAGTTCGACGGTAAAAATTTGACTGAAATCGGATGAAAAATAAGGAAGTTATGAAATTTTGAAGTTTTGCTAATTTCTGCAAAACAGTTCTTGTACAGTGGATATGAATATACAAATGAGTGAGCTGGCCATGTCATAACCTCACAAGTTTCTATTGATCGCGTACAAAAAATGACGAAAATCCAATGTTTTAGTCATTGAAGTCTGAAACATGATGTTGTTCCTGGTTGAATAGCTCTTCAGAATAGTGATCAGTTAGATATATCAGGATTTGAGCCTGGAAATTTGAAAGCTGGAAATTTCAAAATATTACAGCTTTATGTACAAACTATACAGGTGTACATGTATATGGCAAGTTGTGAGGGAATGACATGCTCACTTCGCTATTTGCATATTCATATTGACCGTTCAAGAACTGTTTCCTCAGAAATTAGCGAGACTTCAAAATGTCATAACTTCCTTATTTTGCATCCGACTTCGATCAAAATTTTACCATTGAACTCGTAATATTTTACTCTTTCTCATTAGACCAACTTTTATTTGGACTGGATTTCCCCTTAGAATAATGATTAATATAATCTAAACATTAATAATAATAATAACAACGACAATAATAAAAATAGTAATAATGATAACAATGATGATAATAACAATAATAACATGGCGAATTAAACTGTAAATGCAATTTTTTACGTAGTGTACTTTTTGATGATCTGTTTGCTATCACAAGAATCATTTGCATACTTTGAAAGACAGTAAGAAATTATAATTTTATTTAAACGATCATATTAATGTCCGAATTTCTTTTTTCTAGCCTGAATCTTACTCTAGTAGGTTTTCCACTGGGTTATCTTTCATGCTTCAGCTCGAGAATTCACTTCGTAATTGGTTTTCGTTAAAAAAAAGGGGGGAGATATTTTTAAGGGAAGCAAAATTATCGGCAATCACTGTGTAGTCGTTATTTAACATCCTTATAAGAGATGTATGCCTTGAACCTAAATGTGTGATTTCTATTTCTGATAAACGCACACAATGCAACATGGGATCTATAATCATATACACTTCCATACATCACATAGATCAATACAGGCAGCATTGGCTTCTACTCTAGCCCGCAGAGCTGATATACTGTACAAACGTACATGTACGCATGATCATGGCCACGCCTTTGGGCAGACAGCCCAAGGAATTGCCAAGACATACCCGTTTTTTCTCAAAAAGTCTGACAAGACTTTATCTAACACTTCATCAGAATTAGACTTTTTCACCACTAGCAAAGAAAGTGGGGGAGGCAAAAGTTGTGTTTGACAGACCTGCTTTACTACCACGCGCTCTCCAGACACAATAACATGAATGTTACACAACCTTACGCAATGGGCTCACTGGGGCTCAACATGGCGACTTCGTTGTTTGCATACGTAATCACGCTCTCCGCTACCACCCCACACCGCTATAGAACGGACCGCGAAGAAATTACGCCAACTTACGTAACTTTGACTGCCAAAAACACCATGCAACATTCGCTCTCACAGGCCAGGGTCACAGCCTAACCACGTGCTGAATCAAAACAAATCTTCTCCGCGAATGTTTTAGGGTGCCAAAGCAAGCAGTTTTAGAGCGAAAGGAACGCATATTGGACGAGTTTTAGGCGCCGAACATTTCGTTGATTTCTACCTCGAGAATGTAAGTTGCCGTAGGAGCGCATTTACACGGGTGGTCATTTCGAGCTAGGCTAGTGGTCAGTGTAGTTGGCTTCATACACTCGTGGATTCTGGACCGAGCGTTGCGGTGCAGTGGCAGTGCGGGCGTAATGATCACGACTTTGCAAAAGTGAGCTGGTTTCAGCACTTCAAAAGATTGGCCAGCGCCAGTTTACAAACTGCTCCGCCTCTGAAAGGTCGCGTCAAAAGTAAGAGTGGATGGGGAAAGCAAGAACATCCTCCTTCACAGCCTACACAAACATCTGAAAATGTAATTAGAGAAAAGTGATAATTCACTTACCATTCCCGCTACCGCTCCTCTTGGCGAATGTGCTTATTGGGGGAATAGCCTGAGAATCTTTTTCGTCATTCTCCTCCTCAACTTCGTAATTAGGGACAAGATCATAAAATCGTCGCTCTTCAGTCATTTTTATGATTTAGACCAATTCAACTGCAGGAAAAAGAGATTTCCCCACCTGAAATTCCGCATCAGCATTTATCGCTGAGCCATCCAGAGCGTTGCCGTACTATTAGTATTACATGGCACACGAAACGAACGACCTAGATAGAACATACATGTATCTTTCTAAACGCACTGTACCCTCCCTGTATTTTCCTGGTGTACCAGCGAATGCGGAGGTTCACACACAATCCTTTACTGGACACACACACACACACACACACACGCATACACACAAAGGATAGAGACACTCACATACAATGGACGAGCGCTACATGGGGGCCTTGAAGACTTGATAAGCCCGTTGGTTCGTTCCTTCTATACCCTCTCTTTAATTTGCATAGAGCTCATTAACGCATATTACGTAATCTTACGCAACTACTTACCACCGTATCGTCTTCTCTTCTTTTTTTTTTTCCGGGCTATGAGCTGGGCGCGCGAGCTGAACACGCACCATGGAGCTACCAAACTGTAGCTCCATGCACGCACCGTGGTGAACCCCTCCGTTTCGCATGCGCGGGCAGCTAGATCATCGGATGCGGCTCTCAAGTGACAGCACTCGGTCAACAACTGACCAATGCCGATTGAGGACTAAGCGAAGACGAGCCATCACGCACACACTCCAATGGAAGTCGGTACGTGTACTTGAGTGTTGTTGGGTTTTTTAGCCGAAAATGGAAAAAATATGGTTTGGTCGTTTTCGGGGAAATCTCTCACGGAAATGGAATTTACTCCAGCCGCATGCATGCAGGAGAATGGTCAGCGGACAATGCTGGTCGTTCACGATCGGTCTTTGCGGACCACGGCCGTGTCCGTGAGTCGCTGGATCTTTTACACATTCATGAATAGATGTCATGAGTCAGAGAGAAATCCCCATCGGTCGTAAAATACTGAACTGAGGTCAGATTTTTCACGTCTGCATAGATTCGTGATGTCATCGACCTGTAGTAGCTCCATAACATCATCAAACATGGTGATAGATAATTATCTTCAACAATCTAGGCCGAACCTTCATTTTGGTGTAAAGAGTATTCGTGTAGTATCTAAAAGAAAATAAATAAATTGCCAGCAAAGGCACATCTTTTTGTGTATGCATATGCACGTGTTCTTCTTTTTATCAAGCACGGGAGAAAGTGCGAAGCTGACAGTCGGGTTGGTTTTTCGGTATGATTTTGAGCTGCATGCATCCAAACCTTCAGGGGTTGCAGAGGGAAATAATGCTTTGGACCTCCATCGATTGAAAGAGAGCTCGAATGGTACGTCTTCTTTCCAGTATGTCTTCCGAGATGAGCGTTTAGCAGCAAACCATATACCATATACCATATATATACCATATACCATATACCATATATATACCATATACCACACACCATATACCATATACATACCATATACCATATACCATATACCATGGTCTTGAGTTTTCACTGGGAGGTAGAACTTACCTATATCCCTGGCTTCTGTGAGCACACATGCACCAACTAGGGAGGTGAAAGAGAAATACCTCTTCCGCTTCCCTGTCTAATCTAACCTCCAATCCAACACATAGTCGATCAACTTACAGCGAAAATACCCCATATGCATGTTCAACTTTTTTCTGTTTGATTCAGTTATATTCTTCAAATATATGAATATATAAATCACATAATAATAATTGGACAAAATGGAATTAAGTTATAAGACTGGCATGAGCTTCAATGAAATGGGACATAATCCTAAAATCAAACAAAATAAAAGAATTATGAGGTTTTTAAATGTTTTCATAACAAAATAAAAATCATTTAGGTCGCAGACCAAATATTTATGCAAATAAGATGATTCTTGGAAAACAATCAACTTGTGCATGAGTGAATCATGGTGTAAGCCTGTTTGTATTGTTTGATGAAAATAATCTAACTATTTATTTCATTAAGTCTATTATCTGGTGAGACTGCATGATACTATGATAAGTTTCATTATTCTTATAAACCTTCCAAAGAGTGGAATATGATTAGTTACTTCTGTTATGATAATCATTATCATTATTTTGACTATGATTATGATTACTATCAAATATCAATGATTATGGCTTTTCATTGCTGTTGTTTCTTTAATTAGGCACTATTATTCTTACTATTATTCTTGGTGTCATTGTAACTATCATTATATCAACAAGGAAAGGGGTCTTACAATAGGTTACACTGCACTTTGCACATTCAATTAAAAAGTTTCTTTTTTCGTTGTTGCGAACAATCTGAAATACTGACGTACTTACATAGATCGTTTGATGAGAATCATCATCAATTAAAAAAAAATAAGAATCAAGTATAAACGCACAGGAGATATGAAAAACGAAATAATAAATGAAGGTTCAATATATGTTTAATATCAATAGTTAACTATTTTTTTCAAAATGACTATATCAGTTTCCTGTCTGCAGATGAATGACATAGGCAAGCCTACATGGGGAGAACAGTGTTAAGATGTTGGATTTAGGCAACTTTGGTCAGTTAAAAGAAGAAAAACGAAAGGCAACGACACAAGGTGAAACAGGGCTATTAAAAGAAAAACACTTAGAAAGAATGGACAGGAAGACTAAGATGATGAAGATAACGGATGAGGAGGAGGAGATAAAAAATGGAGGAGAAACAAGAAGGTTTGAGGGAAGATTACGAGCAGAAAATATTTTTACAAATAAAATTATGAACAAATCATGTCCCATAAGGATTATAAAGATGATATTACACTTGTGTTTATTCCTGAGGACATGTCGTGTTGATCGGATGCGTGTTAGATTACAATATCAGTGTCAATTGTTAAAAAGAACACTGTTGGCTGATCTATAAACTCATTTAAACAATGAATGCTACCTGTTGGTATTTCACTTGATATCATTAAAGGTCAGTGCCTGGACATAGGAATTTTGGACAAGCTTCGTGTTCCATGTTTTAGGAAAGTGATACTCACAACTCTATCATGATTGCTGAAGAAACAATACCCATTTATCTTTATATCTTTTTTTAACTTATAAACAGTCCCTTTTCATCAAATATAGATCTATAAATGTGACGTCTTGAGTCCAATAAGGCGAAAATCAGGGGAAATCGTTAAAAAATGCAAGTTGGTAGAGACTGAATAGATGTGGTTAATGAGGGTATACCTACTTTGGAGGCTGGACATGCTTTCATTTATATGCAGAAAGTTATTTTTCAATGTCTTTATTCTGAAGACATGTGCAATTTTGACGTGGTGAAACTGTAGTTTTCCGTTAAAATCAGAGATAAATTTGGGATGAAAAGAAATGATGAATATCAGAACTGAAGTGAAGACAATAGTTCATTTACATATGAAACTCGAAATAGTACATTGTTGTTGTTTTTTCGTGTATTCTCTGCACTTTCTGTTTAATATTTTGTATACCTAACAAGTGAGTCTTGGATATAATACTAAGAATTAATCACAGGTGCGGGACTATTCACGTATATGTTGTCTCCCTCGTGTCCCTAAAGGGCACCTACTTTCGTCCAGCATCAGTTTGCTTAACGATAATGAAAGAGGAAAAAATGAGTTTTGATTGAGTTTGCCTGACATGTGAAATATGAGACGCCGGATATGTCTGGTCTGCCACCGACACTTCCTATTCTTACCTTCGAAGGTCCATTCTAATTCCTTTCCATTCTCAACCGGACATCAACACTTACTCAATATTTCTAGAATTACAGTGATATGACGGCTCTCACTCTCTCCCAAAATACTTTTCCTTGTTCATGGAGTTTTCATTCATTTTTAGATAATCATTTTGTTCATGTACACTTGTTCTCTATGAAAGATAGTAAATCAAAGTTTTTGTTTGTTTGTTTGTTTGTTTGTTTGTTTTGATTGAACATGAAGTGAAAGACCTTATCTTAATAACCACATCGTTTCACCTCGAAGTCATGTCGTTCACGATTATTACCATGCATGCAATTGAGAAGGTTGATGATGTCTATCACTTTATATACAGTATAGATATTTCCCATGGATATGCACGAAAATTGTTATATTATAACCTGGGCACGTTCAATATACTCTAAATCCGCGCTTCTAAATCCTTTCTCACCCGAGACCCATTCTGGCTCCTACAAAGTATTTGATGCCCAGTTACATGTGTAGATCGACTTCATTTTTTGCTCTCTTTTTGAAGACATCGCGGCCCACTGAATGCATTGAGAATCACTGCTCTGTATCCATCAGCAGTGTACTGTATAGGAACACAATATGGGAATACATTAATTTGTTATATACTTCAGATATACATGCAGATTAATAGGTTAAAATGAGATTGTTACTGTGTGTTTTATCTCTTTCTATCTCGTTTATTCTCAAAGAATCTGCAAGTATTTAGGGCGTCATTATTGACGAAAATTGTTAGAGGGAGAAAAATTTTAATTTCATCTGCTAATATTAGTTATAGAACAAAATAAAAAGCAACTAACGCTTGAGTAATGAACGCATCAAAGTCTCTTCATATAAACCTGAAAATTATGTCCTACATTATGCAATCATAATTATTATAAGAACGGAATTTTTGTTTCATGCATATGCTGCCTTTTCTTGCCAGTCCGTTTCCTCACACTGTAACAATAATGGATTCTTGGAACTAGCTTACCTTTAAAAATATACGTTTGTTGAAAGTATCGTTACTGTATTCTTTTCATTAATGACATGATAAATTACTTCAAGGCCCTTATCTGGGATTATTATGACTTTTTTGTTTGTTTGTTTGTTTGTGTGTTTGATCGTTTCTTTGTTTCTTTGTTTGTTAATGCGCACTCAATGATACCAGAATGTCCTTGAACTTCTATTGCCCACTATTCGCAGTTAAAGGTGTATTGAAGTACTAGTGAAGGAAAGAATTCACTCAATGTTAAAACCGATTAAACTTTTAACGTATACAGTATATCTTTACAGGGATTATACTATTGCACTCATTACATTAGTTAAACGTAAACATCGTGTCTTGTTTGTTTAGTTTCTTTCATGTCTTGCACCACTTTGTTCCGTCTGATGAGAAATATTTGTCTAAACAAGATGACCAGCGTCAGACTAACCTGAGGTTACACACTTTCCTTCCCGTTTGCTGTTTATTTCAGTAATAATATTATGTCTTATTTCCAGATGTATAATTATCCAGAATCAATTTCTATAAATGTGTTTATAATTAATCGTATTGTAGTGCTTTTATTGATTAAATAAGGGAAAAATATGCAAGTCATGCACGCTCAATTCAACTCTATTGAAAATTCTTGTTTGCCTTTATTTTGTCTAGGGGCAAAATTATTGTTCCAATATCTGACAATGAAGGAGCTATATAGGTATACCTACTGTGGATAGCAATTCTTTGTGTAAGATGAAACCTTTGAATTCAAAGTGAAATTAAAGCTATATCAGTCAGCGGCTTCCTTCATGACCAATTCAAATCATAATATGTGACAAGAGACGGAAAGTAGAGAACGTGGATTGTTGACCACCGAACGACCTTATCGTCAGCCCGGGAAGAACTGCATGCACAAGATTGGAGTCGCAAGACCAAAACCACAATTAATTCAAAATCTAAACATCCACGCAAAAATGTGTGTGTCTCTGTGTGTGAGCTATATAAAAAAGGTTTGTGTAAGTGTGTATTGATATGTTTATCCTTACATGCATTGATATAAACAAAAAGTCAACAAAAGCTTTGGTAAGAGTGCCTTGGTGATTTTCCCATATATCAATTCATTTTGTTATTGCCTCATTAATCTACACTCAGACACACAAAAATACACCCTCATTCACGAACGCGCACATACAAATACATACACAAAAACAACAACAATAACACATACCTTAATTAAACCATCCAACAAAGAACAGGTAAAAATGATTGATCTAGTACACTTTGTGTGATTAGTTTATTGTCCATTACTCTGAATACGTATCTGGGGAAAATACATACAAGTCAAGCATCCGACACCGTATTGTTGACGTTGTAGTATTTCAAGCTATTGACAGTAAGACGAGACATGAAGACTGAATGTATTAGTATGGCAACCACCACCTGACGTCACAATGATAATTAGTTACAGTCTCTTTATCCCACACTCCCATTCTTTGGCACCATTGACATCTTACGAATAACATACTCTTTATCACATTACAGTTCACACATTGTCTCATCCCTTTCTCTCCTCCTCTTGGAAGTGGGGATGGTCATTAATCATTCATCAATTACGTCATCGATTCATCTTTTCACTGGTCCATTGACATCGAACTCACTCATTCACACCGATATTGTTATACAACTGTACTCATTTCGTCTTTTGATGACACCATCGATAAAAACTGAATATATTTACAAGACCATTGAAGTTACTTTCTTTTTTCTAGTATAACTTCAGAATTACCAGAATTACCGTGGGCCGCTTGTGACGAAATAGTGACATGATATCGCCGATAAAATGAAGAAAACGTCCACGATGGATATTTAATTTCCACAGACTGTGAACGAATTTAACGTGCTTGATTCATCAAAATGAAGAAGCGTCGACCTCGGTCGAGTTGATATCGCGGAACACTATAGACGGTGACATAATCACGTAATAAATAGATCGAAAAATAATTATGAAAGAACTATTTACAACCTCGGCCTTCTGTTAAAAATCATCGTTACGACTATCGATTCACGAACCATCGAATCCAACTGTTGCAACCCGCTTTTTCCCCTCATCCCTCATCTGGAACATACCTCTCTGTTACCATGGTTACTCTAGTCTTATGTACACGTCACTCTTGTGCTGTCAAATCCATTCTATACACATGTACATTTTTAAAAAAGTTTGACAGATCTGTAAGGCACAGTTTGTTATATATATATATATCATCCCTTTAGCAAGATGCTTCAAAGACCCCTTTTTACACTCATTACACAATCAATCAATTAATGTATTAAATTGGTAACGATCTAGTCTAAGTCCAGTACAGTGTTTGGAGTATCACGCTGTCACAACACTGATATTGGTTCGTGCAGTTAAAATCCTTAACGCATATTACTTCAAGGGAAAAGAATGGCAAAAAACATTTCAAAAGCTCATATCTCAAATGGTATTAAATTACATTTTCCAATACCTATAAGTTCGGCCGCACACCAAGTAATTATTAGGATGAAGTATAGTTTATTTCAGGTCATAAAACCAAAGGCATAGAAAGAAATGACTCGGATAAACCTTGTCTATCACCACTCATAGTCGTAAGAGGAAATAAAGGTACATACCGCATGAACTAATGGTCTATATGTAGTTCACTCGAAATACTGAGAGAAGGAACAAAAAAATGGACTTGACCACTTAGGGCTGCACATTGTACAAATGGTTCATGCACAAAATGGTGGATTCATTCTCAACAAGAGTTGTGAAAATTCCCTCACGTTCTCTCCCAAATTCAATGTCTGACCATAAACATACATCAGGAACCAAATGGAATGAAGATGTATACATTGCCTACATAATGTTTAACTTCATTGCAGATAGTACAACACACTTCTAAAATATACAATCACTATGGTACATCATATTAAACAAGCCTGAAAATAGTAGGCCTGTATAGCCTAACAGCGCTACAATACAGCAAGACTGCAGAATCTGAATCTGGATTCTATCACATTCTATATGTTAATGTTTTCAAGTACTAATATACATACATGTAAAATATTATCAAGAAAACACAATAAATGTTAACACCAATCTACTTGACATTGCGTGTTACAATAACTTGAATTATTTCAACAATACATGCTCAAAACATCACGATTAAGTACTGTCCATAACTCAAACAGAATTGAATTGAATTGAAACTCACTGAGCGATTCGTGAAATCATTATGTTGAATAATAATTATGTAAGTTACTTTCAATACAGTTTTGCAAGATAAGAATGGAGGTTATTCTCGACATAAATAAACGCGTCATTACCGATACATGTTGTAAAGGAATCTCACTTTTCAAATGTGAATTCATCTCTGTATATAAATTATTATGATTTGCCAAAACCACAAATATATAGCACGCAGTTTAGTGGCGGGGAAAAAGATAGACCGTACACCGTCGTTACAAAAAGGGAAAAGACGATAAATTGGAGGTGCTACACAAGAAAAAAAATATGATAGCACAATCACAAATCGCAACTGCATTTTACAGTTGGTTCATATCTTCAACGTTTTGACGGACATCAGAGATAGTGTTATAGAAAGAGGATGAGAAGAATAAAAACACAATGATAATAGAGTGAGGGACTCGACACTGCGCAGAATATTACCACTCCACTCCAAGGCATCCGCCCTGAGATCAGAAGCCGCTGCTTACATGTGCTCATGTTAGAGGGCGTGCTTCAGAAAGTAGCAAATTTTTCATGTCGGACTCGGCGAAGGAACTGGTCAATACCTTTGTTTGTCAAACATCCAAACATCACACAACGACCACATCGGCCTAGTAACCGTACAGGGGAACCATCTTATAATCCATTATAACAATGCAAAATAAAGAGAAATGTGACGGTATATCAATGACCAGAGATTGGCACCTTAACATCAAGACATGAACTACTGATGCATCTTTCTTTGTTTTGTTCGTTTTATCCGTACGAAACACACCCTTCGGCGTGATTGCGAGTCCACATGGGGAACTGAACCGCAAAAATGCAACAGGGCGAAATTTTTTTTTTCGCCTGTGACCTAGAAAGGTCGAACTGACTACCTAAGACTAGTCACACACACAATGGATCACTCTGCGTTGACTACTTAGTCGTCAGTACACATCCTCTTCAGTGCTGTAGCCGCTCTCGTGGCTGTAGGCCCTCTGGTAGTTATAGTCCACCTGTTCTGCTGCCCGGTCATCGATTCCCTTGATGAAGGCAATTTCGTCTACGTGACCAGCCTTGTGCCAGTCGCCACTAATAACGCTCGATAGGATAGAATCTCCGCCGTACATGTAGAGGCTCTCCTGGAAGGCTGGATTCAACACTGAGTCCTCGTCGGGGACGACTGCCGTATCATCGTAATACGACGATGTCATTGGGGGAACTCTGCCGAACATCACCGGGGCGATGGGTGGAGTCCTGGTCGGTTTGGCATCAGCTGGGACCATAGCAACTTCCTCGGTATAAGGATGGACATTGGACCCCTGGTTGCTCGCGAAGCCGTGGTTGGCAGGCGACTTGTTCAACTCACTCTCGGGCACACTGGAGGACTTATCTCCGCAGCTAACTGTGTCGTAGTCTTCCCAGCAGGATGCCATGAGAAAACTGGCTGCTTCGAAGGGCTGGAGGAACCACAAGAACTGCTGGTAGTCATCTAGACACACCTCCTCGTCATTTAGTGATTCAAAGGCCTGTTTAGCATACAAAGAAATAGGAAGCATGATTTATCAATCCTCAGTATCATACTTTGGAGGTGGTTAGAAGCCTACTGAAATAGGATTTACTCAATACAAGCTTTCCGAATAACATGTTTATCTATTTATCCACACAACATCGGTTATTTGAGAAAGAGAGATGGTCTATATCAGCACTATAATTTATAGTCAGTGCCTTTAGGACATCTTTAGCAGTTCGTGAATTTACTGAAATCATGCATTGACTTCGAAACACGACAGAAATGCTTCTATCTAAACTTGCATATCATATTGTCTTTGTTTGATTGTTTGTTGTTTTAGAATATGAAAGCCAGAGTTAATTGACTTGAAATTTAGTAAGAAAAAAAATCACCATGTATCCACTCGCCGCCTTCTCGAACTCCTCCAGGGCCAAGTTCAGGTAGTCTTGGAGCTGTTAATAGACAAGGAAGAGAGAAATTTAATTAACAGAGTATTCAACATACATGGAGAACTGTTTATAATAATCTTCATCGTGACAAATTCAATAACCAAACAGATGAATACAAGCTGAGACAAGGAAACGAAACGAAAGTTATAAAACGCAGAAGACGATTTTTGTCATCTGCTGCGATCAGGCGAGAGCTCTGTCAAACGCAAACTAATCTGTTGAGTGAATTATGACCAAAATGAATTTCACCTAAGTTGTAGAGAGCACCAAACAGCAAAAGAAGTATGCTTTGTGACGGGCATATAAACATCAGATTGCATATTAAGGCGAAATAGAAATCCGATATAAGTTTAAGCAATGTCCCCCTCTACGGTCAACACGGATATAAAACGCGACGCCGTCACAGAGATCAGTGCCATAATGATCATCAAACTGACGACCAACCTGCAGTGGCTGCTTCTTGTGAGATGACGTGACGGAGGTATTAGCGCCCTCAAACTGGAACAGACCCGTCCTGTAGCTGATATCGAAAAGACTGAGATAGCCTGGGCCGCTGCCCTTGCACGCAGAGCGATGAGTCCAAGACCCGGTCTTTACGTCATGGTGGTACTATAAAAGAGGATCAAGAAGTAGGACTAGGAGTTAGTACTGAATTACTCGTGGAAAGTCTGAATTCATACAAAAGGAACAAACAGTAGGAACTCTAAGGAGAGTGGAATAGCTGTTATCGGGGACCACATCTACACATGCGTACATTATTATTAGAACCAAATATGGAACCTCATCAAGATACTGAGTATATTACTGAAAGCAAGCCATTCTAAACGCTTTGCTTAAGAGTTCTTCATGCTAAAACATAAGTGAGTTTTGATCTACTACAGGAGAAGTGGATTTGTTTGGTTATTTTGTTTTGTTTTGATTTTTTTTTTTTTTTTTTTTTTGGGGGGGGGGGTTAAGCTATTACAATGTACCTGAGGTGAGATAATGTGTGAATCATTAAATATATATTTTACTTGCAACAATTCTCATGATTGCATCAGTTGCTATGTTTTCTCTCTCTAGAAGTCATGAATGACGGGGTCTTTTGAACGTTCGTATTTCTTCCAAGATGAAAGATGATGTGCTTACTTCCACCAAGAAATGCATCGCTACTTCAAATCCGCACTCCAGCCACACACTGAACTCTAAAATGCAGGAATAATATTATGATTTACCAACCTGCGTGAGCATCTTCCATCCATGGGTAGCCACGAGGTCAACAGCTGTTAACACGTAATCAATGACGTCATCGGGTGCGAAGTACGGCAAGTTAATCCTGACGAATCCAGGTCTGTGATGGAGGAGGGGAAAAGGGGGAGGGGAGAGTTAGTACAGGAGGGGAAAACTTGCCGCGAGAGGGCTAGAGTTCTTGATCAGAGGGAGACAGTGAGATAGAGAACTAGAAAAAATGAGGTAGATATGAGTCACGGGGTGACTCACTGAATCATAGCAACAACTTGGGAGCACAACATTCTGGGGCAACTTTAGGCACTTTTGATGATGGAATAACCTTAATCGCGCAAATCGCAGGAACAGTTGCACGGATAACCGTCATGAAATCAAATATTTCGACCTTCTGTCAGATCTCTGTGTGTTCCTGTGTCAAGACCGCGAGATATAGCAAGACTTGTGGGGTGTAAGCCTGGATTCTATTGCTGAAATCCTCCTCCCCCTACCCCCTTGTTTGAAAGGATTCGTATCTCGTAGATGGAAATATAGATTCAACTCTTCACCTTTTCTGGCAGATTGCACCGAAACACAATCAACTGAATAATATTCAGTTGAATGTGTTAGCTCTTCAACTTAATGTTATTAAGTTGAAGAGTTAACCTAAAACCCCTAAGACGTGTGGAATGAGGTAAATAAATTAATGTCTTGATGGAAACTTGGCGAATGCACCAGGTGTTTGGATTGTGATCACTAGGACGTACCGTACTCCCTCGACCGGCTCCTCGTTACAAGTGTTCTTTCGGTCTTCGCGGATCAGCTCGAAGAATTTCATGGCATTCTCCTCCGAGATCCCCAGCAGATCCTGCGTGAAAGGAGAAAATTGGAGGCAAATTTGGAAAGAATTACTCAGACATCACACCGCTATTACATGTGTTCTCAACATTTGATACTCATAGTCTTCATAGAACGTGTTTGATTTAGAAAGAAAGTGGAAAATACTCTCAGACGGAAAAAGAAAAAAAAGGAAGAGAGAGAAAGTGAGGGGGAAAGTGAGAGATGTCGTAACTCCTAAGTTCTCTCGGCTCTGAAAGATTAGGATATCTCCGATGATCAGGCGTATCATCGCCCTAAAGATCCATCTTCCGCTTGTAATCCCACGATGGGGCGTTTGCTAGTCCAACAAGCCCATCAAGAGGGGTAGGCCGATGACAGATGAGCTTTAAAGTACACCTCGATACATGCCACGGCCTACCTCAAAACTTACGATAAGAGCGAAGAGGAAAAATACTAATTCATCTTGAGCCTCCCGTGAACTCCTCTTGACTTTTTTTTTTTCTATTTCTTGTCTTGCTTTCCACTCTCAGCCAATTGCAATAAATGTGCAATGATTTCAACAGGCGTAATTTCAAAGCCTGTGACGTTTGTTTTGAAGGGTTCACAGCAAGAACTTGTGTTTCATAGTGATGTTATATGAGTGTCACCTTGGAACTGTCAAAAGCAGAGTATTGTTTGCTTGTTTGTTCTTTTGTGCTGCAATGTATCATCCATTTTCTTAACCATTATGGTTAGATCATATGCAACAGATCTATGCCCTTAACATGCACAGTAACTTTGTCAGATAATGTTAGGGCATGAATGAAGCAGAACTCACGTGTGCATAAGGGCCTGCGCAGGCACAACCTCCTCTGGCCTGAATACCAAAGAGATCGTTGAGTAGTACAGCGATGAAGTTGTGATGTAACAGCTTGTCCGTCTGTGGATGACGAACAAGGAAGGAGAATATCGGCAAGCGCGCCACCTCGTGACTGCCCAAGACGATGAGATTCTCGTTGTGTTGCCACCGTGCGAACGCTCGCCTGTAATGTTAAAGGGAGCAAAACATCAACAGTTTCAGTAATGTTTTATTTTCCTTTTTCTTTAACACGTTCACTTAACATCTGTCTGGTAAGTACTTCCCTTTGGAGTTCGGCGGATAGTTGCAATCTTATAGAAGGAAGTATATATCCACGCCAACGGTGGAATTCGGTTTCATTCCAAATCTGGTGATACCGTATGCTTATGATTAAAACAGCACACGAGTGATGTTTAATGTTCCAGTGTCTGTAATTATCATGCTGCTGCACATTCGTAACACGTCGGATCATAAATCACCTTTGATTACATTTCTCTGCCATCTATCTCTCGGCAATTACAGGGAAAAAAAAAGACATTTCAGTCACTGTCTCTCACACTCAGCACCTCTCGTCACTAAATTGAAGCTGTCAGGATTTGACGGTTGGTCGAAAACTTCATGAAGCCGAAAAGTATGTCAACTATTTTTTTTTCTCCTTGACGTACATTAGTTCTGGGAGGAAAGGGGGGATATGTTGAGGGGATATCTAATTATATCCCCAAACCGAGCTCTCAAACATAGGGTGAGTTCACTCCGAGTCGTGCAAAGCGATGTCTCTGACATGGTGTTTTAAGTACATTACTTATTTCCCCGCTATTGCTAGAAACTCGATCTCCAACACTTGACGTTCATTTCTGATTTATGTTGCACTGTAGATTCTTATGTTTTTGTTTGTTTTTCTGTGTGTGTGTGTGTGTGTGTGTGTGTGTGTGTATGTATGTGTGTGTGTGTGTGTATGTGTGTGAATGTGAGTGAACGGACTCCCATCATGACATGAACTCGTCCTCTACGTTGCTGAGAAAAAGTGAAAAGTATGGTTCTTTCGCTACGAATTCTGATGCCATGACGGTACTTACAAAGAATAATTATTCTAAATCAATGCAATTTCCATACATAGAAGAAGTACTCAAAATAAACATATCAAAGAGCCACAAGAAAGATCCATGGTTTTGTATTTATACTCGCCATTTATCAGTTAGAATTAATCAATTTCCGGAGAAGCTTGTAAGTGTGTATATTTTTAGCGCTTCATTGAAGTCATGGAGCTAATAATAATATCGAGATGTATAAACTTTTGAATCATTCATTAAAGTGAAAGTACGTTGGTGTTCATCCTGTTGACTAAAACCTTTCCTCATGTCCCGGCCATTGCCAAGGAGAGAAAAGCAAACCGATTTTCTCCTGTGGCAGTTGACTCGAGGCATGCCAAGAAATTGTTCTATGACTTGGGTGACATCACAAACAAGGGATTAAGTCTACACGGAAATCTCTTACTCACCTTGCAAGTTCGTTTTCTCTGTCCTCTATGAATTTTGGTCCCACAGCCTGCAAAGATCAATCAAAAGAGGAGGGAGGTTAGATAAATGGAGAAATGAATAGATAGATAAACCGATAGAAAGACAAACGATAGATAGACAGATAGATAGAAGATAGATAGACAGATAGATAGACAGATAGACAGGTAAATAGACAGATAGACAGATAGATAAACAGATAGATAGATAGATAGATAGATAGATAGATAGATGATAAACCGATAGAAAGACAAAAAAGATAGATAGATAGATAGATAGATAGACAGATAGATATACAGATAGATAGATAGATAGATAGATAGATAGACAGATAGATAGACAGATAGACAGGTAAATAGAAAGATAGACAGATAGATAAACAGATAGATAGATAGATAGATAGATAGATAGGTAGATATACAGATAGATATATCAATAGATAGATAAATAGATAGATAAATAGATAGACAGACAGATAGATAGATAGATGGATAGATAGGTAGGTAGATAGACAGGTATATTGACAGGTAGATAGATAGATAGATTGATAGATTGATAGATATATAAAGCAGGCATTACAGATTAATATGATAGATTGACAGATAGATACACACCATGTACATAAGTTAGACAAAGGACTGGATAGACTACATGGATAGATAGACAGAAAGACAGACATACAGATACATAGATTTGTAGATATACAGTAGTAGATAGATAGATAGATAGATAGATAGATAGATATTGATTGATAGATAAACACATAGATAGATAGATGAATAGAGAGGGAATGTAAAGCCGCTAGAATCGTATACTGTAATACACATATCTCATTCTATTTGAAATCATTGCGGTATATTACCTACAGAGTTGCGAAACATAATACATCAGTAGCATGCTCACATCTGGTGCTCACTTCGATAGGTGTCACATAACGCATGAAAATATCTCTCTGATTTAAACCATCTTCTAAAGGCACAGCACATTTTTATCATTTTGCGATGTGGAAGCATATGACACGGCGGACATAACAGAACATTTTTTTTAGACTATCCTCTTGCCGAAAATCGGTAAAGAAAGAGGACTCGCAGGCTACAACATGTCCCGGTGAAATGACGCTTTACCTACGTGAGTCATCAACGCTTAGTTCGAGTCAGTCTTCTGTTCGTAATTGAGTTTGACATTTCGCAAGGTCAAAAGCAGATTGATCCGGCAAAAAACAGTAGATTCTGGGTATTATCAAAAGTTGACACCAGTGTACGCTGGAGGTCTCTTTTTTTGTGTGTAATTTTAAAACAGGCAAGAGGACAAAGTATACTTAGTGTGCCGAATATCAATACCAGATGTATGGCTCTTCGAAGGGGTTGCTCTTGTTGTGATCAACAGTTACTGGAACTAATGTACGTAAGACATCACGGTATCTTGTACTCTAAATTATACATTTGAATACACGTCCAGACACTGAAAATGTGATCATGTTTCGCTATTTACCCTTCTCAAAACCTATCAAAATTAGAGTCTGAACAACTCAGTCAGCAAAAACAGATGACTGTCCATTTTGTACCTGTTTAACCTGAAAGGCCAGTCCGGCGCGGATGGACTCAACGATGGCTGGTGTCCCACCCTCCTCACGTGCTTCAATGTCCTTCAGGTAATGGTGCATGTTTCTTGACACCTGGAATGGTAACAAGAGCTATTTACAATACTCTCTTTCATCACATCATGCTTTCACACATATAAGACGGAGGGAAGCAGAAGAAATTCTTAAGATAGTAGGCTTCTTCTAAAGTATAACACTTGACACAGGCGAAGAGTACGTACGAAGGAGATGTCTACAGTCAACAAAAGCAAACCCTTCCGTCCCAACAGGCGATAGAAAATTGGTGCCAGAGTCTACTTTGCTTCATACCTACTGGCTCTTTACAGAAACATGTGGGCTTTTACAGCAGTGACACGTGTCAGCTGTGTATTCGTTCATTTTCACCACATCGTACTCATTGCCATTTTATGTGGCTTGCAGAACGTCCCCCAACGGATGCAAACTTATCCTGACATTGCTAGGACCAACATGTCTTCGGGATAGACACACGGAATGACGAAGCATCGTTCCCCATCATTTGGTGTATTCGTGTTCTCCTTCTTTCAGCAATAAGGAAATTCGATTTTCATTTGAGTGGATAACAGCCATAATCACAACAACCTTGCAAGATTGTCCTCATAGAAATGTTCACGAAAGAGAGTCCTCACCACTTTCCCCTCCCAAGTAATCAAAAAATACTAGGAGAGTTTTACATTCAATGCACGATCAATTTACATTACAAACTACCTTTCTGTAGTTAATGCCATTGCAGAACACTGCGCCAGATCTCACGTGTGCACATATGCCATGAAAAGGATGATTACGAGAAAAGTGAATAGGATGTGAGGATGGAGTTAATTTTAGACGCCAAGGACGTGGCAAGCTATTCTCATCCCATGTGTACTTACGTAATGCACCGTGCCTCCTCCCAGGGCGTGGGGCACGCTGTTTACAAAGAGCTTCTTCTTGGCAATTAGGATACCTGCAGTCAAAACAAGCAGATACAGACTGAAAACAAAAACATAATTTCTCATGGTCTTTCTGTCCGTATTATTAACCTTTAAGAGAGAGATTCATGTGGTATGTAATGAGCAATTACAACTCAACATACAGTTACATAACTCTTTCAGTTACATTGGGGAGGAGCGTGTAATACTCTTACCAGAGTCTACACTGGACACTACAGTGACCATGGTCAAGAGAAAACAGGACTTCCTGGTGGGAGTGAAAGTCTGATGGACTGATCCAAAAACCATTTCTCAAATGAATGACCGGAATCTCAGTGAGTTGCCGGAAAAGCACCGGCTGTTCTTTGATATCATCACAGGAAGAAAGATGACTTTTTCTTTCGTATTACATCATGATTTGGAGAAGCCATGACAGCAACATGACTTGGCACCTTGGGCCATCGAGGTACATGGTCGTCCGTCAGTCGCAGAGGGGCAGACAAAGCCTCTTCTTCAACCCACACATGGCGACTGATCCCCTGGATTAGGCTCGACTGGGCTTGTCGCCTTTTTGCAAACTTGATATTTTGGCCGGATCATCTCGCTTACTCCCGTTCCATCCCATGTCCTCCCCGGCCCGATTAGGGTCAAACCGCAGAAAGGGTGAAGGCACATCAGGAAGGAAGCAATTCGCTGCTCCCTACGCTCTCTTTCTCCCCCCCCCCCCCTCCCCCTGACAAAAGCTGTTATAACAAACACAAAGTAACAACTAACCTACCCCTCCCTCCTCAATTCTTCGAAATTTTCACCAAGATTTATGCGTCACCAATACATGGATAAAGTCAGTGAGACAACCATTTGGGTATCTTGAACATAAAGGAGGAGTATAGGTAGGTGAACAATGATTCTTTCACGTACCAGGCGTTCCGACTCCTCCAACGAACTTGTGTGTGGATACGAAGACTGCATCTTTCGAACAGTCTGTACCATGCCTGTAAATAGACAACGCAGAACAAACGATACATCTAGTTAATCTTCCACAGTTCATGAATGTACTAAATGTATATCATTTTACTATCAACGTTACTCGTTGACTTTAGGAAACAGAAGTGAAATCATGGACGTCGATGAATACACTGTACTACAAATTTTAACATTAGTTATCAACAAGTGAAGATGTACGTGTACAATCACTGTTTGTATACAGCTGAATACTCCTGTGAGGTTGTACTGACGCAAAGATATTACGTAATTCCTGATGAACGAATCACATAGCTTTCCATTAGATCACTTTATAATCCGATAATAATTATATCGACGTCTGCGATCTCATTTACTTGTCCTCCCCATGGCTAGTGGTTATGCCTCAATCTTCCTTTCTTTTCGTGTCAAACTCATGGAAAGCATATGCCACGCTCAGTAGGCGTGATGAGCAACAAATGGCATGAATTCATGTAACAGCGTCTTGATTTGAAGTTTTGATAAGTGCAAAAGTAAATGAAATCTGTGCATTACTTCTCATGTACTATTAATCACCGTAAGATTACCAATGATCCCCTAGCGAGCTTAAATGCGGTTCACTGATTGACTGACACAATAGCGTCAGGCGAACACTAGGATTAATGCTACACAGCTGCAGCCAGTAGGCGCACGGGTCCTTTTGGCACGGTTCTCAGAAACAGTCCCGCTCTACGTGGCATATGCTTACATCTGCCAGTCGGGAACAAAATTTAACATGAACAGATGACCAAAAGTTCATGCGACTTCAATGTTTACTCACTCGAAACCCGATGGATTCATGTCGATATCAAGGTATGGAGCTGAAAAATAACGGGAATAACAAAACGGGAAAACAATAAATTCTCATTGTCGTAGCTGAGAATATTAATCGTGGCTACAGTCATTAGAGTATCATCGCACCATTCAAAGGTTAAATTGCTATTTGAAAACAATGTTATGTGATTCAGCCATTCATATCGAGTGATTTACGGTTAATTATCCTGTCAAAGTTGATGAGCAAGGACATTCATAATATGTACAGGAAATGATCTTTACTAATAAGCAGTTTTATGGGGAGGGGTTGCTCGAAAACGAGGCCGATGACTAAACTTCAATAGACACTCGATTATTCTATAATGCAATAATCATAATTATGTAGCATTTTATGAATGGTTTCGAGATGACGTTTTAATCCCCTGACGTGGCGTATACACACGCCTTTGTACAACTTCGAACAGATTACATTTACATTACATTACGTTTACATCATTCTCGAGTTATAAAACAAACGACCAATATAAAACGCATACTCCTCCCCTCCTTGTTTTTGCTGCTGCTACCATAGATTTTTTTGTGTTGCTATTGTTTGTTATTATTATTATTATTATTATTATTATTATTATTGTTATTATTATTATTATTATTATTATTATTATTATTATCATCATCATCATCATCATCATCATCATCATTAGAAGTAGTGGTAGTAGTAGTGGCAGTAGTATCATTATTATCATCATTACTACTACTACTTCTACAACATGTACTATTAATATTATCATAATCCTAATCATTATCATTATCAATATTGGCATTATTTTTATCATTATAATTACTGCTATATCATCCATTATTAACAATAATAGTAAAAGTTAACTGTTACTACCAGTATTACCACTATAGTAAAAGCAGTAGCACCATACCCCCCCCCCCCCCCCCCCCCCCCCCCCGAGGCGCTGCTGTCCCGGCACATAAAACCCAGGTGTGATGACCTCACCTGCCGTAGCGTAGTCCCAGAAGGAGAGAGCGTTGTATCTATGAAGGAGTGCCGAGACAGCGTGGGTGTCGGTGATGATGCCCGTCACATTGGACGCCGCGGAGAAGCAGCCCAGCACGTGCGCGTGCGTCTGCGTAAAGATCTGCTCCGTAGAGATCAAAGGAGATACAATGAAGTGTATTAGTGACGACACATCGAAGGGGAAGTCAAAAAGATTATGATGTGGTGGAGGGAGGGATGGGGATGAAGCAGAAATATAGAAAGTGATCACAGACAAGGAAAAGAAAAGGAGTTCAAGATACCGGGGAAAATATAATAACTTGGGATTAGGACCGGTGGGAAATTTTGTGTTAAGCAGCGCGTCCAGCAGACATGTTTCATGGAAATCCGAACTGTAACCACGAAAGCATATATCACGTTTTCTACATCTTTTGTTGGTGTCGTGGGCTAATAGTCGTGGCCAATAGTCTCACAAAGTGAACTAGAACTTCCTGATTTTGTTTGCTCACTTTCTTCTCTTTCACAAAGACTCAACTCGTTTCTATACTCGGTCAGTTTATCCAGACCATTATGTTGTATGCAGATATAAAGATTCAACGGTTATTCAATCTGGACAAAAGCAATAAACATCACTTTCAAAGAATTGTGACGTCATAAATGTCTAATGTAACACAATGTAATCGCTTGGCAACCACATTAAACAAAGGATGCACAATGATCTCGTTCATAGGGGAACTATCAATCAAACTACGTCAACCTGGGAGACATTTGTCAATCAATTAACCGAATCGCAAATATAAGTCGCCCGTGCAAAGTGGATATTTGTTTGCAAATCGCCGTCTATATTCACTATCATTCTTTTCTCTCGTTCACATCATGCGTTGTAAAAGTTTCAAGCGTGTCATCCCCTCCTCTACGTCACACAGCCAATCAATCAATCTACTCGCCAGTATTTGATGTCTTCTCTTCATAAGCATTCATACAGACGTCATAGCAACTTGTGTTACAGTGTAGAAAGGAAATGAAACAAAGGTGTCGACCAAATAATGGTAACGATGTACTGTTGTGTGCTATATCAGCCTAGCGATTAGCAAACATGACAGATTGGCTACTAATGCGAGCCATGGGTGTATGGAAGGATTTTAAAGAGTGTAATCGTCCAATTATTACATCAAACATGGCTATTTTGAAGGAGGGTCATTATTGATAAATTGCATTAAATCCGGTGAGTAGCGACATCGCATTTCCAATAGTACTGCTTGGCGAAGAAGTGTCGGCTCAATGCATTTCGTTCCTCACACTGTACCTTCCTTGACTCACTCAGTCTGAAATAGGCCGCCTTTACGCCATGACATGTAATCAATTCCGTTCTTTCTCACTTCAAGATGTCTACCCTGATAGTGGCCAATAGATAACCCGAAACGCCGTGTTTCTTCCTCCTCTTCCGCCTGTAGTCAATCGATGCCTCCCCGGGGTCTGTGCTTCATACCAAGCTAGATTCGTTCCAGACTAGACGCTACTGCCGAAATTATTACGAGTCATGCTCCTCCTCTCAATGAAGACACACGCACACACACACACAAACACGCACACACACATACAATCTTGCCCTATCGCACTCGGAGACAACCTTACCCTTTCAAGAAATGTCCCCTAACGTCTCTGAAGTTGTCACATATACATACAATGTAAATTGGTCATTGAGATCCGTGTGACTAGGAGTATTTATCATCATGATAAAGATTAGAATCAAATGCAACTGCAAGTCGTGTCATATACGTAATACTGTCATCTTTCAGATCTCATGCCATATTTCGTGCATTACAGCCAGCGGATAACAGAATAATGATACCTAGGCAAGCAAAAGAATATACTATAATAGCCTTAATGCCAGCTTTTGTGTTCACCACTGTAGCTTTAAAGAAGAACACGCTCATATTTATAAAATACTTCGAAAGCTTTGTATCAATGCTATAACAGTCGAACGCACACGCGGCATGCAACATTGAACTGTGTCAGACATTTACCTTCAATTTGTTCTCAATGTCTTCCAGGTCCACGAGTCCTTCACTTGTTTGCTGAACTCTGACCACCTGAAAAAAATATTTAAAAAAAACCAATCAATTTCAAGTGGAAATATCGTGGATACAAACAAGGCAGAAACGTCATTGGGACTGCCTTTAGACTTTGCACAGAATATAATTTCATCACTTAGAATTGGGACGGTCAATCATGTAAGAGGGTTTGTTATATCACAGTTAGTTAATCAGTATGGTGATCATTGATATAACCCACAATATTACATTCCCATATCTAGCAAAACAATAAGCAGCGACTAAAACAGCGATGTGCGCTGCTTAACAACTTCAACCGCTTTCCCTCCCATCCTCCTATTGACCATAACTTTGCATTAAATGTGTCCGTGTATGTTGATTATTTAGATTTATCTGTTCACATGAAAATCAAGATTCTGTATGCTCATTCCGCTCGCTTGCCATTTCATCGCGACAAATGTGTATGGCCCAGACGATCACATCGAGAAAGACTAATTGCTACACACAAACACCAGATATTGGGCTGATACATAGATAGATAGATAGACAGAGAGATACACAGATAGATAGATAGGTAGATAGATAGATAGATAGATAGATTGACAGAGAGATAGACAGATAGATAGATAGATAGATTGACAGAGAGATAGACAGATAGATAGATAGATAGATAAATGGACAGAGAGATAGAAAGATAGGTAGACAGATAGATAGATAGATAGATAGATACATACATACATACATACATACATACATACATAGGTAGACAGACAGATAGATAGATAGATACATAGATACATAAATAGATATCTACATATTATCATAATAGATAGGTACATAGACAGACAAACAAACATATTGCTTGGTCGGTGGTGGATGGATAATATTCTAGAAATGAGAGAGAGATAAAGGGACAGGGAGGAGAGAGAGACAAAGAGATGGAGAGAGGGAGAGAGAAGAGCGGCAGGGACGCATGAACTATCGCTTGCTGTTTGCTGCAAACTTTTTGTCGTGGCACTGTATTTGTCGCCCAGTCGTAGGGATGAGTAAACTACCGTTACCATAGAAACGGCGAGCTTACAGAGTTGTCACCCTGGCGCAACAGTTGCGCTCCGCGGACGAGGAGGCGAATTAGAGCTGACAAATTTCCAGCAAATCAGGTTTGTGTCGGAGGAAAAAAAAAGAAGGAAGCTAGGAAACAATTCGACTGACAAAACGACACTCTGATGTTTGTCATCTAGTCACCCCCTTCAAAACCCTCTTTCATGTGGGGAGAAAAAAAAAAGATGAAAAATAACAAGTACGTCGTGTTCTTCACGCCATCTGCCGCGGGACTCTCTCTGATGCAGTCTCTCAGCTGTTCAGACAGTGTCTCTTCGCTGCAGTGTAGGGGACGAGCTGAGAGGTGGACTAAAGAAGACTCACGAGGTCGTAGATATAAAAATGACAGTCCTGGATGATCATTGACTGATTTCTCTGCAATATCTCCTCGCTTGGGTTGTTTCTGACTGTTGGCATATCCAAGTTTTTTTCTTTCTCCTTCCCAAATTGACTTTTGGCTGACTTAATTGTTTCGATGATACAGACCTGCCCGTGTCTTGCTTGGCTGCATACACAATGCTAGCAAAGGTCGTATTCAGGTCATTATGACGTCATTGACAAAGTAACTCATACCCGCTCAAAGCTGCCACGCTGCCATATACTGTTGCAGTATAAACAGGAGGTATAGTTTGATTGGTTTAATTGCTGTTACTTAACCAAACAAGTTAGTTGGTCTGGTGCGTATGCATGTATGTACTTCAAAAATCATGTGGGAAATCAACAACAGCCTGAAATACTTAGTGATTTTGTTCTTGGAATATTCGCCTACTACATACAGGTATACCGCCAACCTCAGATTGCAATCTCTGCGGCAAATGAATACAACACTTTACTGTGTCTTCCTAGCTTGTGTTTCTGCCTGTGAGGACAAAATAGTTCTTTGCACGATTAATTGCGTATTGTGTGGTGCCAGCAGGCTCCCATGTTCGGCCACATGCTTCATTGCTCATACTTCAGTAGTGACAAAATATCTTTTCTCAGCTTCTATGCCTTTAACCTAGATTCGTAGCTCCGGAATCATGCCTGCTTTGCTCAAAAGCATGCCAGAAAGTAAATGGGGACACACACACGCACACAAAAAGAGGAAAGATAAACAAGATGTAGTATGCACGCCATGTATATCAAAAGGAAGCTCATAATTATGAAGGCTCAAGACGGGCAAACGCATTTGCATCACCTTTTGATATAATACTGGCATAATCTAACAAAAAGAGTGCTGATAACACAGACCGCTGCACAAACACAGACCATTCGACGAACGCACGGATGGAACAACGCTCTCTCGCTTCTCACTCTATACTGCGGAGCGGACTCGTCGGGTGTCGGTTGGAGCCAAGTGTTGTGGCGTAATGAACCTTTAGCCTTGTCGCCACGCTTTCGATATGTCTTTGTCAAGGCCAGCCAATCGAAACATCATATTGATATTTCAACTCTGCGCTTCTCTCACTCCAATCTATTCCTCTCGAATATGAGGGGGAAAAACTAACAGACAGAGAAAGGGCAAAATGCGACGAGAGAAAAGAAATAATGCATACTATTTTTAAATCTATCATTTCTCGGATCAATTTTCCACCCAATCTAGAACTATTCTTGGCCAAAATTGTTGCAATTGCAAAAAAGAAAAATGCTCTTGAAGTTACCATCTGGCACACTTCTGCGTTTGTCTTTCTCATTTTGTGCCTTTGTGTGTGTGATCATGTTTGAAAAAAAAATAATGAAAAGGAACTGAACTTGTTTTATAGCATCGTGTGTAAGTCCTGCAGATATGAATACTGAAAATGGGGTTGAAAGTGTAGGAGGCCTAGAATTGAGACATGAATGTTTAGACGCTAAAGTGACCCCTGCTTCACGGCTGTCAGTGCATAAGTTTCTCTAGGGGAGACAAGTCACTAAGTTAATCATCCATATTTTTGTGCTTTGTGTTGTATATTTGAATGTGCAATCAACTTGTAATTCAAACCATTTTATGAGAATAATAATATTTGTGGTAATGTGCTACTTCGTCTGTATTCACACTGTCAACTAAATGCAGCCATAAACGCCTTTTGTATCTCCGTTACAAAATATTTCTGTACATTATTTACCTGTACATCAAATGTTGTGCTACTAAGTCTGCCCACACACCTGACTGGTACATTCACATGCTACTAATGTTTCTTTCAGATTACAATACAGGAAGTAACATTCATAATTCCTCTACGAGATTTCATAATGTTACTCCCTACTTACTAATTAAACTCTGTGGTGTATTAAATACGGTAGGCTAATTGAGGTGTAATTAATCCTCCATTTTCAATTTAGCACTTCCGCGGCAAAGGAGCGAATGAGTGGCATTTTTATCTCTAAATCCGTCATGGAGTGTTTATTTTGTACATTTAATTTTCTTCTCGTTCCTTCGCCCCTTTGCATCGTCATCGTGCATGTATCCTGTACTGATCGCCAGGTATAGGAAAGCTCTACAGAGGGTCTTGAGTTAAAGCATTTGGCAGACGACAGGCGCAGAAGGGAAGTTCGAATTTATGCTTAGTTACAAGACGATATCTCGCGCGGCCGAACCAGCAGCCGTGGCCATAAAACGTGCCATTACTTTAGGCCATGCCTGTGAACATTAATGATTGAAACGGGCAAGATAAGACTTTTAACATGTACATTAAATTTCACATTATGATATTATGTGGGTGTGTGGATACTATTCAACATAATATAATTGTTAATTTGATGTTGTGTTCACTTATGTAACAGCACTGCGTGTGTGTTTGTGGGGGGGGGGGATAAGTTGGTGAGTGCTTGTGACGTTAAAGACGGGCTACAATGGGTGAGACGGTGTTTAATTGGGTCTGTGTGTTTGTGGATATCTATGTGAGTCAATGGCGAGGTTTAGATCTCAGACGCAAACGCTGAGACGACGCTAATTAGGCAAAAATGGCGTTCTACACATGCGCGATACAGCTGTTTCCATTGTCCAACCCTAGAAGCTGCGTCGTCTTAGCGTTCGCATTGTAGATCTAAAGCTCGTTATTGTGTAAACGTCGGAAAACAAGTCATCTAAAGAAGACTCACCTGTGCACCGATCTCCTTCCAGGGTAGAATGTTTGAATGATGCTCGAAAGGACCGACTAAAACAACCTGCAGAGAAGAGGATGATACACAAGCCAAAGAGAGTCAGTGATCTGTAGCTCCCAATCTTTTTACCTCTCTAATCAATTGTGTCAGAAAATGGTCAGAAGACACAAATACGATTAAATTATTCGATTTAGTGTATCAGTATTAAACGATGACGATAAGTGCAAAACAGCAACATCAAAGCTACAAACCAAGACAAAAAGAGAGATATACAGTTAACTCTAAAACCCCAAAACGCAAATAACCAACCCTCGCATCAATGGAAAAAATCTGATAAAAGGAATAAAGGGATCATTAAGCCCCACGTTCAGTAGCCATTAATCCATGAATATTTTTTTTAAACTAGTAATAGGTTGTCAAACAAAAGTAAACCTCTGCAAAAGCACCGGGCTATTTACAAACATTAAGCGCATTATTACTCTTATTGAGGCTCAAAACACCTTTCCCTATATAATAGTAGTAGTATCTAAGGAATGACATTTTACAACCACATTATTTCTTTTATATGTGTAATCACAGGTGGCCTTTGTGAAAGACCCTTATCAACAGTCAGTGTTTACGGCAAAAAATCATGTTTCTTTTAATTAAAATCTGCCATGATAATGTAATGATAAAAACGCGTCTTATTAAACCATACTATATAGGCCTATAGATAAAGCAGTAGATAGCTGATGTGCCATACCCCGCAGGTATAGTGCTTTTTAGACCAGCGCAACGGCCCTCACAACCAACATTTATCCATGGTGCAATGTAACATGCATTATACCGCTAACTGGAAAGAACACTAAATTGTCTACAAAACAACAACAACAACAACAACAAAATACACACAAATGCACATCTATCCGACACATAGCAAAGACCTATACAAATGCGATAAAACTTGCAACACTGAGTGAGCTATATAGACGTGCAATCAAGCCTTAAACGCTAATCTTTGTCTGATCCACCGCACATTTGCATCGGAAAGCCGCCTTTTCCTGCGACTAACACACAGAAGTAATAACTCGATACGGAGAGAGGCGAAATCAAACGCCGAGAGGGGGAAGACTAAAAGCCAAGCGTGTCATCGCTTGTAATCAGCAGCCAATTTATTTTACCAGATTCAACCCAGAACTGACCTGATGAGAACGACCAAATTACACACTCACACAAAATAATCTAACTTTATATGTATGTATATATCAAATGGGCGACAGTACGTATTTGATAGCGACGCCTGTCATTTTTGCCAAGAGTTTCCTAACGGTTTTGATTACAAGCGACAAAGTGAATGCAGTGCGCTGTAAATGTTTGGTTCATGACAGAGACACGGAAGAGTTGAAGTGGAGTGATTGCACGTCAGGAAGGCTTGTTATTGTTGTAATCAATAGTAAAACCTCGAAGCTTCTTCGTGTTTCTCAAAGTTTTATTTCATTTCTTGATTATAAACTTTCTGTTTCGAACAGACATCGTCCTTTACGAGATGAATTCTGAACTCGATTTAGTGTCTTTTAACAAATATTCAAATATCAATGTTCACATAGAACGTAATTTGCTTCAGCTGTAATTTTCATATTAAATTGTTCCACATATTTGGAATTGCTTTTATCATCTTCGCTTTTTCATTTTTATTCCTTATAATCATATAGCAAACGCTACGTGCAGAGATTTAGTTAGAAATCAGAAGAAGTGATCCCTCTTTATCTAATTTTTTTTTCTCACACTCTTCCTATTTCCCTCTCGTTCTCTCGCTCTCTTTTCATCACACTCTACTCCTCTCTCTCTGTGCGGTCCGCTTTCAGCTACAAATGTAATGACAATTTGGTAATTGGAAAAATGTTTCGGCATTTGAAATTGTTAGCGAGACAGGAAGTGGTACAAACCACTACATGGCAACGAGTTCTATTTCATTACGATGGCTAATACCCCTGAGTCAGACTTTCACTGTCAACACAACAACACGTCAACCAACGCCTTGTGCTACGGGGACATCGTTCAAGCAGTGAACGAAAGGTGACCACGGCAGTACGATGTAATATTCTATTCAAAAAAATTCTCAACTTTGTATATTCATTTTTTTTTTTGGGGGGGGGGGGGGGGAACAACGGCGTAACGATGTAATACTTTGTTCAGAACGAATGCTCAATTTGTTATATATTTTTCTTTAGTATCTCCTTTTTTTTGGAAGGGGATATTGTATCAAATGACATGGCATGCAAAATTGATGTCTTTGGATGGTATTCAAGAGGAATAGAATAGCATAAAAATTCTGCTTATTTTTGCTTCTGAGCTCTGAAATTTTGAACTATTCCACAGCTTTGGCCGAGTCCATAACCAGTTGGGAAAAATGGTAGGTGCACGGTAGATATATTATTAAGTGAACTCCATGCAAAAACTTACATCAACATCTTATCAAAACGTAAGTACTGGATTAATCCTTTGTGACTGTTAATGTTAGAGGCGAGGTGAATACATGTACGAGCCTCTCTCGGCACGTGACCTACTCGTGGTGTCACGTGAGAGCCAATACTTTACCGTGTTCCTCGCCCGCTCTCCCTTCATCTCCATCACGTTGATGAGTTTGTGGATGGCTCCTGTCGATCCACTGCCTGTGAAGATGACCGCATCATCTTCCCCACAGTTCGTACATTGCTTGATGATGTCCCTGCAATGACAGAAAGAACAAATAAAGATGAAAGAGAGTAAGTGAACGTATAATATTTGGGTGTTTTGTGTGTGTTTTTGTTGTTGTTGTTGGTTTATTTTTTGGGTTTTTTTGTTGTTGTTGTTGTTGTTTTTTTTTTTGAGGGGGGGGGGGGTTGTGTGGCATGTTTTAATCATCAGTGTACCGGTTATTGTTTAAGTGATTTACATTCGCTCACTTGAAACATTGGAAACTTGTATATATATATATATATATATATATATATATATATATATATATTAAGATTCAAAGACTTCATTAAAAACCTTCTCATCCATCATACAATGCATTTAGAATGGAAATATGAACACTGTTTCCGAGCTCGGCTCTTAGCAATCGGCCCCATATGCGGAATTACGAGCATGAATGGAAACTATTCACATTGTTGACTGTCGTAGCCAACCAAAGACAATTTCTTTAGGAAGGATGGAGGAAAGTATTCATACAATGAAGACAATAGGTAAAAGAATTGTGGTATATATGGAAATATTTTAAATGAGAGAAAAAAAATACCGACAGATATTACGATATGCACTAAAATCTCTGGATGGATTCCCCCTCTATAAAATGCACTAATCCTACGCAGTTATATTCCTGCTGTTTTTATTTCTTTAAAATGAAATTATAACTATTATCCTTCGTAACATCGAAAAGCCCTCCATACACAGCAAACAGAGCACTGCACAACCAAGGTTTGTATAATGAAATCACTCGCAATGCGAGTTGGATCTCTTAACAAACCATATTCTAGCCTAATCCGTAAATTGGTTTGTGTATTGAGCTGGCAAGCTTTATTTTTCCCTAGTCAGTGTTCTGGGCAGACGCAGTGCAGTATAAAAAGGGAACTAGATTAAAGATGATTGTTCGTCTGCATTACATAATGCATGATTATGTCTTAAGACTGTTGATATTAATCTCTCGTTTAATACTGCGCCATTATGGATTTTATGGTTATTTTGGCAACACCAAGGCCTCTCTTCAGGGGTCTTAGGCGCAGTTAGTTGATTCTGCTGAAGAGGTCTATCTTTATTTTTCTCCTCTTCGGAGGATTTAATGTCTTGCCAGTATGTAGAAAAGAAATGTTCTTATCTTCATCGCGTCTTCTCTCTGTTTGTAAGGTCTCCGCCACTCTCCCTCTCACTCTCCGGGCGCAGACATAACACTGTGATCCTTGAGACGCCCAAGGTTAACAAGGGATTTACTAGGCATACGCGGCAGGCGCGCTACCAATACACTACCACCAGAATTGTTCGAAAATAGCCAGCAAGTCAGAAGTGATTCAGAAACTAACAGAGGGGAGAGGGAGAGATAGGAGGGGACTCAGGGTGGCGTATGCGAGGAAACAGAGAGAGAAACAGAGGGAGAGAGAGGATAGAGGGAGAGAAACGTCATGTAAGAAAACATGAGGACAAAAAGTGGCAGCTGTCTTCGGGTAATTCCCTTTCGAGTGCCAGTGGTTTGTGCGGGTTCGAAGTTGTCAAGTGAGTCAGCACCGTCAGGGTAGCACACACCCGGCCCTTCCACGCGGCTGGACTAGGGGACTTGGCCCATGATCAACCACCCTCTGCAAACACACCCCTTCCTAAGTCCCCTCTCTCTTCTCTCTCCTCCTCCTCTCTCATCAGTGCCTTCTCTTCCCTTTCTTCTCTCTTTCTCTGCCTTTTCTCACTGATTTTAGTTATAGTTTTCTCGACTCCCCCCCCCCCCCCAGCAACAATCAGTTTTATAGGCAACATTCATTGTTCCCAGATACCAGTAGGCGTTGCATGAGGTGCTAACCCATCCATGAATACCGCAAGACGACACCTACTGTTTGGGAGTGTCTTTTGTTTGACCTGTAAAATCCTCATCCATATCAAAAAGATAGCCTCAATAGTCGAAATGCAATAGCAACTATCAGTCGACAGATTAATGATGGTACAATCATGTAAAAAAATTGACAGCGGACAGGTCAATGAAATGATTAATATAATTATTATGCAGAAACTACAAGTGATGGTAATTGATATGACAAATAATGGATAATGTTAACTGCTGATGACGGTTATAATAAAGAGAACATTAACAAGAGGAAAACCTTAACACACTAGCGATAATGAAGATACTAATGAAGGCAGCAATCATGGCAATGTTACAGTATATATGTTGCATTGTGAGGAAAGCAAACATTGCAGGTCGTGACAATATTTATCGTTCTTAACGTGAAAACTGCTACCGCTATTTTCAACGCAATTTCACGATTTCACTATAACAGTAGGGTTACACTGTCGGCATTGAAGGAAGAATGATGGAGAACAACAAAAAAAGAAAAAAACCGCATAATTTTAAAATTTTAGAAAATAAAGAGTACAGAAAAATGGGCGTCATATCCCAGAAGGCGTAGGTCAGCGCCATGGTATAACCTCGAAGCCGAAGTACTTTAAGAGCTATTCCAGCGGCCCGTACAAGCCACGGATCTGTCATAAATGTTCTGCCGTGCAAAAATATGATGTGATCTATAACTCCATGACCGATACAGCTGGCTCAGCTGCAGCCTGCTAATTGGAGCAAACTTGTAGCCAAAGTAGGTCAAAGCTTGCCCCTCCTCTTCGTTATCTCAACATCGGCCCAATTTTGGCAACCGATTTTCCCGCATGTTCACAAAACCTGTCGGTCTTAATTCTTATTTAGCCTGGCATCCGCTACCAATCGGACGCTTAGATTTTTGTTAATTGCTGAAGGAACTTTACCAACATATCGCTATTCAGTCATAAATTCAAATATAAAGCAAAAAACAAAAAACAAACAAACACCAAACAGCGCGTCCTAGAGTCAGGATAGAAATCAGTAATACTAGATGTATTTGACATCACTATTTCTTGATAATTCGAATAATTTGCTTATATGGAAACGCAAAATGTTCGTCATCATATCATATAGGATGCAATACTGCAAAAAAAAGTAAACAAGTGGATCCATTAAAAACTAGGATCTTGAAAATAATATCTGGAAAATATGTTATTAGTGAAAGATATATATATCTTTTAAACACGGCTCGCTGTATTCAGGAGGTCGCCTATTCGTTAGATTTTTCTGAAGAGATTATCGACTGATTTTTGTTTGAAATCACTTAACAAGATTTTTGACAAGACGGAATATAGAGCATGGAATTAAAGGGCGTTACCCTAAACAATTTTGATCTCTATGTTTGTTCACATTATCAAATGGAATAAATCGAAGATAAAGCAATGTCGAAGCTCCGCAAGGAACTACTTTCTTATGGATATGTCATCACATGTTTCATACTTGTGGTTGATTCTAGAAGCTGCTATATTATCTGACGGGCGCATTAGGAAACAAATATAGCGAGAGAGAAACGCTTTCTCATCTTCTGCTTGCTCTACAAGTGGTCATTCAAGAGTTCATCAGGACTTTCAAAAGCACTGCCGGTATTTGCGAGAACTGACGGGCGGATGACGCAGCAAACAGGGAGCCTCGCACTGCCCCCTGCCCCTGGCCTTACCGGTCACCTCTAGTAATAGAAGATGACAGCCTCAATGCGAGATTAAACTTGCCACTTGGCCCTCCCGGACCAAATGTGGATGGCAAGAGCAACCATAGAGACCATAAATTTCCACAACAAAGTACATAGCACAACTTTTACTAGCTCCTTTTTGCTCAATTAGTAGTCGCTACTGTCTCTTTTTCCACTATGCCGTTGCAGCGAGGGAACAAAGCTCTTACATTCAGCATTTTACTCTCGATTTCATTCATAGTTTACTATGTTTACTATAGTTTTGCTACAAAAAAAAGCCAAACTCATGGTTCAATATCACAAATGTGACGACCCTAACAGCAAGTTGAGGGGGGTACCCTTCTCCCATACTCATTTAACTGTCATTATGATTTTGAATCTACGAGTCTGTGATGGTTTTGTATGGCGGCTGCCAAGTACTCACCTTGCCTCGTGTCTGTATTGTGTAGTTTGTCTGGATGTAATGGTAGTCGTGGTGTGTGTGTTGGCGTAAAGTGGTAATACGTGCCGCGTGAGAAAATCTTCGATGAATCTGAGCTGTCTGGAAAACCAAAAAGAAAAACATAAGGAAAACAGAACCATTATTAAGCTTTTGTCAAAAAATACAGGACTCTGCATAAGTATACCATATCTGGCATGACCATTAAAGGATATTCAAGGACCTCTTAGAATCGTTATGGATTATACGAAGACATACAGAGTCATGATTTGACTCTTTCTTACCACCGTCATAACAAAATCAAAACCTGTTTGATCCTTCATCTGTTTGGATAATGTACATGGCTTCAAGTTCATGACGTTGGACATAGTTTCATAAATGGTAACTTATTTTGGCTTATTATTCCTCTATACTGACAATTTTTGCAACAAACAAAAATTCAGTCAAAACAGGCATATTTTTGTGGGTTTTTTTTAGGTTTTATGTTCCTTATGTTTCTCATCGCCATAAGGTTTGCGAAATACATGTATGTGATATTTTTCATGATTGAAAACAGGTTCGAGGTACATTTTATTTCCTCAGTAATATCGAATATTTATCACATTTAGAAGAAGCATTTCAATATATCGTTTGGGGTTTTTCTGTGACATAGGTAAAGGACTTAACGGACAAAAAGGTATAACAAAATGGGCCTTCTAAACAACTGTTAAATTGTCATATTGCCGCAAATGACAGTGCCTTATCGCCTTCAGTAGTCATGACTACATAAATCAAATGAATGTCGAGAATGACCAAGAATACTGAACTTACTTTCCAGATGCGGTGTAGTCACAGTAGAACACTGGGGAAAGACAAAAACAAACAATAATGATCCCTGATTAAGATTAGATTTAATATGATTCACATACATGTAGGCTACATCACTTCCTATGCTGCTGCAGTTTTACGTTTAAAAAAAAAATCGGTGAAGTTAAAGTGTATAGGCTTAAACAGGTCTGTCATAAAACCATAATGTCCAAAAATTTAACCAGAGAGATGGAATGTTGTCAAATTCAAAGCATAATATTATTAACATTTGCATGTTGAAATGGGGGAAGCGCAAATTTATGAACTTAATGCCACGCTGTCTCTGGATTATAGAACTTATATCTCATGTTTGTTTGGACGGTCTCCACGACTCATTGTGTTCGTGATGATGAAGGCGGGGGACCCTTAAAATGAGATAAGTTCCCTTTTTATTGTCTTTTTGTCTTTTTCTATTATGTTGATATTGTTCACTGAACATGACAGAGCAAACACTGTTGTGTAAACCCACGTTTGATTTGTGCACTCGTACCTATGTTTGAAATAGATCATTCGATGAATAGACCAAGAGAAAAGGCATGCCATGTTCCCCTCCATTACTTTGTTAAAGCTACCCGTGACTACAGGCAAGATATTTGTATGTCGTCGATAAGATCTTTGCACAAAAAGTGGCTGAAGTATGTTACGTCTAACAACAAACAAAATGAGAGGAAGGAAATATTATATAAAGGGCAGCGAGAGGACACATAGATGCTGAACACTACATTATGACAAGCGAAATGTGAAATATGTAGGAAACATTCAAGTCTATCACAGAAATATAGTAAAAGCCTATAATTCGACAAAATGAGTGACTAATGCCATCTGATAAATTTGCTGGATGAGGAAGATGTTATTGCAACATCTAATCTGCAACTTCTTTGTGTATACCAGCGAAGTCTTCACAAAATATCTGAATTGTGAACCTTACACTGTCTTGCCTATACATCAGAATGGAAGTACATCAGGACCTTGCGATTAATCACAAAAGGGACAATCTGATCAACACGTCTAATCTTTCTCGTGTCTATAGTTTGTTTATAGGCTCGTTCAAGAGTTGTCATATTCTATTGCGACAGAAGCTACTTTCGCACTTTTTGGTGTATGAATGAGCACAAAGAGGTAGCATCGAGTCCAGATTAAACAGTACTGCTATCATTGATTGTCAAATCAAAGGTCGTCACCTATTCGATTGCAAATATCTACATTTCTATTTGAAGACAATGGCTTGTTGACATAAGAACTTCTCTGAAAAACAGCAACATCGCCGACGATCTAGCACCTTCCCGCACTAGCGATCACGTCAATCAGATTGTTTTAATTTGTCCCTTTCACATGTAAAGCTTCGTCTAGACTAGACATTTCGTATTTACGCGTCTTCTGTAAACGAAAGGCCCTGGAGCGAGTTGTCGGAGAAGCATAAGTGCGCCGACCTTGTCTAGGGACACGGCTGGACTGGGCAGAGGAGGTTTACGCATGGGCTTCTTGTTCTTCACCTGTGAACTCTTTACCGTCAAGTATCATGGGGGAATAACGTCTTGTGTCAACCCATATGGACGTCTTAACATTCTAGATAGAACCCCTCAAGTGTGCACATTCAAATCATCAAATAAAAAAAGTCACATTTCCACTAAACTTCAGCTGTAATGACCGATTAAAATTTCCCATCGTTATTAAGTTTTCTCTAAAATTTTCTCTAATATTTCTCTAAAAGAATGATAAATTTTAGGATAACCGATAAGTAGGGTCTACATGTCAAAGTTATTGTTTGTCAGAGTTTAATTGTTTTCTGGAATGACACTTATGTCTGCTTGCCTAACTTTCGAATGAGAGGCTACATCTGTATCTGATAAGGTCTGTGCAAATAGTGACAACATATCAATCAGGCACGAGGCAGCCTGGTGAAGAAAACGATCAAAATAAAACAGAAGTGTTTGCTACCATGCTAGTCCATACGCATACGCTTACTTAACGAATGGTCCCATTTGAGCAAGCACCGGACATTGCCAACCACAACATCATATGCGAAAAGTCCCTGGATCTAGACCTGGACCTGCAACGAGTGGAGGTGGTACTCCTGACGACCTGAGCCCTGTGTTGATTGTCCGCATCATACGTTTTGCATTGGCATTATCGACACCTGCGTATAGCCAGACTGACCTCTCTACTTGTGCTTGTAATTGCCCACAGATCATAACAGACTCTCAGGAGGTTCGATCCATACACGACAACGGGCATCATGGATTTTTTCGATTTACTTGGCGATGTCTCTTCACCCTTTTCTTTCAACATAGTACTATTTCTTGGAGTTGTTTTGATTGTATGGTGTTTTCTAGTCACACTTTGATTTTCGACGTCGATATATCAGTTAACACTGTCTTGTTAACTGGACTTTCCTGGAAAACAGCAAATGCTATGATGGAAGTAGACCTACAAACCCTACTTTCTCAGTTTGGGCAATGCGTGGCCCTCCTATACCAGCTACCACTCGGGGTGGAGCTTCAACATATTTCACAAGTATTGTTCTTCTTCTTTTCAAATAGGAAAATATATTTCAAGCAGGATCAGCCGAACATTGACAAGGGCAACACGATTTTTTTACGACTTTAAAGCAAACCATAACTTATTTTTAGTTCATTTTGATTGCGAGAGTTTTGGGACCGAGATAGTGGCTAGTTTTATTTTTCCTGCAGGCAGAGATTATTGATTGATTTCTGACGATTGAAGAAGACATACAAGCTCGCCCATTCATTTTCCTGTCTGACATTCCGACAGGACGCTTAGCAAAGTCGTCTACAAATTTCAGCCAGCATTCACTGCAAAGACTGCCTCTAGTAAGAACTTCGTCTCCAATGGCCTTGCGCTTGCCGTTAATTTAGACTTAGCACTCTCTGATACAATAGCGACACACTCAGCGAGATTAATGTTTATCAGACGTAGTATTGTAGAAATAAAAGCCGTGGATTTGTATGGTCGTATAATATAATTGTTGTTACAAAGGCCGCAGTTAAATAATGATACGACGTAATCGCACAACAGAGCGGTGACCTTACCCCGTCTGGACAGCCGGACTGATACACTTTCTAACAATCTTCGCTGCAGGTTTGCATTTTTTTAAACTTCTTGAGCCAAACTGTCTTGTCGATGGAAAGAGAGAGAGAAAGAGACAGACAGACAGACAGACAGACAGAGACAGACAGAGAGGGGAGAGAGAGAAAAAAAGAGGAGGGAGTTTGAGTTTACAGGGGAGAGAACATGATCTCGAAGAACTAGAGCTTGAGATAGATAGATGGATAAATACATAAAAAGATAGATAGACAGATAGATTAATTGACACATAAAGCGAGAAGAAGAACAAGAACAACACGAAGAAGAAGAACAGGGGGGGGGGGAGGGGAGAGAACGTTTGATCATTATGTAATAATGCTCGTCTGATTCCAGACGGTCATCAAGGTTACAGGTCGTCTGCTCGGACGAAGAGTCACTGGTATACTGTCTAGCCTCCCCTCGGTGGGATTTGAGAACGCCACAAGGGACCAACTCCGCATTTTATGGGGTAAAATTTAGACAGACTATTTTAGCAAAGTTTTCGTCTCAAAAGTTTTAAATCATGTTTATCTCCATTCTTCCCGGTAATTTGGTGCGTTTCTTTCCTCGTCATAATAGGACATTCAATTTCTTTTCTTTTTCTTCTCATTTAACATTTTGACAAGCGAATACACAAACAAACCCTTCAATATACATGTCCAGAAATGTCTTTCCAATTTTTCTCACTACTGCACGAATATGCGGTACGGTGACATCGGTTGAAGATGATGCTGTAAGACACCTAGTAATGAAATCTTTCTTCACCACCTTCTGCTGCAATACGGACTGAGGGGCGAGAACCGTGACGACCTGCTCAAAAACATTGTCACTCACTAGCGACAGCTACAAGGTTATCGTCTTCACAGCTGATCAGTAGCTGGGATCTGTGTATTTAATGTCAGAGATCATGCTTATTAGCACAACAAACAGTGTCGTCTGCGCATCGTGGCTTCTTCTATCACTGAATGTTACGCAGGCCAGGGGCAGGCGAGTTATTGACCCACAGGCGTCGGGTCGGGGTAAGACGGGTCTTCTGCCTACGCAGCCAAAACTAGTAGATCGAGACTTCGGCAGCCTGACGACACCTAAAATCACCAATTTTCTATTATCATCGAATATGGGTGGCAGCAGTGGCGGGAACTATTGTTTATCAGTCATCCGATTACTTTTGCATTGTATTTCTGATGCACGCAAGAACGGCTTGACGCTATTTGTTACACAAAGTGGTATGTGAACGAGGTACAAGAGATCACAGAACCCAGCCAGAAAATTATAACATACATGTTGGGGATTTTTCAGCGAGGAAAAACAGCATGGAGCCAGCTTTGCCCACCAGACACCTTGACTGTTTCCCGGTTTAAAGCACATTTCTCTCCAGAAATATTGCATTGAACCCCTCAAAACCTCTAAGCAACAAGAAGCAGAAATGTATTGAACCATACTATGATGATCAAAACTGATTGTTGCAGTAGTTAAGTTGAACAACATTCAACATAGTAACCGACATTTCATTGTGATGACTATGCAGAAAAGATTATGATGCTAAAAACAGCAGTTGTTAATGTCGTGTCACTCCGTGGTTTATAGAATTAAAGGAAAATCAATATCTCCTGCTGCATGCAATGTGATCTAAGTAAATACAATCGGTGGAATTTTCTGGTTAATCTAGGTAGGCCTACTTGCTATATTTTTTTAAAAAGTAGATAGGAACAGGAGTGCGAGATAAAGAGATAAAGGGACGGGGTATTAATTTGTCTGAACCCTCCAGATGTTACATTACGATGGAATATCATGTACCGCACTTAGGCTGCATGATTACAATGTTTGTAAGAATTTGTGTTTCTTTCTATGCGTATATTACTTCAGTTGACTAACGTGAAACTACACAGTCCCTGTTTCTCGGAAATAGATGTATTCATTAAATCCTAAACGTATTTATACACGTATAATAGCATTCGAATGTGAATTTCCGGTGGACTCTCTCAAAGATCTCTTCGTCTCATTGTCTACGTCCTTCAATGACCACATCCCTGGACACGACCGTTGAACTTACATGAAGAACTTGCAGTTGTCTGGTTTTGTCCTTGGGGCTCACAGTTCGGCCATAGAAGAATTACGTATAAGAGGGAGGTGCGAGAGCACGGCACTCACAGCGGAGTTCGAGGTCGACAGCCATGCTGAGTCTGTACAGGTAGTGGAGGTCCCTCCCACTATGTAGGTTCGTATACAACTCTAGCTTAATCATAACACATGGAAAATGCCTACGCTATCGATGGTATTATACATGAAATATTTTTTCAATCGAGAACTTTCTCTAGGTATTGGCGCTTTCTTGCCATGTGTTTAAAGTGGCCACCAGTAAACGAGACAGACATTGAGTCATGTCGCCGACTGTGTTACTGTAGTGGAGGGAGATGGGAGGTGAAAAACAGCTGGGGCGTCACGTTCTTCCCATTCATGCACGTCGAAGCCGGTAGCTCCCTACCGTGCAGAACACGATACACGCGACGGAAACTGCGCGGCGTTTGGCAGTCCCGTGAAACCTGCAACACAATCCGATTAGGAAATGTGTATTGTGCTCGTGCCTCCGCTTTCATTTGTCAAAAAATGAGCACTTCTCGTGCCCAATTTGCACAAGCAAAAGCGGGCTTGCAGGTGCTCATTTACTCTTTAAGGGGAAAAATTCCATTCTTGCTATGCGTCGATTCGTGCAGGTATTACATACAGGAGAGTAATAACGACTGATTTCCATTCATGAACCTATTCATAGCCAACCCATGTCACGATTGACTGCCAGATAGCAGGCATCATGGAAACAAGGACGAGTGTCTGTACGCTCCTTCTCCTCACGGACAATATCATAAAATAATTCTGGCATTCTACAAAGTCTTCCTTCCAAATGACTTTGGGACAACCAAGTTTGCCTGAAATACACCTGGCTTTGCCTGACATATCAACAAAATAATATGGAGTAGATCTTACGGAAAAAAGAACTTTATTGTTACAACCATGGGAACGAATCATGCATTGTCTTCAGGTAGTGTCTTATACCTTAAAATATAATTGGGGTATATGAGACAGTTTAATCTGAGCTCCATGAATTTCTGCAATAGAAATCGCAATGGTGTTAGCTTCTGCTCATTACATACTTTCACTGCAGTCTGTGTCGAGTTCCGTGTTTGTTTAGAGGCAACGAACGTCCTGTAGCCTCACAGCTGATCTCAGTACTTTTATCTTTTGTGTTCATAAGATTAAGCACACATTACCACATTTTCAAGTACGTAAAAATATATCACGGTATAGGCCAAGGCTATTTCATATGCGTGAAGAAACATGTTTTCGTTAAATCTTTCTCATTTTTCACTTTATCTATCACTTCTCTCTTTATTTCTTTTACAGGTGTGTGAGGTGGGGGAGGGGTTAATACCAGAGAGATTTCCTACCTTGCTTTTCTCCAAAAGGTCCTGTAAATGTTGCATCGCCTCCAATAACATTATCACTGATATGCTGCAGCAAGGACCATCGGCTGGTATCCTGCATCTCTCCGCCTGTTGCGGCCAAGTTGTGGGGTGTGTGCTCGGGCAACATATCTAGTGACGCGTTCAGCTACAGGTGATCACTAAAACGTGCCTCAAACTCTAACCAGGCTCGCCTTCTGGAGGAAAAATGTGTTCTTTCCTCAGCTCGTTTTTTCTCCCACTTCTCACGTATGGCAAAAGATTGACTGAAAACACAGCGTCTGGCTTGGGACTGAATCACAAGAAGCTTGTCAGGAACTCGTAAGGTCGTTTGGCAGCAACAGACTTTCACTCTGGTGGATCCGATGAGCTCGGGAGGCCTTGATGCTGATGAGCGAATATCCTCCTGTATCATTCACAAGTCACCGATACCGATCCAACCTCCTCAATCAGTTTGCTCTCTTCTGACCCTCGACAGTGAAAGATCGTATTTATATCGTGTAAGATCCCACAAGCTTGAAGCAGAACCAGCACAACGTTGGGCTTTTGCGCAGCGCCGCATGTGCGCGAAAAGTAGAGGAGGTGGACTCGTCGATAGTGCCAAGTAGGGGTGATCGTAGCAGCGTATCGTAAATGGGGTTGATAATACGAGTGACTGGGGCCCAGGTAAGTAAGAAAGGAGTCGGACGAGTCCACAACCCACTTCGTGCCCTCCTCCTCTACTCTACCGTGCCTCAGTTTTGAAACTGTTGGATTTGCCTAAAAACAGACAGCGAACTACACGGCATGTTTCCGTGCCACTCCGCACATTTTTCTTGATCTTCTGTTAAATTTGTCAACCCCAAATGCCCTAGGACTGCTACCCGCAGTATTTTGCTAAATCTGCCACAGATCACTGATCAGACTCCAGCCGCAATTCGTGGTAATACCAAAAAAAAAAAAAAGAATAAAAAATAAAAAAGATACACACCCGGAACTGCACTTTCCACTGTACTTTTAAACGGCGTGCTTTTAACGTTTATATCTATACTACACGTAGTTATCACTTTGTCGTGGACGTGAGGGGAAAGCTTTTATCAGATAACGCAACAGTTTTAACTGCATTATGATTTAAAGTACAAGATTTTTATCAAATATTTTAGACTGACCATGACGGTTCTTTTCTAAATGAAGTGAAGATACCAAGCTACTACATTGAAGATGTTAGCATTATGTTTTCATATACAAATCCCAATTTTCATTTATGAGCAGTTATCGTCATGGAGGTTAAATTATGTTCTTTTTGCAGTACGTTGCCGCTGAAATTGTAAGCAATTATTGGAGTCAGAGTGACCAGACATGTCAGTTCGTGTTGGAACGTCAAACGTTAAAGGCATAATTTACCATTTGCAGACGAAACAAAAACCCAGCTTTAGTGCTTCAAAATGGTTCTTAGATATGAGTTAGGGATAGAAACAACCAATGTAAAAATTTGAATCAGTATAATCAATGTTAAGTATGGTTGAATATACAACATGTGAACAATAATTATAACAAAAAATTCTAGACTAAAACCGTCTACAGTTATGGTTTATTGAGAAAAATAGTGATATCTCCTTATATTTTAGGATTTATTGCAAATTTTTTTCATGGTAGGATGTTTTGTGATACGACTGACCTACACATATGCAAATGTGATATCTCGATTTTTTTTAAATCACTGCTCCCAATGGTAAACGGTACCTTTAAACATTACCTGCCCTGTACATTATCTGCCCCATTGTATATCTTGCTTCCGTGTTTACTTTCTGCCTCCATAGGCATAAATTCCAATGTATTGTACAGGTCCTGATATTGAGTTATAGTAGTAAATAATTTCAATGCAAATAGTACGGCTGGTCATGCATGGCATTGCTTAATTGTCCTCATATCCCACCAAAATAAGTTGTTTTGTTTGTTTGTTCGTTCGTAAAAGTAAAAATAAGCTCCTCTCGGTTTATCAGATGTTAGAAATAGTTTTATGCCCAGGTGATCATGACAGTATTTTTAAAGCTTACTGAATTACTGATGATGCCTTGCATGTACTCAGTCAAATGTTATTATTACACGAGAAATTACAACAATCCTTATAAAAATCGCGAGACAGTGTGATCATGATTAATGTAAGTTTATGATTAAGGAGATTCAACGATTACAAAACATGCAGCAGTAAGTCTTCGATAACGTTTCAATCATTAAGTTCACTACGATTACACTGTTTTATCTGTTCTGATGATACAAACTATTAATGAGGATGATGATAAGTTTAGGATTTCATACAATCATTATCAGTATACATGTGCTGCTTTTTGGTTAGTTTTTGTAACTATCTTCATCAATATTCACAAGAAAATCGTTATAATCAGAAAAAGGACGGCAACGATAATGACCTCTTACACACACATGACATTTAAAAATCGTGATATTCACACGTCTCTTCCCATTGTGTGATACTAATTGTCATTAACACTTTCTTGGAATGTATCATGTGAACTTTCCTTTATCTAACACTAACACAAAACTAATATTTCACAGCACTTTTGTTATTTCAGCGCATAGCTAGACAGAAGTATAAATGTCAACACCTTGTATTAAAGTGGTATGGTATTGGTGTGAAAGTTTTTGAACATACATAATCGTAAGAAGCTCCGACTCGCACAAGGAGCTCGTCTAGCTCTTAAGTGTTTACGTCCAATGTTGAATGGATGATGACTAGATATTTGTTGCGGTCAAACAAGAATAAACTGGTCAGGTTTACAGTGTCCATGTGTTATGTAGCTGTTTATCCGCTGGAGACTCGATCCAACTCCACCAACATTGATCAGCTGCTGACCTCGCTTCAGTCACGTGGTTCAGGATAAACAGACCATGGACTCATTCTGGTTATCAACCTGTGAAAGGTACTGCAATGACAACATATTGGTTTGAAGGGAAAAAAAAAGAATGCAAAGCGATTCGGAAGCCTCCTTACCACCTCTTCCGGCTAGGCGGAGTCAAGGTGTCACAGAAAAGATGTTGTCAGAACATGACTTTAAAGTTACTTTTGCAGCTGTAGCTGAAATTTTACCAGACGTTTTTGGAAGATTCGGTACTCCACCAACCAGCATCATGCACCGTACGTAATTGCGATGGCATGAGGACGCCAAACATTAAAGGGATGATATAGTTTTGGTTGAGATGGAGCTTCAGGTGTCAGATAATAGAACACCTCTTTTGAAATATGAAAGAGCATACAATTCTAAAAGGAATTTAAAGTTTATTTGATGAAAATTGGTTTTGAAATGGCTAAGATATCCAAAACAAAGTGGTCCTAACAAAAGGTGGGATCCAGCTTTTTTCTTTGTCTTATTTTGTTTTTAGATGTCTCATCCATTTCAAACCCAATTTTCTTCAAGTAAACTTTAAATTACTCTTAGAATAATTATTTTATGCTCTTTGATATTTTCATAGGGGGTTTCTAATCATCTCACTAAAAGTTGATATCTGAACCCCTATCTAAACCAAAACTATATCATCGCTTTAATCCTTTGTGTTAGACAAGATTTTCAACACGATTGTATGTTTTTATTTCAATCAAAATGTCCTCGCTTAACGTTGTTATCATTTTACTCAAGTTCATAGCTGGCTTTACCATTGGTTATTTTTCCCCAACGCCTAACAGAAAGGCCAATTTCTCCATTTAGACTGATTTGATTGATTTGATTCAGGATTTTTTTTTTCTTTAGCTATCTCACGCTATTGCAGAAGTGGTGATAAGTCAGTTCTACTTAAAATGTTAGCACTGAGTTGAGAATTTAATTGAATTTATGTGACAACGCACTGAAAAAAGTAAAGATAAGGAATTTGACGATGATACAGCAGAAATATTTGAAGACAAACACTTGGCAAAATCAATAAGATTGATTTCATCATTCGTGCAATCATAGTCGCTGTAATTGCTAATATATCTATAATTACCAATATTATGATAGTCGTCTTATTGTATTCGGTTAGCATTACTATATCATCGTCGATCTATTTGCTCTGGTCAGTATTTCCTTTTTCATTGAGTTGACTTGAGTTGAGTTTATTTATTTAACCACAGTAGAAAACAAAACAAAAATAACTTGCTATCAGCTTGTGTTTTTCAGCAAGGTCGTGAGACTTTTTCCATCGTAAGAAACTTGATGGATTTTAGTATAAGCTGCATAACGCTGAAGAAAAGACTATGATTATAAGATGGCATTCGTTTATTGATATGCTTATTTAATCTACTTTGGATTGCAAGTCTGAAATAGTATTCTATGATTATTGATGGGTTGCTTTTCTTTTTATTCAGTGTTAAGATGGTCTCGCCTTGGCGAGTGTCTATTCATCTATTAATGCTTTGACCGGAAGAGATTACTTCCTGAGCAAAAACTACAAAATGCAAAAAGAGGCCCTGGTATTGGAATGTCTCAAGTCCAATGAATGCAGCAGCCCTGAAGGATGTCAAGCTCCTCTCGTGAAAACGGTTTATAGTCTTGTCCTTTTGGATACCAGTGTGACGTCACAATGAAGACAACATTGTCCCCATGTTGTTGATGTTTACGCCTGGACGATCTACGAGTGAAGCAGTGGTCCCTCTCCCCTCTCCCCCTCTCTCTCCCTCTCTCCCTCTCTCTCTCTCTTTACTCGGCCCCTGACAGTTTGACCCTGCTTAATAAATAGCTAAGTGTTTGGTGAAGAGTTTGAAGAACCCTTGCGCACCCATGTCAACAAAAGAGATTGAATGGGGAAGGGATAGTACTGTACAAAAACATACTGCAGTATTAATTTAATCCTTAGACCAAGGATTTTTGCATGTATGTGTTGTATGTGTTTGTTCAAAGGGACACTGTACTTTTGGTTGATCTTGTTTTGTTTGCGTACGTTCATGTGAAAGGAATCAGTGATTATCAAACACAACAAAAACAAAAAAGCGATGAAGTTTGAAAGCAAGACAACACTTCTTTATTTGAATACTCCCTTTAAACTATCATTTGTTCGTGACTAGTTTAAATGGCTAATTTGAGAGTGTACTGAGAGAAAAGTCGAGTAGGTAAAGTGTACTTTCCTTATTGATATTAAGTTTCATTTATCGAGGGCTGTACCTTATAAGAGGTCATGCACCAATTCCCTTGTCGGTCCTGTGTTCACTCGCTCAACCATTACATGATTAAACAAAGATGAATGCTACAAAATCATCGAAAACGTGTCATAACATGATTATCTGTAATTTTATAGAATGTAATATATCTTTACAAGTTATAATTTTTAATATGCGTCACGATCAGTACTGATAGAAGTGTTATATTTAAAAAAAAAAAACCTAAAAAACTTACAAAACTTTGAGCATACAGGAGCTGGTGCTGATTGATCAGCCAGTGTGAATGCTCTCCATGTAGGCATTGCTGACAAATATCACTGAATCAAACAATATGCCTAGGCAAAGTATTGTCAGTGATTGACGTTAGTAGTAAGTCTATTTCTACGACTGATATTAACCTCATCGTCTCTTGCATTATTTTGTAAATAGGGAAAGTGTAGAAGAGGTTTAGGTCTTAAGTTCTAATCTAAAGATTCATGGCTGACACGGGGCTACCGCTCACACATTTACGAATCGCACAAAACGGCGCGCACACACACACTTCTGCAAACACACGATGCACAAACACACGCACGCGACCTACACATACGCACAGTTGCAAACACATACACACACACTATACACACAATTATCAAGGGACGATCACTGTTGCTGATTCTTCCTTGAGTGGAGTGTCAGTAGTTGAATCACGGTTAACAGGTACACAGGCCGTTGTTTGCTCGAGTGCGGTTTGTAGCCCTTGAAATCAACGTGATATTGGCATGAACTTTTTGTCCCTCTCTCCCTCTCTTTCCCTCTCTCCCTCGCTCTCTTCCTTATATCGCTCTGATAAACGGAGACTCCATTCTAAGTGTATCAGGGAAAACTACTTTTGAAACAATTCAACCGTCGCATCGATCAGTGCTCATCGTGTTGAGAACGCCACTCATCCCGCGTGCCCAGATTGTGGCGGGAAGTTCGTTGATGCACCGTGCAGGTGCTTCTTTGACAGCGATCATAACGATGATTATGGCGACATTGATGATGATAATTTATAATGATGATGATAATGATGAAAATGATGATGATGATGATGATGATGATGAAGATGATGATGATGATGATGATGATGATGATAATGATGATGAAGGTGATACCAAGAAAACATTTTAAAAAAATGAAAAATTGCATCATATCGTACTACGTTGTGTGTGTAGACGCTGATATATGCTGTCACAATTCCACGTGTCATTTCCAAGTAATTATACGAATTTATGCAATCACTGAAAGCTCACTGAGAACTCACCGAGAGTTCTCATACCAGTTTATGTCATGGAGGCCGCCTGAGCCGTACACTATCTCTAAAATCAACAACATAGTTGCTTTCCTTTCAGAAATCCAAGGTTAATGAATGCACCTGACTTTCTCCCAACTAAGTTATCGCTTTCAGGACAACAAGAGAAAATAACAGGATGCCCATATTTCCTCGCGCTATCTGACAGTACAGGAAGGAGGTGACGACACGAGATACCCATAACAGTAGCATTCATGTTCCCAACTTTCCCTCATCCTCTAAACAACCATACACTCCCCTCCTTTCCGTCATACACTCCCCTCCTTTCCGTCACCCTCCCCCTCCCCAACCCCCCTTTCCTGGGAGAACAAAAGGAATGCCACTCATGTGAAAATGTGTTATCCGTTGCTGGCGATCGGTTGTATGGTTCCAATTAGCAATACTGGTGGAAGATATATCAATTAATTTTACATTTGGCAAGATGATACTCTGAACGACTCCCACTTATCGGATCTGCTGATTATTTAAGATAACACGAACTCAGTGACACCGGCGTCCTTCGCGTGCGACAGGAGCAGGTTGTTTACGATTTTATTATCTTTTTATCTGTTGCGAAAGAAGTGATGCAACTTATTTTTTTTCCCCTTTGTTACACTTTTTATTTCCGCATCACATGCAAAATTCAGTTTCTATAAAGCAGTTAAGATTGTTATGCATATTCTAAAATAAGTGAATTTCGATATTTTCTGCTTATTAGTCTTATAAAAACATTCGGCAATTAACACCCTGTTACTCCAGTCATTAAATCATGTTAATTTATGGTTTCCGTTTTGCGATATGTACTAATGAAATCAGGAAAAATATACGGCACGCTGATATTGATCAAAAGTTAGACATTATCATGCTAGTATGATTATTGTGCTATTATGCTATAGTGTTTTAGTTTGTCATTGTTCTACAGTCTTTTTTTTTCATAATTGTTTTTGATGCCCGGAAATCATTTCATAGCCCTTACTTGATAGCGAGAGAAGATCGGGTACTTGCCTTGTATATGTATGCTAGCTCTATCATCCTTGTAAAGTTTACCTTTAAACATATACAAAAATATATCAACACGAGCACATTCGTTGTTTGTGGTGCTCACCGAACACGTCTTATCAGCGAAAGTCCACTATCTGGTGTGTCCGTCAGTTGTTCTTCAAGTTTTTTTCCTCACATTTTCCTCCCATTATCATTCCTCTAGAGATATCACCTTCCATACAAATTAAAATGTGACATTCACTTCGAAAGTGAGCTTCCTTCCTTCTCCTAATCAACATGAAGATTGCTGACAAAGATTAAAATGACATATTACCCCATTTTGACTCATCGCGGTCCCACACAATGCTGCACAATTCCAGCCGGGGGAACAACTATGCATGACACGATCAGGTTAGATAATTTTCGATACCATTTACCCGAGGATTGGGTCATAGCAACATTTTGATTCCACTCACCCAGTATCGAACGCGCAAATCGAATCCATGACAACTGACTACGATTTAATTGATGATATGATAAAATGATGATGATGATGATGATGATGATGACGATGATGATATTGATGATATCAAACTGTTTTTTTTTCTCTATTTTGATTTGATTTTTATTCTATATCTGCGTTCTTTTTTTAATTCAAGAATATAACTCGAAGCCAGTTAAACAAAGTTATTGAGTAATATTTGAACAGTTAAAATGCATGGAAGCAGGTAAATGATTGACTTAAAGGTACAGCGCTGTTTATCTTTAAAAAAATACATAATAAAGACGAATAGGTGTCATTTTACAAAGACACACATCAAAAAAAAAAAGAAAGAAAGAAAATGAAGATTTCACGTACCTGCTGATGTTACCATGGTAGAAACAGTGTGACAAAGGTCGAGGAAAAGTGTATGATTGGCGCAGCAATGAATGTATCAATGGAAGAAGGAAGAGGACACAAGGTATCGAAGCCAGTGAGAACGAGGGGTTAGAAGCAGAGGCAATACTACTGCCTACCTATAGAGACAGGTGTATTTGATTTCCGTGCACCCCTGCAGACGTTCGCGAGAGGAAAGCGGCGCGTAGGCGACTCTTTTCTCGCGATCCTCATAGCTGCTCAAGATCCGTTGGTTGAATCCATAAGCACGCTGACTCCTTGGGGAGAAGGAAATCAAGTTGTGGAGACGGTTCTTGCAGACAACCGATAGGTCATGACATACTCACAAAAACATTGATACAAATATTTTCCTTCAGAGTACCATAAGTTGATCTAGCGTTTCTTATCAGATCAGTAACAGCGAATTAATCATATCCATTGTAACCATGGCAGGAGAATTTCACTTTCAAGGATTGCTACATGCTGTACCAGTTGGTTATTACCTCACCCAGGGAGGCAAGACGAAAACCTTAATATACTGTGCAAATCTCATGTCTAATTTCATGTAAGATTGTTGCCTATATGAATTTCTTAAAAATAGACTTATTAATATTATTGGCCTATCTCTCTTCGTTTCTTTTTGAATGCAACCATCCACTGTAGCGAAGCCTATCTACTAAGTATCCCTCTGTCGCCACACATTGACGCTCATTGAGTGTATGTTTGAACCTTTGCTCGGGTAAAAGGGAGACTAAAGTAATGGACAATTTTAAATGCCAGAAAGTCATAGTCCAATCCCAACCCATGTTGCACGTCATACAAATCCATGTGCCACATGAAGGAAAATTAAGCATTTGCTATAATTCTCGAAGAGCGCTAATTACGCGTACAGTGTTTCACTGCGCTATAGACTGTTATACGTCAAAGAAAGGTGAGTTTAATGAATTTTGTCCTCAACCCGCCCCCCCCCCCCCTACACACACACTTCCAGACCTGAAAGTGAAATATTAAAGGAAGTAAAAATAAACCAACAAAGAAGAAACGCTTCCGAGGAAGACACACACATACAATGTACACACATCCAGGCGCGTTTCCCATGTTGCTGACATTTTTATGTAACCACATGTATTTCTCTTCGAGTTCCACTGAGTATAAGTATACCTTGATTGATTACTGATGGATTAATGACCTATGTAATCGGTAGGTGATCGGTCATAATGCACCAATTGGCTAACTCGGCGATGATTGTTATATTGCCTGAGTGACGTCACGCCAAGTAATAAAATTCCAGAATTTTACTGGCCGCCGACAGGGGTAGAATGAAATGATGAGTATTTTCATACAGGGAATGTGGTATGATAGATATTGCCTTGCCTATTTTTGTAATTTCGCACTAAAGTCTTGACAGTCTCGTGGTCCCTTCGAGATAATGTTTTCTCTTTGGAAAAATTCAACTTTCGCGGGGATGTCAAGCGTTATACTGTATGATATCTGACTTATGAAAAGAGGGACACACATCATACTCTAACTGAATTGCGGATAACTGGATGAAAACCCACCAAGATTGACAAAATTACCTGTCTTTTAACATACATGTATAATAACATAATATATAGATAATTGAAATGTATTGTATGACGTACTGAAACATTCCTGTAGTTATTCTATTTTCTTCAGTTTTTTCTTCTTTAAAGTTACTAACAGTATTGTCGAGAATACGCTGCAATATGAAAAAATATTTCTTACCATTGTTCTCCTAATAACGTGTGTTTGGGTATACACGATATACTATAGTTGATTTCAGAGTTCTTACCGTAGAAAGCTGATTAATCACAATGCGTTTTCTTTTCTCAGCCAGAAAACAGGAAGTGTGCTCTGAAAGAGATTTATTCTTGCATTAAGACGCGTAGCCGTCCAAAATGCATCTAAAATTAGCGCACTTCACCGCCGCTTCGATTATGATATCGACATACCATAATTGCTTTCGGCATTTTACACGATCGAATTTGGGTGAGGGTAATCGTAACATTTCAGAAACTTGTTGAATGCTTGCAGTAGAAATCATTTTTCACACATGATGCCAAGAAAGTACCCTCTACTATCAATCATGTCGAAAATGATATCCTGTTCACCTATAACGGACAGGGAACAGCACACACATGTGTAACTCATATTACTACATAGGAAGCCGAATGTTCACAGATTACTGCGTGCACGTGAGAAACTACGCTTGTTTCTCGTAATGAAAGCTTGAGCCTCCTGGAATGAATTCATATTTTGACCCAATCAATGAAGAAGTGTTTTATATAGCAATGATGGTGTAGGCGCTGTATGAATATCATTCTATGTTAAAGTATACTTAGAAAGTTGAGGGCCAGGAAAATTTCATGGTATGTACATTTCTATTCATATTCTATTAGATGCTATGGTGATAATCATTATAGACATAAATCTATGTTCTTTGGACATATAGATAGAAGCAGAGGGCTCAAAAACTTTGACTGGATTGCGGAAATCACATGATGCTGATAGACAGCAATGGCAACTGCGTGAAGTGCTCTAACTGAAATTATCAACATCTTAATTATGTACATCATATACTATATACATCGTAGTATATAAACATTGATTTGTAGTGGCTTCGATCAACCTTCATTGATCAGCATTTACCATGGTCATCGCCGACTATTTTGTCCTTTATGATAGACGGTATTATATCTATCATCTACTGAAATAACGAATGCATCAAAGTTTAACAATTTGATTGTTTAGGGGTACTCTGTTTCTTTGATGCACGCGTTGTAAAATGACCCCTAGGAAGAATGAATCTCACAACACTAGTCCCATGCTCTTGCGGCTAGAAACGATTTCAAGGGAGAAGGTTTAATGGCTTGTGACTTTGTGCTATGATTCAGAGAGGCACGACAGCTTTTGGGTATTAACAAGAAAGACGGCCATCGCCACTTTTGTCACGTGTGTAATGCACAATTTAGCTTCAGACTGAGATGGCTCAATCCCAACTCTCAAGTTCCTTTCAACCTCCCAGAACATCTCAGAAGGGTGCTGAAAACAAATTTCCCTTTTCCCGAATACCCTTTGAAAAAAAAAATTAAGTTAATTCTCCTCCGACTATGTCTCAATTTGCCATGGTCAATGCCTTTGAAACAATAAATTATGCGCTTCGCATTACTCTGCTGTATTAATGCTCCGAGGTATGTGTTCGTTTGTTTGTTTGCTTGTTTGTTTGGCTGGTTGTTTTTTTTTTGAAGAACCTCTCCTAGCCAGGGAAGTCAAGTCCCCGCACCTGAGCGAAATGCCAATAGGAAACTCCTTCCCCCGTGATATTAGAGTGGGGATAAGGTGGGAGCATGAAATCGCAAATCTTCCCATCAGGATCGGTGTGGTGCAAATGATTCAAAACCTTCTTATCCTTCCACTCCTTCCGCCAGCACCTGCAGCTTTCCACGTACAGTTGCCATGGCAACCTAGGATACAGAGACACTTTTCCATGATGCCTCTTAATTGCCTAGCCCCGAAGCATCATATGTCCATTAGGGAGCAGACTATTAACACTTGCCTATAAACAAGCGAGATCATGAAGATAAACAAGCAGTTACTATGCCCGGAAAACAAAACAAAACAAACCAACACGAAAACCAAGTGTTGGGTTTCTCTGCATGGGTCTGAATACTAAACCTATTTTTCCGAATAACGATTATTTGATATTAAAGAGAAGCCCGTAATTGTCCCTTGGTGTGGAGTAAACATCACTGCCATAACTGTAGCATTTATATCAACTTATGATATGAAGTTTGTTAACTGACTGTTTGCGCAATTCAAATAATAAGACAAACTCTGAAGTGGTGCAATGCACAATCTTTTGGGTTTTTTTTTTTCTGAAATCCCCCCAAACAACTCAACTTTCGTGCATAACTTAACCTACCCATTGCCTTTTAATGACCTTTATTTTTGTACTGTATTGTGAGGAAGTCAGTGTTGGCAAAATGCTTATCGAAAGGGGCTGGGTCGCCATCCATTTCTGGATCAAAAAACGCATCTCCTTTTCTACTGAAAATTAAAGCCGGATTACGAGATTTGAAAACGAGCCCAAGGTTGTTTTATTGTTCATCGCTCAAAATGTCTCAAGTACTCCCGCGCTTACAGTATTTGGTCACGCAGAATAATGCAAATCTGCCAATTACGTCAAGGGAATTGTCATTAATTGATTAATCTCGGGTGCACGGAATATCCGCAAGTTCCTTCTTTTATAATCACGATTTCAGCGTGTATTGTACATCCTGTCATAAACCTGACAAGCTCCGAAATTCGCTATTCAGTCTTTCATATATCGTGTTTGGTATAATGGGTGACGATTTCTTGCGTAATATCTAAGCAAGGCCATGTACAAGCCAGTCAATCATTACGTAAACAAGTAAACAAATAAATAAACTAAAACAAAACAGCCGCGAAATGGAGGCATTATCCGCTGATACTATGTCAGAGCGTGTAATTACAGGGGAATGGAAAACATCTTATCAACAACAACAACAACAAGAACAAAATGATATGTATCTTTTATTCATTGTTTTATTATCGTTTATTGTGAATAATGTAGGCCTACGTCAGTCTGATTAGAACGCCCAGCCCCGATCAAGCTAAGAGCCGAAATATGAAAAGAACAAATCTTGACACACAAAGATGAGAAAGTGTTAAAAAACAAACAAAAAATTGAAATACACGTTTTGTAATATTTCGTATTTCTTTCTCTTTATCACGTGGGATTTAATTGAAATGTACAATCACGTGGTCGATGAAATTAACACCCAACATCTTATTGCCCGGAAAAGCCTAGTGTAGATATTTTTTCACGTGATGAACACAACGATAGAAACTTAGATATCTCCCCATTGCTTTCATGTGAGCTTATTTATTCTTTATGACAGGACTCTGGCGTTCATTTATTGACCTGTTATCCTCACACGTCTCCCGTAACGATACGTCTACACTCCGCTGATGTGTTGGGATAGTGTTACGTTCTTATGGCGGTGATGCAATCATAATTACCGCGTGATATTGCGAGCCCGCTTTTTTTTTTTTTGTCTGGTAGGGTCTCATTATGCCATAACGCACCGCCGCACAATTTTACGCAGGCTGTAGCAAGAGGGGAGGGGAATCGGCGGACTCATTACGTCTCATTTACGAGTATTATGACGTCACTGTTATGGCGATGTTTGTGCCTAGTGAAGCGTGATGACATTTCACGCTTCAGTGAACAATAGTTGCCCGCTGCGCCGGGACAGCACCGACAATGTTCATATCTTCCTATGACGTCATATCTCAGGCGGAAATTTTGTATTTCGCAGGTTTCTAGGAAAGTGGCATAATTATGTCTTTTTTCTATCAGAGAGCAAGAAACGAATGTGTTGTTTATAGTATAAAGGGCAAGTTCGTTGAAAGCAACAAAATTGTCACCCTTGTATTTCATTCAGCGTTGATACTTTCAATTTCAATTTTAATTCATTTCATACTTAACGTCACAAGTTCTTTTACCTAGTCAAGTGCGTGTGAATCTAACTGCAAAGACGGGGGAAAGTTTGATGGGACCAAAGGGAAAAAAAAAGAGGAAAAAGAAAAAGGGTTTTGCAAGAGAACAGAGCAAAATAATTACAAAGGAACACATTGTCTGCAAGCTACTAAAATGAGTGATAGCTATCATTTTGACTTATTTCAGTAGTTCATTTCCCTGTCAATCGAAACATAGAGTACTGACAAGCTATGTTCGACGTGCAATTAAATTCATCAATGTTATTTATTCTTGAAAAAGAAAGAAAAAAAAAAAGAACTCAACACGAAGAGCATTTGGTGACGTGTACCAGCCTTCCAATGTCTGGACCATTGCCCAAACCAAGCATAGACAATGTGATTATGTCATCATCATTATACACCGCGCGTAGGGCTTTCTTTTGTTTTGTTTTGTTTTGTTTTGAAGTCTCTTTCAAAGCTATAAAAGCTTCCTTAAGTTTCACGGTAGCGGCTACTCCTCTTTCTCTCTCCCTCTCCTTTTCTACTCTAATACTGATGTACCTGACGATATTTTTTTTTCTTCCAGCATGTGACAAATATTATGCTGACTCACTGTGCTTGCTGTGACATGAATAATTGCTCTAATCCTGCAAACCTTAGATTCAGAGATTTAAAGCTCTCTGTAGGTTGTCAGGTTTCGAAGAGTTACTTACACACAACGCACAATAGACCTTGTCTATCAAATGGCTCACGAAGGACCAAGCAACGCACGCACCAGACTCTTCTACGACATCAAGGACTGGAATTATTTCCCCCACCCCAAACAAACAACTCAATGAATCGATATACCCGTAGCGCTGGATCATATTCAATCTTCTGTGTAGAATGAATAGACTTCAGTTGTTTCGTTAAACGAAAAAAATAAGGATCATCATAATGATGACGTGGTATCGATAATAATGATGTGGATGACTGCAACTCTTTATAAGCCTATCAACTCTTACACATTTAACCGTTAATCAAATTTTTCGTCCGACATGATTATCATCATTGTCACCACAATAACCTTTGTAACTGTCATTTTCATGAAGGTTGTGATATGAAATATAATGGCGTCCACCATTGTAGCCTCAAGCCATGTTTAGCCGGTTGACGGTAGACCCGCGAACAATGTGTAACGGAACGAAAGTAATACCCGCTGACATCTGAAGCATGGAGTGTGACGCCACTGAAGATTGGACTACAAGAGATAAAGGTTTCTTGTGCCGGGTATAGTAGCAACTTAAGGAGCGAAGGGAGGGAAATAACTTCCAGTCTTACAGCTTATTTGAGAACCTTTCATCTCTTCATGTGCTAAAAACACTTTTTAAAAAGCAATTGCATCAAGTTATTTGAATGGAATCTATATGTGTCAAATCTGAATGCAAGCATGTTTATGTCATGTGTTCATCATTCGACTTGGTTCCCAAATTTTCCCATTCATATTGATTCATCAATTGAATTCAATGTTTATTTCATTTTTCAACAAAATTATCGTAATTGTTAGGTCGTCCATACGAGTTTGGAGTGTGGGGAAATACATGTAAGGGATAACAATAAATTTGACAAAATGAATACAAGACATCGAAATGTTCTATATAGCGAAAAACAACAACAATGTGTTAAGAATTTTATTTTTGGTTCCTTTTCTTTTCGCAAATCTTCGAAAGATTCGATTGATGAGTTCTGATTTTAATCTCGGTTCATGCAAACCAGATATGTGCCAAAAATGTTTTTCATAAAGGGTTGATAGACGAAACATGTACCATGGACTAAAAAAAAAATAGTATAGTTTATAGCTTATAGTTAAGAATATGATTGAAGTCAAGAATTTAATTCATTTTAGGCAAGATCTTAAGAGATACGAGAGTCATCCAAAAGAAAAACGGTTTCGCACAATTTTTCATAGCATTTCTGCTCCACGATTCTCTGTTTCTCCACAGCATGTAAGTATATAGACCAACCCCACCTAAATTGTCAGAGCTCCATCGCCGCGGCCAAACAGGGACTACACCGCGCCAGGAGAGGTGACGACACTTGGCTTACTCAAGACCTGCTGACGTCGAATCGCCACTCCGCTTCGGTCCCTTTGTCTGCTAAACCATGCTCCAGTTTCCACGGCTCAAACTGGCTTTGCCATATCCAGGAAAAGCCGAAGTTTTATTTTTCAAAAGGTTGGCGAGTGAAAACTCGTCAGTAAAAATTGGTGTAGAAACTCGTCCGCCGATGACTGATGCGATTGGCTGGACACACCTCGCCTTAAGTCCGCGGGATTCTATCGGCCAAACCCAACTCGAGTGACTGCAATTCGGAGAAACCCACCCAACACGAAGATGAGAGTTAGAGCTATCTACTTACTTGTAGGTAGGAGAGTTCGTCGTTCTCTCGTTCAGCTTGATTCACTCTTTATTCTGCCATTGTGGAAACTTGTTGATAGATGTAGATAGTGAAGCTGGCAGCACGGCATTTGAATTCAGCCAATATTCGACACGAGAACAATCTTCCACAGATCATATTAAGTAGAATCATGTATGTTACTTGAATCATGATATCATTTGATAATGGCTCATGACTCGACACACCTTTTAAAATGTGAAGGTTTCGACTTTTGCTAAAACTTAAGAGGTCGAAGTTATAAAGAAGTAAACAGATGAGCCACATCGAAGACAGTTCAGAGAAAAAAAGAAAAAAAAAGATCTCAGACAACAAAACATTTGGAATTGAAGAATTTTAATTAATATGATTAATGAAACTTGAATACAAACAATGCATAATAATTCATTGGGTGACTTTTACTTTCGATATCTGTAAGTCTGTAATGCATTGATTATTTGATTACTTCGTGAGCTCGGTTTAAACAGAGCATAGAGCTAAAAGTTATGTGTTGGTGATCAGTGATTGTGTGAAGAGAACAAAACTTTGTTTGGCTCCCTTCAAGTAAACTTTGGTGTTCTGCAGTGTTTGTCCTTGTCCTGCCTTGCCTTAGACCTATCCTATCGTTTGTTGTTATCCACCACACCACTGACTAAAACCAATGGTAATCAAACATATTGAGGCAATAAGGCTGTCTAATAATGAATTTTGCCTGTTTTAAAGAACATCTTAATGAAGTACACAGATCCAATCTGTAAGAGGAAATGAGCTCCTCCTCGGCTTCGGGGACGGTGACTTGCCAGTAAAAATTACTGCCCTAAGGAGTGGTAGAGACAGAAAGAGGAACAGAGAGAAAAGGGGAGAGATATACGATAAAGCTTTAAAAAAAAAGATATTAAAATCTAGGTAGTATATAAGATCATGCGAAAGAAAATACATCGTCTAGGAACACATATGAAATCATAATAACAAAAACCCAATGATCATTTGAAACAGAGCACATTGGACAAAATGGGTTTGAAGTAGGAACAATAGCCAAGGCATATTCGAAATATCCGAATTCACGTACAATTCACTGATTTGTTTGACTCGTACAAACATCCAGACAAATATGACAGATATGCAAAGTTGATATTTCACAGAAGCTTCGATAAGTGAGATGGATGGAATTTATATTAAATTGAATATGCAGTGAGTGCAGGAGCACATTGTGGTCATTTGTGTGCGTGTGTGTGTGTGTGTGTGTGTGTGTGTGGCAGAGAGACATACAGAAGAATAATAGAGGGAGAGTGAGAGAGTGAGAGGACGGGTGAAAAAAAGAAAGCAATGGATAATAATTTATTTAGTAATCCTGCATCATCCTATACCAAAAAGACGCCATTACCTACCTTAACCGCTATATAATCGCTTGCCATACACATTGCTTCATTCACACTCTTCTAGCGGCGGGAGTTGACACAGATTTTACTTGCGAGTGTCCAGAGTGATTTGGGATGAAATAAGAGGGGAAACATCTCCCCTTAGGCCAATTTGGACCAGATACTACCACGACCGCGCTACACTTCCTCCTTCTCATTCTCCGTAATGAATTTGATTTCCCTTTCCAACGCTTTTGCGAGAGCTCTCTATTGCCGGTAAGCAAATGCCTATCTCTTCCTATTTATCAATTCTGCTTCTGTTTTGTTCTTGTCCGGTAATCACATCAAGCCATTTCAGTGTCAGTCACACCAGAACACGGCGATGATGACAGAAAGTTGCTGCTCAATGGGGGAAGGGCAAATATTACTTGTTTTCGTCGTTGGTTATGACAAGTGAGTGAAGCCCTCAATATCAAGTACAAGTTGTTCATCATCGCTAATATATGTTAGATGTCAGTACGGAAAAGTCCATCCAACATGTTTAGATGTCCGAGGCGATTGCAATTATCACGGAGCGCTGGAAAGTAGGTGATAATTTCATTAACGGTATCTCTACCTGTCAAGAGAACGACAATTTCATTTTGCAGAATTTAATTTTGTACGAGTGTATTTAGCAGAGGGCAAGAGTTCTATGGCACAGTGCAAAGTATTTTTTCTGAACTATTGTTAAAGTCGCTGTTATTGATATAAGGAAATAATTAAAGCTGGTATTTTGTAATTGTATTCCTGTGTTTTAACTATAAGTATATTCATGTTCGATAATCAGTGTCGTAGTATGCTATCTACAAACAATAATCGTGTCTATTTCATGCAAGCTACTTTCTATTTTCTATACTCTGTTAGAATTAATGACAACTAATTTTCATTTTTCTCTCTAATATGCCAAAGCATGATTTCTCGATTAAAGAGATTGTCAATATCATCACATCTATTGCGTAATTGTTATCACAATAAATTACCACTTTCTCTCCTTTGTCTTTCGTGGAAATTTCACGTTATCATCATCATCAATTTTACATTTTTGTTCGTACTTCAATCTAGGATTACCCTCTCTGCGTAAATCATCAAAAAGCGTAGGATGTGTCATCCAAAAGGACGAATTTCGAGATTTCACTTGATTTTCTAGTGTTTATCAATAGGTCTTCCATCACCGTGCGAACTATTTCACCAATATCTCCTTATCTAATACCCTCATCATCACAAAAGCGTGCGTCGGTGTAATTTCCAAACTCTCGGTGATTTCAAATGGTCTTTTCATACTTTATTCAGTGACACGATTGATGATGATAATCATATATCAATAAAGAAATGCTGTAACTGAAGTATGAGGTATACTCTCCTTGACTGACCTACTCTTCAGCCCCTAAGCCTCCACACATCGGAGTCTGCTTTGGGTTACCTGCACTTCCCTTGATGCTTACGTGAGACGTTTGCTAACTTTCAGTAGGAGAGCTAGGCATTTCCCTTCATTTTGCTTGTCATATAAAATATAGGAGTTTGATATTTTCCCTGTGTAATACACAAACACACACACATGTCATATACATATCATAGTTTAATTATGTGTATTTGTGAGTGTGCGTGCGTGTGTGTGCGTGCGTGCATGTTTAATACAACAAAATAATCCTGTCCATTCCCTGGATATCTCTTCTACAAACCTGATAAAGCGGATAGGAAAGAGAAAACGAAATCGTGGAAATCTTCACACGTCAGACTAGGGTGAAATAAGACGAATTTAGTTACAAGCACAGGCGTGGACAAGGAGAATATTCTCCCCTTTACTCATAACCCCCTCCCATCCTCCTCACCTGTTTGACACAAAAGAATGGTATGGCAACCATGGCAAACTCTCCACGCTCCCGGACTTTAATCCTGTCCTCCTGCGCCATGCATACACTCGAGCCATGTGTCACTCTGCTCTCTCTCCCCGCCCGCCGTGCCGACACCTTTCCCTGGATCGCGACCACATCCTGAGTTAAATAAAGTTGACGCCGATTTCGTCTAGCCATGACGGGGTTTGTATTACCCAGAAATAATGCTTAAAGACTGACTTAAGACCATACTACCCCAGAGAATATTATGTATAGATACAACCCGTTCCACTGGTGTGCTTTATCTTACTATCAAAATGCTGTATTACTGTCAAAAGAGGCTTCTAATTTTGCGGTAAAGCGTTTGAGGTTACTGATAGATAGATACGTGACACTTTTATAAAGGCCTGAAAACAAACGCACAGGATGGGTAATTTACTGTAAATAGCACTTTTGAATATTAATGCGACGAATACCCCCGAATAAACTGGGATAAATAAACATAAGTATACGATGCATTCATTGCCTCATTTTTTTTTCTGATTTCTATAAAAAACAAACCAACAAATGAATCGGTGGAGATTGCTGGATATCACTCATCTTCAATACGGTAATGAGATGAACAAGAGTGTACATACTGTTGTACTAATATTGACTTTCGCTAATGGCTTGTCAGTAGAAGATTATACTTGGCGACAAAATAAAATATTAAGGTCAATGCACTATCTTTACAACGAAAATAGATATAATAGATTCTTTTGTCTCGTATTCCTTTCGCGCGCGCGTAGCTTTATCATGGACTCACAGTTAAGAGCGCATACCACTCTACCGTCTGCTTCTCTGAGTGAGAATTAGACTAATTTAGTTATCACATTATTGGATACAATTGGAAATCATGACAAAACTTGATGAGATAAAAACTGATGCAGACCTCTCCGCACTGAGTCAGTGTGTGTGTGAGGGGACTGATGAGCTCCATGTCTCCAGTCGACAATATTACATCTGTCATCCAGCCTCCAGGAGCACATGATCCATCCTCAACAACCAAAATCAGGTTTGTATCGTATGTTACTTGAATCAGTTTCTTCCCACCTCCTTGACTGAATGCCTTACTACCTTTGACTGGACGCATGTGAGATTTTGATCGCAAAACGGTTTAGGGCCATCATTGCTTTCTAAACATTTTAAAGTATACAGGTGCATCATCAGAGAGAACAAAATAAAACCTTTCCGATTATACCTCAGTTATTGCGCAACCAATATTCTTTATAGATAGTGATAAAAAAAACCCCATGGTTTCTTATGATTTTCTCCTTATTTTTGGTAGATTAAAGAGAAATTACAGTCCAGTTATAACTAGATATTCTGATAAGAAAGAGCAAAATCTTATATGAGTACAACGGTGAAAATTTGATCAAAGTCGGATGAAAATTAAGAAAGCTATAAAAATATAGTAAAGTTTCACCTTACAATTTTCCATTGATCGTGTACAATAAATGAGAAAAATTAATTGTTTCTGTTGTCAAAGTGTAAAACATGATGTCATTCCAGGTTGAATAACTTCAGAATATAATGATCAGTACAGATTTATCAGGACCTGGGACTTGGGCGTAGGTTGCGTTTAAATGAAAAAATTGAAAATGATATTGAACACTAGTGTACAAACTATATAATAGAAAGTTGTGAGAGGAACGAAATAAACTTTTCTTGGTTCTTGCTATTATAGTACAACGTCTACCAACTACTTTTAAACATATTTAAATTAAGTCACAGGAAACAGGAATTCGGATGAGGAATGCGAGTAGAAATCACGGGAAGTAAGGTTCGCAATCAGTGCGCCAACTCAAGTTGAGATATGATTGCAAATGTCAGTTTAGGTGTTGCAATTCACCTGTGTTGCCGTTGGTTGTCAGGCAAACAAATTTTATTCTCCTTAATGAGAAATAGCTCACAGACATGGAGGCACGTGCTGTAGGCACGGTACGTCAACAAAGTTACATCAGTGAGAGTTGGAATGGGAGCTCTTTTTTTTCTTCTATATACATGTATCTCCGCAACTGAGACGGAGAACCCTGACACAGAAAAACAAGCGAAGCAAAATTCACTCGTCTCTGCGTCTACAGGCAAGGAGCCGGATGTTTGAATGTTGTCGTGTGTGTGTGGGAGGGGGAGAGGGGAGGGAGGTTGTTATTGTTATTATTGAAAATATAACTAGATTAGGTGAAACTAATATTTCCGGAAGTACATGATAAGATGACGATGATATTACTAAAAGCAATGCTCAGAGAATGGAGGTGGTTATTTAACCTTAAAGTGATAGTGACAATGGTAAAGATTTGACAGGGCGATGAGTTGGCTCAGTCGGCTCGGTGTCTCGAGATCTGAAGGACCCGGGTTCGATTCCCGAGTCTCACTGAGCAATGTTGTGTGTAATCATACCGTCCCATCCAGCAAGAGGCAAAACACTCTACCCCTCGGATATGATATTAAACGGAGGTCCCGTGTGCAGTGTGTGGGAGAGTCAAAACTCATGCACGTAAAAGATCCCGCTTCATTTATTCATCGCAAAGAGCAGGGTGTTTAACCCGGTGAAGTGGTTCAGCCTCACATACAACTGGACCCCATGGAAGATCAGCTTAGCATAGCTGAATATGGGCTGTCCAGCCATCTTCTCAGATGGAAATGAAACACACAAACAAACAAACAAAATGAGGGTAACATTGAACGCGGGTATCAAACGATGATGGTACAATAGTATGTAAAATTTGTATTTAAAAGCGTAGGCCTATCTGTATAGCGCCTATTACTAATATTTCCGTAAGCGCCGTATATGCATTTCAAAATAATAACACCTAGTGAATATTAACAATTAATAGATGAAATAAACATGTAAATCAATTAGAAATTCAAATAATCCATGAATTAGAAAAGTATCGATATTATTCTTCAAGTAGAATTAAGGGTCTTGAGTTTGTTGTTGTTTTGTTCGGAGTATCATAGCAATAGTCTGTTGAGGTTTGAATGAAATCATGTCAGGTTGGTGTTTTAACACTTTTATTGTCTTATTTCTTATTTCTTATTTGACTTCTCCCCGGTGTGTTTACTGTGCTTTAAATTCACCTCACCTACAAAGTAGGTAGGCTATGTTGCTTTCATAAACTGCGTACAGTTTTGAGTTTACAAATTGTAATACCTACAGAAGTCTCAAATATTTTGCGAAAATTCATGATAGCTATTTTCGAGACCTTCAAAAAGACAAAACAGGGAGAGATGATAGTTTATTATTGCTAAGGCATCTGCATAACGAACTTCACTCAGAACACTGATTATCATCTAAGTTTGGCATGAGGACGTAAAGAAAAGCAGGTGATAAGATATATGGGAATCCCCCTCTACTTCTCAGCTCAAATTGTGCGTCATGTCTTGGAAGTGTATGATACTCATCAAAATATCAAAATATCACATCCACCAGCGATCCGTCAATTTTGGCACTTTGAGGTAACTTTCGCTCAGCTAATTACACATCATCCATTTCATACTCCCCTTCACAATAATTTAAACATCTATTCCCAGATGAATCTTATCGTCCCGATCTTGTCCACAGCAAAGTTGAAGACCAATATTCAGACGTCGACACGTATTTCATTATCGCTTCTGATTCCCGCCAAGTATTGACACATTCCGGACAAGAAGTCAGCCCTCTGTCAGAAGGGCGAGATTCCATCGAAGGCTTTCCATCCTACCGCTATTTCCTACCCCGCTGTCAAGGGTATAGGAGTGATGGCGACGAGTCAAAAAAATAATGCGACCGATTACATTTTCAACTTATTTTCCACATAGCCAATTTCCTGCGTTCGCTGTCACTCATACCAATGGGGGCTCATGTGGGAAAGCTATGCCTCCCCTTTATCTTGCCCTTACCCATTGAGAGATCTCGGTGATTCTTTTAGCTATGTACAGCACATATCGGGTTTTTATTTGAGTTTGTAGTGACTTCCTGTGATTTGTAGTTTCAATTCGGCATAATTCAGTTACGGTCAGCAAACAAATTTTGGATGATGGCTGCTGAGATGTATCAGGAGGAGGGGCAGAGAAATATACTTTGAAATAGAATCCTGAATTCACACTCAAAATTCAATTTCAAAAGTGATTTCCTCATGCTCCTTATAGTAAGATAACAAAATCGTTCCGATGAAAGGTATGTACGCCATACAGAAGGAGTCAGATTCTGACCATGACTGGTTTCATGTTCGCAGTTAGTGAGATTTTGTTGATACAAACTACAGAGATCAGCTCTCTTCAGTTAGTTGTCAGCGAGCTGGAATCTTCATATGATATTCAGTGCATCATTAGTCACTTGTTAGTGCTTAGACGTACAACATAAGACTTACACATTATTTGATCGATGATAAAAACAAACAAACAAACAAAAAATCAAACAAAAAAAGTCTTTCGTAAGAAGTATCTTTTTCATAATATTTTTTCATTTTTCACGTTAAAAAACACACACATCAATTAATATAAGAAAATAGAATGATATAATAAAGTATTCAGCTTGGAAGCACAATAATACAATATCACTAACGTATATGTGACGGTAATTTATCAAAATTTGAATCTATTAGTGAACTTGATAGAAAAACAGACTCTACTTTTCAAAAACAATTATAGGAGAACACTAAATAAACCACATACTTCTAATAAATTAAAGGTTGTTATCATGGCAATGTTTGAAGGTCTAGATTGAGACATTTGTAATACTCTACATTAGGGTCCTCGGAAGATATACGGAAAATATTTGAAAAATGAATAAGTGGGTGATGATAGAAGATTCTCATGTGGGAAGTGAGGGAGGCTTCTGATTCGTTGTCAAAAAAAAAAACTCATTTGGTTGTCAGATTGATTTCTTTTCATTCTTAATGCTTTGATTAATCACATGAGAAAATGCTGGGCACAAATCACATTTCGAACATATCATATGATATCTCCCTCGTATTTGTTTATAGGGCCCGATTTTTTTTTCTCTCTTCTTTCTTCAAAACAGAACAACAACATTTAGAAAAAGGAGCAGAAATATATTTGTATTGATTTCTCAGTTCATAAAGACGTCTGACTATCTCTCCCCACCTGAGGTAACAATGAAGAGGTGCCATGGAAGGCATTTGCCCTTCTTCATTCAAAATGTGTACAAAATGGATTGTATGTAAATGGATTTTGTGTCATGAAATGAGCCGCCACAACACCAACCACGCATTACTGTATAATCTTCGCTATCGTTCCAATCTTGTCAGCACGCATTACACTATCGCCTGTGAATCTCCTCAAACCTAGACGTTTTTCGCACAAACAGTCAGCCTTTTAAAAGAAAAAACGAGAGAAAAAAATAACGACCCCCCCCCCCCAAAAAAAAAAAAAAAAAACTCCCTCAAAAGATAGAAAACTGTTCTGGATTAGTAAAGTACTATATATATATAAACACACAAAGAAAATAATGTTTACATACTTTAAGATTTCACTCAAAAACTGGTTATTTAGGACGTTTTTGTAAATATTTCCTTCATCCCTTTTCTGATATATCTCTTTATGGATATTTTCTATCTAAATTTCTCTACACAATGGGCATCTATTTATAATGAATACCGGGGCATCCAACTGTTTATATTATTGTACTGTGATGATGATGACGATTATCTTTATAATCATTATTATATATTCTACTTACATACGTAAATATTCTTATGCCAACATACGTACGTATCCATAAGATGTACATGTGTGTGTGTGTGTGTGTGTGACAATGTGAGGGTGTATTCATTAAAAAACAAACAAACAAACAAACGAAAAAGATGTACAAATACCCAAACGGTCTTGTACAGATGAAATGTTGACGATATGAATCACGAGTTCTGGAGGGTTATCTCGAAATAAAGAAAAGTAAAAACTTTTGATCTAGAATATGAAACAAACGCTTCAGAATTTAGCAGCCATGACCTGACAGATAAACGAAATATACAGTTGATACTTAATAGTAAGTGCGTACATGTAATATTGAGAGTGCAAATTAGAGGAGAGTAGGATAGACACACTAATTAAATTGAGATGATAATTAATTCTTCATATCATATCATATTATATCAAATATCATATCATATCATATCATATCATGTCATATCATATCACATCACATCACATCATATCGTCATATCATATCATATCATATCATATATTATCAATCATATATGATATCATTTCATATTACATTATCATGATTGTCATATCATGTCATGCCATATTATATCATATCATACATCATATCATATCATATCATATCATATCATATCAATCATATATATCATTTCATATTACATTATCATGTCATGTCATGTCATATCATATCATATATCATATAATACCATATCATTTCATATCATGTCATGTATCATATGTCATATTATATCATATCATATCATATATCATACCACATCATATATCATATATCATATCATATCATATCATATCATATCATATCTCAATGTAAGATCAGAAAATAGTATTGGTAGATAAGTAAATGAGACTTGTAAATCGCGACATGTTTTTGACATCTTGGCATTTCTTCTTGATGCTTTGAAGGGAGAGTGGTGACTATGTCTCGAGAGTAGAGTTTATAAAACAGGTGACACAAAGCCCCACGTATCACGTGTCCCTATGGATTATCTTCATGGTCGCTCGGTAGGCGCCACGGAATCGAACGTGGATAGCCTTACCCACTTAAAGCTTCAAGCAAGTACGATTGTACATACTTGTAACTAGTGCTCATTCTGTGCTTTGCCATAATTTTCAGGCAAATCTTCCGTTATCAAAGTACCAGGGACACTTGTAACCTAGTAATGGCCAGTTTGAGTAGTTTAATACAGGACGGTTTGAGTTCTCTCTTGGTAGGCATATAAGATTATATAAGAGATCCATATATTGCTCGCAACAAGGGTTTGGTGGAAAGTGTCTACACCTTAGCATATGTACGTGTTAGTCAACCCTTTCTATCCCTGGCAGGACATCACGTTCACTTCTTGTTGCCACTTAGAATAACATTACATTGATGGGTACAGTGTGCGACCTCATCTTGACACAAGGTTTGGAGTGTGCTACTTTCCATCACAATGGAAGTATGATAAGATTTGATTAGGAGTGATTTGTAGCAGCACGGGAGCTGGCTGTAAAGTGAGAGTACGTGACATTGTCGTGTTGTAGAAGGGCCAAGACGTGTTTCACATGACAGGTAGGCGGTAACGATACAGGGAGGTACGTGGCGTTACCAAGTCATTTCATGGAAGTATAGGCTGACCCATGGTGGCTCACAGCTGCATTTTACGAGGTGTTGATGTAGTTTGGTTCGTGGCGATATCATAGATTACCAAAAGTTTGTGATTCCTTAAGGCGTCTAAGAACTAAATTCAACAAATTCCCAAGTTCCCTTCGGTTCTCCCTTGCTTGTACGTGTTACATCATTCCTTAAAGGCATAATTTACTATTTGTAAAATGTGAGTTAGGGATAGAAACAACCACTGTAAAAATTTGAATCGATAAAATCAACTTATCAAATATACAAAATGTTAACAATTGTTATAATAAAATGTTTCCAGACTAAACGGTCCACAGTTAAGGTTTATTGGGAAAAATACAGATATCTCCTTATATTTTAGGCTTTATCGCGAAAATTTTATGTAAGAATGTTTTGTGGTACATCAGACCTACACATATGCATTAAATGTCATATCTTTATAATTTTTTTTTTATCACTGTTCCCAAAGGTAAACAAGACTTAATGACAGAATTATGTACATGAAGACACGACTTCGTTTCGATAATGGGGTGTTAAATGTGAGGGAAAGAATAACAATCGCGTGAACTGGATTGCGCGCTGCCGGAAAACCCATGGCGTCAGTTTGAAACAGAGTCAGCCAAGCTCTTTATATGGAGGTCTTCTCGTAATTCCTCCAAAAACAAGCAATAATCATGTTATGATAGGATTTACTTGTGATCCGATTATAGGATATTCCAACAATACCATAAAAAGAACGCACGCGACTGGATTTAGAAAACATTCAATAGATGGCTTAAAATTCTGGTTATTTCTGCTTTTATCATTCTCAGTTAATTCTTTTCTTAGCTGAAGACGGGGTAGTTGGGTTCACTCAGGGCTTTGCTATGTCCAGGATCCAGTTCATTTGATGTTTGGAGTCAAGGGCGTAGATAAAAGCACCAACAGCTGATAGGGACAAATCCTCAATGCTTCCAGATCCTAACACTAACAAAAGCATCCTCCATGTCGGTTTGCTCATTAAAAAAACATATGTCCAGACGATTGTACTTTCATGTAACCTCTACAATAATGATATGACGCCTGGAGTGTTCAAGTATCTTTTAAGTGTTGTTTTTGTTAGAGTGTTTATCTTTATAGAGCACGACCTCCATATTTTCGTTTGTAGGATAAAATGGCATTATCTTATTTTCAGGTAGATTAAAGTTTGTTATGAATCTTATACTAGAGTATTATATTGTTGTATTAGATAAGGAAATAACCGTCAAATGTAAAGATCACCGATCTTACGCTGTTCGTACAGTAAAGAGACAAAGGACCAAGTCCTTAAGCACAGAAGTGGAGCTTCAGGTTTAAGAGGGAACAAAACTGATTGGTCTCTTATCTATTCTATTCCTAATTGTGTAAAAATGTGGTTGATACTTTTCTAACCAGATTGAGTTATAGCTCACTGTCATATCATCTTTTATGGTATGCATTCATTGGTTTCTGAGAAACACTTGAAATTTAGGTACTAAATTAAAGGCAAAGAATGACCCCTTTTTGCGCAAATTTGAATAATTTGAAACACCTATAGGGCCTACATAAAACATTTTCATTCCCATTGACGTAAGAGGTGTACACGCAACTCACTAGAGGCCCAAAGTAAACCCATGCCGTCTTTTACCAATGTCTCCTCTTGTTGGAGTGTGCTGCCGGATCAGATGTGGTTTGTCGGGTAATCTCTTGCCGCGAAAACCGAATGCAGGTCAGCAGTGGAAACCGAATATTCAATTTGAAATCTTGGCATACAGCGGGGACTGCGAAACCGACGGAAAAGTTAGTGGAGCGAGGCTTTAGACAAAATCCTCTTTGACCTCGTGTGGGTTAGGTTAGAAAGTACAAGAGTGACGTAACAAGTGTTGTCTTTTCGGTAAGAGTGTAAAGAAACGTATTGCTTTCTTCATTGGCATTTACAATGAAGTGATGAATTGAAAACTAACACTATAAATAATCTTAATGCAGCTCCCGTGTGTACCATGTTTAAGTCCATGCTAGGAGGTTCTTGTTGACCACTTCGACCCCTACGCTAAATGCGGATGACATTTCTACCCACAGTGCTTGCAGTAGGCCTATATTACAGGAGTTGTTTTCCCTCCTTGAACATGAATAAACATCTGTCTCTCCGTGTCAACATGAATGGTATCACAACCAAACAATTTAGTTTATCTAAGGTTCGATAGCAGATTTTATCAGTGCTCGATAAAAGTCAACGTTTAAGTTCAGCGATACTTAAGGCATACTTATGGCACTCACTGACACTTACGGCTCCCCCTCCTCTCTTTCCCTCTTGAAAACTGCCCCCTTTCCTGATGCTTCTCGCTGTTTTGTCCTGTCTCTGTTTCCTCGATCGCTGTCTGTGTGTGTGCTTCTGTGTGGTCCCATCATTATCATTACTTTTTGCCTTGTACTTCCAAGCTCATTGGTACTTCCAATTAATTGAGTGGCCCACATCTCTACGAATAATTGTCTTTCTCGTGGGCTTCTCTTTTGCAATGACACAATGAATTTGTTTACACAATTTTAGAAGAGGTAATGTCCATGCTTATTCCTATTTTACGCTTTCAAATGTGTGCTCAAATGATTACACTGTATTACTTTGACTTATTGAAGCAATTGTATTTGAAATGATTTAGGTGATATTGGAAATAAAATCTTAATTGAACTGAGTTGGATGTATAAGTTGTATTTTCGCAATCTCCTCTTTCCCGCATAATTTCAGCGTAATGAGTCAAATAACGAGAATTAATCATCGGCCTGCCCGCTTTACCGCACGATGTATATCGCTGGATCGACCGTCTCTCAACACGATTGCTTAATACTCGCCCGTTGGGATGCCAAGTAATATGATATTTGAAACTCGAAAGGTATAATATCTCAAATCGCAAGGGCGAGTCTCACGTAGCAGGCAAGAGTGGCATTATCGACTGAGTAGGCACAGTAGAGGGCTGCACATAGTAGCACAAAAAGCGATGTTGTAATAGTACATGTAATGTCTCTGCATGAGCGAATAACGGTATATTGAAACTCCTTCACTCATTCATGTTTCAGCTTTACCATGTCAAGAGTAATCAAAATTTCATCTCGAACTTTGCTGAACAGAATCAAGTGGAGTTCGTATATATTCATTTTGGTTTAAAGGAAACAATGTTGACGTTTCATACTCTCGTGTACACTCTTCCAAGTGTAAAGATGAAAATGTCTGAAAATAAATGGATAGATGAATAGATAAATGAGGATAACCAAACGAATGCCTGAATATAAAAACGACCCAAGTCCAAATTTGGCTATCGTCTTTGTAGACCCTTTACAAAGTCATGCAAAGATAGATAATCAGTCAAAAAATGAATGCTTTACATTTAAATTTGTATAAATAACATTCCACTTACTGAAAAAACTAAAAACATTATGAAACTACTGGATGATTTCTATTTTTTCTACATTTTCTGTAATGGGTATTCAAACACATATCAGGTATTCAAACACATTTGGCTCTGGGCCCATTAAGGAGCTTCTCCCGTCTCCTTTTTCTGCAGAGTTTTGCAACGTTTGCTCTGAGGTTACGGCACTAACTAAGCTATTGTACAATCATAATGAGAATAGTAAGGCATTTGAACTGTCACGGAGTCATTTAAACTTAGCGTCATATCTAAATTCAGAGAAAGTAGTATTAGTTATATGACCATGACGTCGTCTGCGGACAAAACCAAAAGTATTTGTATATACACTCTATCGTGGGTAATGTGTGAATCCCCCAACATCTTTGATAGATATGTCAGTATCGACCGTTAGGAAAATGTGACGTGAAAGAATGTATCATATCATGACATATCTATAACAATATTTAGCGAGGGCATGATCGTGGGTAAAAGGCAAGTATCTTCACGGTCACGTGATTATGACAGGTCTGTCGAAGTGTTCTTAAATCGTCTCCCTGTCAAGTAACACATCGGCACCAAGCTTTGCGAGAATTAATTTTCATTCACGCGTCCATTTTTTTTCACTGCATACACGGACTGTACTTGAGTGTTTTCTTGTGACACTCTCTCTGTGGAGATATTCTAGATCTTAAAAAAGCAAACCTACTATTACACATCTAATGAAAGCAGCATAATGCAATGTCCTTGTGGCATGACGAACTTGCGTATCTAAGTTTTGCCAAGCTGTACATGAAGAAACTTCGCTGTCTGCAAATAGCTGCTAAACGTTTGGGCATAGTGTGTTAATACATTCAGCTGTTATGGGGGTCATGACCGCCGAACAGCCGGGGTACTACTCCCTACAGAAGTGGATATCGGCAAATCAATCATTTTCACAATATCCGTCCGCATTTTTCATCATTTTGCCATTTCCAGCGGAAATTTTCCCCTTTTCGACAACGAGGGGAAAAAACCCTCCTCAAATTGTCAAGCCCTCAAATCCGGTTCTCAGCAGACGATGAAGGATGATAAAGTCAGCCCTCGCCATTCTGTAATAACTACCTTTCTTGCTCTGAGTTAAAAAATCTAGATTAAACATTTATTCAGGAGGGTTTATCATTTCTTGGGATTTCGCAGAGACGCAGATAAGAGAAAGTCGAGCATGACGAGTAAGCTTTCAGACGCTCTACTGATGGATGTGTCAATTTGATGGCGGGTCCATCCGGGCCTTTGCTTTGAGGTAGTTCTCGGATGTTTTCAATCCGAGAATAACTGACCAGAAAGGGGGCTGCAGGTCCAGATGACAGCTCCGAGGAGGGCAGGAGCCAAACACATGACCGGAGCTATACACAGAGGTCATAGCTCAGAATAGCAAACGCTCTTTGAAGTATAATCCCCCCTGTAATGCAACGGCAGAATTTTACAGACGCAATTTGAGACAACTTCGCGCCTTCGCCGCCTTATACCATTAACGTTAGTGACTCCTCAAACCAATGTTCTCAGTATATCGAGGATTATTATGCGTAGGCTATAGAGTCTGTTGAATATGCGCCTATCAGTTTTGTCGATAGAAAGTACAGTTTACAAGTCACTTTACTTTATTTCATATTGTCCTTGTCATTTAACTCTAAATTAGCAGACCTGATGGATGACATCAACTCATCTGAAATTCAACCAAGAAGAAGCCCTGAGTATAATTTCCGTGTGGTTTCACTCTAGTTAGAGGAACATCAACGTTTGGCTAAAAAGAATACGTTAGATGCCTGACTGTAGAATAAAGAAACGAAGAGGGGTAAGAGTAGCCGAGATTTAACACATTCTGTAAAATCGTCCTCGCCCAACTCCAACCAAGCTTGCCCCGCCCATTTTTGCTTCACCCTAATGACGTCCAACGACTCGATGGTCAGTAAAATAACCATCTGAGAAGACGTGGTTAGGCAATCACAAAAACGCTGACATGACGCATGTCGGCAGGTTGGATTGTCTGTTGCGTCATTCATCACATCATCATTCTTTCCATTTCATAATGACATTTTCAACAGATTCAGAACAAAAATTTCAGATGTATTAACGTTCATGTGGCCAAACTCCTTCTACAAGGGGTCTCCGTAGATTCAACACTTTTCAAAAAAGCAGGCATACTACAAACCGTCATACTGTTAATTATTAATGGTTTGATTACGTATTATGACATCAGTGTTACCTTCGATTGAATTTCACAAGAAACCTTGTCCCCGATTGATTCAACAATAAAAAGATATATAAACATACAGAAACACTACGATGCCCTACAAATCGATAGCCGTGGAGGGTAATGTCAAGCCTAGTCTCTTCTTGTTATTAAAGGAAAGGACTCAGAGATGTACAATGATATCCACATCTATATGAGATTGCGAGAATTTGGACCAGTGACGTAGGATAAGTTACTGGACATTGTCCAGAAAGCGGACATCGCAGACAGGATCATTTCGAACTGTTTCCCGGGGACCTTTTGGTATCAACATTATAATGAATGATAATATGGGAAGTTGTATACATTTCTCAAAAAAAGTGAACTCTAAGCGATTTTGAAGTTATGTTTACAAAACTTTTTTCAATCGCTTTTGTACTTAAAATGACATGATAATCTGGTGATGAACTGAAATGACAGCGTCTAAACAGAAGTACCCACGTTATGCATAATGACTAAGTATACTTAGTGTTTTGTTTGTGTGTTTGTTTGCTAAGATATCAAAGCAGAGTGGGCGAAAGAGAGGGTAGAGGATGGGGCAGTAAAGGGGGTAAGAGATTAGACGGGGTGTCTCATGGTTTAGGCCAAGGGAATCAGTTGCGGGCGTATCATATTACAGAGAGCCTACAAGGGCGGAGAACGCACCAGATTTGGATGCACAGACGAAAAACCCCGCGGAAGGAACAGTACCCTCCTCGTCCTCCCCTATCTCTCTCCGATCTCTATACCCTAATTTGCCTTCCCATAACGTCTTACATCAAAGCTCCTCCTGACATGATAAATAATACATCATAGAAATAATGTAGAGATTGAAAGAATGTGGTGTGAGTGGACATAGAGTTGTGCCCCTTGCCAACCATTGGGACTAATATGATACCCATGCTGCATGCAGGTTAAGATGTCAATTGCGGATATTATGCGCTTGAACAAAGGTGTGTGTGCCGCGCCGAGATTCGTGGATCGTAGCTAACTAGACAAGCTCTACATATCAATGATTACCCCCATCCGTGTCAACATCTTCTAGGAAGACCAATGAAGTAATCTTCGAGCTAGAGCGTCCTCCACATATCTCCTAGAATTGCTTAATTTACTGTTAGAAATGATTTAAACATTCATAATAATCAGTATTAAATCAAATCACGATCTAATTGCTCGTAAAGAACATGGCGGATTTTTCCAAGTATCATGACAATATCAACAAGTAATGTTCTCTGCCAGATAATTTTCATTTTTACAAATGGTGTATTAGGTCATTAAAAGCAGACGAGGAGAAAACTTTATTAGTGCAAATGAGAAATTAAAGAAAATGACTATCCGCCTAAAGAACGCAGTGAAATCAATTCAGATTATTTAGGCTCATTTGCCGTGGCAAAACCCGCAACAAACGTACCTAAACATAAATTCAAAACAAGCAATTAGTCTTTAACGTAGGAGGTCATTGCTCTTTGGGAGGTGCCGAAACAATGAGTTTGTAGTAATTTCACCAATAGGACTCTAGGAATAGTAGTAGTAGTGGTGGTGGTGGTGGTGGTGGTATTATTATTATTATTATTATTATTAGTAGTAGTAGTAGTAGTAGTGGTAGAAGTAGTAGTAGTAGTAGTAGTAGTAGTAGTAGTAGTAGTGGTAGTAGTACTCTACGAGTAGTAGTAGTAGTAGCAGTAGTAGTGAGTTCAGTATTGTTGGTGGTAGAATTACTGGCCGCGCAATATGTAATTGTAGTAGTATTAGTACGTCGGGTGAGAATGAGAAGGGCGTTAAGTTGCCACTAAACCCAGTGTTCGCGACAACTTAACGCCCTTCTTATTCTCAACCGATACTGTAGTAATCTAATCATTATTAGTACATCGTAATAGAAGTATTAGTATAGTGGTGGTGGGTGTAGAAATAGAAGTAACTATATGATGTTGATGATGTTGAAAACAAAATGTTAATTAAATAGAGAATAATGGGCTATACTGTGACCACTGACTGCTAACCGTGAATGTCGTCATAATAATGCGGTTGATCGATTTCTTTTTCCGTCGATAGCGTAAAGTGTTATCGCTATCGGTCTCATAGACCAATCTAAATTTTTTTAGATTATAAACAAAAAATGATGAATTTTGTTGATTTAGTTAAATCACAGCGAGTTATTTGGATTAAGAAACCTCTTAATAAAGATGAAAATATGAAATGGAAGCAATATTTTAATTTTGTTACGAGAGACATAGGAGAATTTATATTTTTGTGTGATTATCTACCAGTGTTGTTGAAAGTGAGAGCTCCACAATTTAATAGGGATTTATTAGAAGTGTGGGTAAATACGAGACGAATAAGAAGTAATGTAAGTAATAGTTTGCATACTGATAATGTTATAATATTTAATAATAAATATATACGATTAAATAGAAATTGTATATATGGTGAAAATATGCATAAAAGGGAGTTTATAGATTAAAACAGATATTAGGAAATAATGGTGAATTGAAATGTGATAAATATTTTAGAGATTTAGGGTTAGGAGTAAAAGATATTTTTTTGTTAAGATGTATCGATGGTTTGGAGGAGAATTATGAGAGAAAAAGAAAAAGATATTTTGGAAACTGATTTTATCATAGGAGGGAAAACAAATGACATTAGCAATTTAAGATCGAAACAAATGTATTTGCAATTTGAAATTGATAGAATTAAACGAAATTATGGGTTTTCTGTCAAGGAGATCGAAAATATATTTCTAAGGCCAAGACAATGCACATTGAATAGCCGATTACGAGAGTTTCAATCTTAACTGGTGCATGGTATTGTTTACACAAATCATCATCTTTTCAGGTTCGGTTTTGCTGCAAGTAACTTAAGCTCTTTTTGTGAAACAGAAGAAGAAACATACAAACATTTATTTTACACTTGTGAGCATGTGAAATTAATCTGGGAATTATGTGAGACAATGATAGAGGATGTTGATTTAAAAAATTGTACTTGGGTAGAAATTCTGTTCGGGAGGAAGGAGGGCAATAGAGGAAAACACCAATTACTAAATCATATTCTAATTTTGATTAAATATTTGATTTTTAAAACTAGAGAATATGGAAAGCCGCCTACATATAATGAAATACAAAATAATATTTTAGTGGATAGTTTTGAGGAAAAGAAATTAGCATCAATGAGGGGAACTTTAACCATTCATTTCAGTAAATGGAAAATTTTTAAAGTAATTATGGAAGGACCCGGAGCCAGATGTCCACGGGGAAGGGGGAAGGGAGGGGAAGGGTAGTTGGGAGGGGAGGAGGGGGGGGGTGATTAAAGGGAATATCGATTCCATTTGGGTGTATGGAAAGATTGATGACGTGATAAGTAGTTTTCTTTTTTTTTTTAGTGATTGTACTGTCATTCTGAAAGTACAGCTCGATCTGATTTTAATGAAAGTAAGTAAGCAGTGTATGTTGTTTTCTTTCTCTGGTGCATTGTATATTCTTTACGAATGTACTGTTTCTACTGAAGGTACAGCTTGGTTTGACTTCATTATAATTGTGTCATGATAAATCGTGGATTTTGTAACACATGTGATTTGATTTGTTACGAAATTGTTTTGAATATGGAATCAATAAAAGATTATGGAAAAACAAAGAAATGTGTAAATCGCATTGTGGTACACTTATTGTTTGAGCTGCGATACGTAAACATTTTCATTTTACAATTTCATTTTTTTTTTCAAAATTGTGCTATTTGTTCAAAATTGTAAAGAATTAAAAATAACAGTTTTAATAATACTGCCATAATTAACCTCTTCACCAATTTTTTGACGACGATAGATTATTTTTGACACCATCTTATATAACATTATTACAAAACCTGAGCCTATATAGCTACGGTACCGATGCCGAGAAACTCGCTCTCGATGGACTGCTGAATTTGACAACGTCGTCAGTTAAACGGAAATGTCCTACATCCGGTTCAACACCCTAGTCCGAGTTCGTGTGTTTCGCCAGACGCCGTAGAGGGAGAAGGTGTGTGCGTGTGTGTGTGTGTGGGCGTGTGGGCTAGGGTTAACCCGAGCAGGATATGATGGGAAAGTGACGAAAGAGTTAGCATACAAAACCACGCTTTATTCACCACATCCACAATTCCAGCGAAATTGTGGTAATCACTTGCTAAACTGATCCACTCGTAAAAACGGAAAAATATTTTTAAAAAGCGTCGACCACGTATACCTTTTTTTTTGGGGGGGGGGGGGAGGGGGTTCCACCTTGATATTTCTGACTGACAAGGATAACAGATTATGTTTGATAGGCATACTAATGATTTTATTTTCATGGACGACTTAAGTTGTAATCCCCACAAAATTGCACATATCACGTAATAGCCTAACCGGAGCATCATTAAGATAGTAAATCAGTGAACTAGTCCAACACACTGTAGCATCAAGAATTATGGGTGTGATCACTCCAACCAATCTTAATCGTCCTCTCCCACCTTTTATATATTCCATATATGAAAGCTTGTAACCAAAAGGAGCTAAATCCATTGAAAAATGATGGATTTAGCGCCTTTTAAAAGCAAGCTCTTCATAGATGTCCTGTCGTATTTCGGTTTTTGCTCTTGTGTTTGATTGTTGCCTTTTTTACTTGTTCAGTAACACCTGTGTACGAATTTGGCGTGAGCATATCATAGTTTCATATGCTTAAACTGCTGACAGTATTTTTCTGTTAGGTGTATTCCTAATCATATGATTATTAATTGTATATCAAGACTTTCATATCCAATCTTTTTTTTTTTACGTGATGCACCTTGAGGCAAGCTGTGCTCCAGGATCATGTAATTCGATGTCACAGTTATTTTTTTAGATTGCTCTCAAATTTGATTGAGATTGTTGTGGAAATAAATATGAATTACATCTTTGATAAGTAAGCGGAATGACATGTGCAAGAAAGAGTGAAGAAAAAGAAAACCTGTCTGTAATTCAATACGCTTTATAAACTACATCTTTAACTGGAATTATACTACAATATGTTTATCATGACATATTGACTCAACCCTTGTCAATGTTGTCTGAAAGAACAGCGCAATTTATTGTCATTTTGTTATTCCAACCGGAATACTACAAAATGATAATAATAGATAGATAATACATAAAGACTTGAAGTTTATTTTAAGAGTGTAGGGATGGCTAACATGTACTTGCACATTTTGATCCAGAAGCAAAACTCGAGCAATATGATAATAGCGTCTATTTTGTACAGGTAAAACAGGAAAGATCTTTGGGGAAAATACGATTGTTGCAGCTGAAGGGAAATCTTGGCATGATGACGGTTTGATCAAGCTGCGAATAGTGAAAGTGTATACCTATCAACTATGCGTTTGGTACGTTCACCACATTATATTGCGGCGTTATTTTCTGGCCGATATTTACATTTTGACAGGGTGTGCTTCCGTTTGTTTAACCCGATCAGCCTGGCGAAATATTGCCAACTCACTGAACTGTCGTCTGCGTGCATGATATTAGCCCGCCCTTTTTTTCTTTGAAAACATCGCCAAAATACCCTCTTTTCGCTGCCTGCTGAGGAATGGGCCCGAAGTGTTCCAACTATATGCCAGTTTTCTATTTCAAGCCGCTCCATATTAATGAAACTGATATTCCTCCAGCAAAATATTGATAACAATAGAATGTTTCTTGGAAAAGAGAAGCAAAACGTGGGAATTACCCAAGAGGAGAGTTGGCATGTCACTTTCAATTTTAGTTATCCATCGAGCCCTTAGGTAAATGATTCATATTTTCAACGCGAGGGAATGGTGTGCTCTTTGGACAGTTTGTGTAACTCTTCACCTGTTCCTCGATTCTTTATGAAGATAAAAACCACCTTAAACACAACTTACTGAGAGTGCACTCGACTTGGCAAAAGTTTGTTGACAAGGTTAAAGCTGTATCTGTTCAGTTCTGTACAGATGAGAACATGACAGCACATGACAACAACATACATGTGTGTGTAATATAGAGTAATAATCCATTTTTAATAGGTTTAAAAAGCGTTTTGCAACGTCTTTGAGTGTCCTGCGATTACTCCCTGTCATTGTCATCTCTTGGTGGTTTTGCCTAGAATGACAGTCGCTCTACTCAGTTGGTTACCTCTCTGTTTTCCTTGTAAAGATTTCATTCAGATTTATGAACCAAATATGCAAACTAAACATGGAAGGGGTACAAGTCTTAATCTACGTGTTCACTGTGAAATTATCATCCATCTGTAGTGGACGTATTTCTTCTGTTCTTCTTCTATTCTATTCTGCAGTTCACTTCCGTGACATTAGCTTTTACACAAGTATTAGTGATTAGACATGTGTTCATTATCATTAATGACAGTCATTTCATCTCCAGATTTCATCATTCTTGTTATCAACGTTATCATCAAAATCATCCACATCGTGATTTCATACTTGTATAAAACTTAATCATGTTTGGAATTGCAAACATCTCTGCGTCTAAGGATTTGTCAACATTGGTAGATTTTAGCAGATTGTTTCTAACAAGCGTTACTCTTCTGTGTCGGATGAGAAGAGATCATCAATTGACGGCGAATCAACCTAAAAATGATGCATCTCTTTCTCCAACAGATTGATCCCATGAGTCACGAGCCATTCTTAATACTGTTCAAAATACTCGGGGAAAATGGTGTAAACCTAACGACTGGATGAAAGGCCAGCCGGGCATGTGTGTTGGCGCAGGCAAGTCCAGGCCGAACTTATCGGCAAGGTGCAGTTCCCCCAAGGTAAAATCAGCATCAATTTCGGTAATGGCGGAGGAAGATGACACAGCACGACCTTGATTTGATCGATGCACTGATAGTAATTGTCCCCGGCAGGCTCGATTTAAAGGTAGTTCCCAGGAGCTACACGTGTATTCAAAAGAAAAGACATTATATATAGCTTTCCTTTCAATTTTCCGTCAGAGCGAAACCGTGCGTTGTAGTCCTCCGTGCCACGTGGATCCTACTAACCACAAACTTGGCTTTGTGTTGTGTCGACATTATTCAGTTTTCGCTAGATACATGAAACCATGAACAACAATTCTCTAGATCCCGGAGGATGCAGAAATCCCTTATGAAATTATGTCTCGTGAGCGACATCGTTTTTTGAACTCACTGTAATGCGCTGGGTCTTCTCATTTTTGTTAATTCAGGAAGACAAAAACATTAAACACATTTTGTGACTTCCATGTTCAAATGATATTGCGTTGCTAATAAAACTGTAGAATAATGATGCCGATGATATAATGGTTTTATTTTTTTAATCCTAATTATTGTTATCTTTTAATTAAACCATTTTCACTATATATAGCCTGTTTGAAAGGGGAGGGAGAATCAATTAACTTTGTTTACAGAACTCTATCATTTTATTGATAGAGTAATCATTATTGATTTGATTTATTTTAGTCATTCATAGTACATTCGTCATGGGTTAATCATTAAATTCAAAAAAGTGAAAGGAAGACATTATACCCGGTGTGTCCGGCGGAAGAAGTGTCGACCATGTAGTTGACCGTACAGAAGTATACAACAAAGGGTGAATATCATGATACAGGTCAATAATCAGCAATCTTTCGAGGAGTGCAATATGATATAATGTTGCCATACACAATGTCATCATCAACAACGGGATCAGAGGAGCGAGAGGGCAGTGCTAAGTATAATACTTAAATAACATAGACAACATATCACTTTCGATGTAAAAAAAAAAAGGAACAGGATGAAAATAATTGAAAGAGCCATAATATAGTAAGTCAACCTGTTGAAAATAGTAGCCAGAACACTTTATAATCACACATGCTTGCACACTATACAATACTACTCCCAGTTTACATCAGTTTATCTTGTACAGACAGGCTATATTGGAGCTTTCTTGTTCAGTGATGAACAACTTTTATAATTTCATCTATTCGTTCCAATGGCTACCTTGCAAACCTACAATCATTTAAACGGCAGAAAGGACCTTTACCTGCCAATCATACGTTCTTTCACGCAGAGACATAGTGTCATTAGAAAGACGTGTTTGTTTTCCCAAATTAGATAGCTGTGAGCTAAATACAGCAGAAACTTTCCTGACAGCTTGACATACGTCTAGATGCTGTAGACCCTATTGTACTACATCATCTTTAGAAGATTGTTCCGCGTATAAAAGAGCAGCTTTGGTCTAGTGACATTTTCCTATTACTCACAGACAAACACAGAAACCGTACGCTGCTGTATTAAACGATGTCAACAAAACATTAGGATAATTACGTTGCCCATGCCCCCGAGTGTATCACACCGGTTTGATAAAATCTTTCCATCTTTAGCTGATGGCTATATTTTGATCATTTGGTGTACGAAATGAAGTGTCACAGTGTTATACTTGGAATCGACTGACTGCGAGCATATACTTTGTTTTTCCTCAAGACTGAGCGCGTCACTCACAGCTCTACTGCTAACATATCAATTTCAAATTCTGGGAAGGTAGCCAAAAAAAAAAAAAAAAGGTAGACAATTAATAAGAAAAAACGTAAAAATAAAAACGACAAGTTGGTACATTTCGCTATGACTTTGTGTGGTCTGGTATAAAAAAAGGGGAGGCGAAAAATACATTTCCGTGTTTGATTTGAAGTTTGTTGACAATAGCCCTGGTCACGCTGAACAACCTTCAAATTGGCAGTGGACAATGACCTCTGGTCTAGTCACCCCTGGTGCTGGGGGTTGTGATTGTGATGGTCTGAATCTCGCGATGTAAAGTCACTCATATCAACTTCACTTGTCAGTAACATATACGATATTGTGTCGCTCTCTAGTGGAGCTTAATTGGTTTACATTATTTCATCGTATCTTACCGTTATCATTTCATCTATTATTTCATGACTGGTATTCTCAACAAGATTAAACGTTATCCTAAAAAGAACCTATCTTTAATGTGACTACAAATTAGTGAGGATGCAAAAACAACAAACAAACAAACAACAAGGGTAACAACTTTCAAGAAGAGTATTTTTTGTGAGAAGGAAAAAAATGAATATTGTTATTTTTTCATGATTCGTTTAGAAGTTTTTGTTTGTTATCATCTGATAGATAATAAGAGTTTGAAAAAGCAGTGTTTTATCACTAATCCAGTTTGATTGTTACGAGATGTACTGCTCATTTTCATTGTGGCATCAAGAATCGAAGCTATCTACATAATTTGTAACGGAGTAGATCTGCAGGGGGCATTTCATGAAGAGTTTTGTCAGACATTTTTTTTCTGACAAACTGTTACAAGCTACTGAAATCCTTGCATCTGATTGGCTAAGAGCAAATTTGTCCGACAAAGTTGTCGGACAAAGTACTTCATGAAATGCCCCCTGCTCTCGTTTGTGTCAAAGGGGGATATCAAGAAAATGAATGATTTGGATGGTCCAGGAAGAATTCTTCATTCATTCAAACTACACTCACTGCATTATTCACCCGTGTGTGTCTTTTATTTAATTTTAGAAATGTGATTTCCCCTTTTTTCACTTTTTCGCCTTCCCATCACGATGAGAACCGAGATTTTAATAGCTTAAAAATTTACATATAGGTTTTCTTGCGGTTTTTTTTTTTTAGCCCATAAGATTTTCTTGAACGTAGATTATCATTATGCATCATGCTCATATAAACAGAAACTTCGAGTATTTGTCAAAGGTAATTTAATCGAGTAGGCCTACACATATGTAACAACCGCAGAAAACGAAAATATAGATGAATAAATTTTATTTTGTGAATTTCGGGTATACCTCTTCCCGATCCCTCCGTCCATTAATCTCAATAACAAGTGACTATATGTTTGATCTGACTCACATCTCGCTGTTTGCTCTGGTTCGTCTCTGGATTAACTTTGTCATAAATCAGTGGTTACTAGCGCCAAACATGATTGTATTTGCTGGTACATTGCGTGTGTGCATTGTGTGTGGTGACAATAACAAGACATCAACGTGATAATAACGACTACTTTTATATTCCGGTCTTATCACGTTGTACTATGACAATCTGTCACGGTCGGGTTAATCAAACTAAGATTGACAGACCGTTTGTTTGCGCGACCGATGGGGTGTGTGTGGGGGGGGGGGGAGGGGGAGGGGTAATATCAACAAGTGTGTAGCATGTGAAGGTGAGACTGACTCGGATCTTCTGGCATTACTGGACGTCTCGAAAAACATAAAATATCATGTGACTGAAGTCATCACTGTCATTTCAAGACGGCTAACATTTTCACAATTTACAAGAGAAATGTGGAACAACTAAAGAACTTAACAGACAAACACATGTAAGTACAGCATTAATATATCATCTTATAATCCACAGGACGTACAATCAAGGAGGCTCGCATCAGATGCTTCCATGTGTGTAGAAAATGTAGTGACAGAAAATCTCGAGCCGGAAGCAAACGTAAACGACATCATGTTTGTATTTTTGCATTTTATTCACCTTCACTCAAAAACCAATCCATAGAAAAAGTACAAAATAGATTCCCTCCTTAAAACTTGTCTCTGCATGAAAAAAAAACAAAACAACTTGGACACTTTACTTTGTTGTTCCTGAATTCCTGTTAAGTGAACCTACCACAGTCTGTATTTCAGGTAGATAGGTAATTTAATAATGTGTAAGGTGCCAGAAAATGTTGAATGCTAACGAGATATTACGACCAATAATTTCGCTTTATTTGCGTTATGTACCACACGGACAGCCTCTACACCTTCGCTGATTCACATTGCAATTCAAAACCCCACACAATTCATTCCAAATGTGTCAAAGTCTCTGCTAACTAGACGTTACAGAGCACTAATTCAAGAAAAAGAAAGAGTCACCACTCCGGAGCTTAATCTGAGCCTCCACACCAACCACCCAGGAGTAGATGTCTAGACTGTCAGAAACAGTTATCCCCCCTTCTTCGTCATTAATGATACCTAAACGTGACAATCTACACCCCCATAAAATGCTGTCATTTACAAAGAAGGAAAAGAACAGAAGGCGAAACCAACACACCGCACTAACCAGATCACGTCCGTCGTTCCCCTCCCTATTAAAGACAGAAACATATGGACAAAACGTTAAAGTTAACATTGTAACATTTTGCCCAGGTCAAGTCAGCGTTAACCCCCTGGATATCGGGAATATAGATTGTCTAGTTGGAAAATTAATTCAACCATGGCTTCGAAGGCAAATGTTCATCCTTTAATTCGTTGCTTTGGTCAAAGGCAACAACCAAGGTAGCCTAGCACGACACTGAATCTGACCATTGTTATCCTGGTTATGGTCAGTTTAACAACAGCAAAACAACCCGAAATCATACCACTACAATGAACATGATGTATTGCATGTACCCTACACAGAGGGGCGAGTAGTGATGAAGCTTCGCATAAGTCATTCCCTCCGCATTTGCTTCTCTTGCATATCTTGCATAACCTTGTTTAATTATTTCTTTCTTCATTTTCTTTTAATCATATCATCTTGTAGACATAATATCCGTCTTTTGCAGCTAAGGGCATCATCCTTTGGGATAATTTGTTCCTCTTTAATATGTAGTTTTATGATGATTTGTGTGAATTTTTGATAACTTGAGTTTCATCAAATAAAGGTCAGTTTCTATTTATTTCCAAATCTCCCTCCTCCCATTCCCTCTCAAACGTCTGAAAACGGTCTTTGTCAAGGGGTGTGGAGTTTATACGGTTTCACTATCATGGTTAAGTTTTCGTTGACTAAATTCAGATTCTTTCTTTCACAAACAGTTTCGAGATTAAAACAAAATCAATACAAAGGCGAAGAAATTTGGCAGTATTGAACCTACGACATGTACCTTCCCCATCCCCTCACTTAAACAAAAGAAAGATAAAGATAATAGGAAAAACTAACCAACATGTTCCTCCAATAAGACGGACAGGTGAACGGTATGTTATGATGTAATTGACGAGTAACGACAGCGTGACATTTGTAGGACAATTCAAACGCGGAAAAACTGATCAACTGTAATTGTCTTTCATTAGAAAAAATCCTTTGTCACCATCCCAGGGTTGCCTGAAAGAAGAAGAAATGTTGTTATTGTTTTTGCGCTGCTTTTTTCTCTTTTCAAGAGGCAAAGATAGAGAGAAAGAGAAGGAAAGAAGGAAATAGGATAACAAGATATCAATGCAATGGACTGTGAGATGATTAACCATGAAAACTTTGTCATCACGTTGCGATCGATAAATCGAGCGAAAGAGAGAGGGTGTGTGTGTGTGTGTGTGTGTGTGTGTGTGTGAGGGAGAGAGAGAGAGAAAGAGTGAGAAAGAAAAGATTTTGAGGGGTTGTAATGATTGGTTGATTAATAAAGAAAGAATATATCCGAATAAGTCAATCACAGTCGTAAAAAGTGGGCAAAAGTCGTGAAAGTAGAACTCAAAAAGGAGGGGCAAGTAATACTAAATGAAGGGGACATGAAGGAAGATGGGGGGGGGGGGAGGGGTTGTGACCAGAAAAGAGCGAAAGAGAAAACTATGATTACAAAAAGAAGCCGAGATCATCACACGAAGATTGTGAGACTATGAGGAAATATTTACCAAAATGACTACAGACATCTGGGAAGAAAAGAAGACACAACGCAGTGAATGAATAGTTGCTGTAATCTGATTTTTGCTGAGTGGGGTGAAGTAGAGCGTTCGGAACGTAGACAGTTCAGCAAAAGTAATGGGGAGCGAGCACTATCACATGGTGCATGTTGGGGGAATTCTCTCCATTTCATCAAGGAGCTTGAAGCTCCTTTTAACCGTTTGTATATCATGCGTCATTTTTTTTTTCAGGTTTTAGCTGATTGTTGTCTTCTTACATTTTCAGCATAGCTTTCTTGGGGAGAGGGAAAGGAGTGGAGGAGGGGGTGTGGTAGGACAGGGCAGGCAGGGCAGAGGAAAGGTAATCCACATTGGAAGTGTGACAGTAAAGTTGAGACCAAATTGGGGCGAACGCCCATAATGGTAAACAAAATGACGTGATAATGATAAGAACAAGGGGAGTAACAGATTTGTAGCTTAGCGTCGACAGAGTTTAGGCTGCCGAAACAGGAAAACCTTTTGCCACAGTTTTCCTGTCCGGAGCTGACCGATTTGAAAATAAAATGTCATTGATTGATTATCGTTAAGACACAGCAAGAGGGCGCTTCATCCGCGAGAATGGTGACGTCTGGAATCACCATGTCCAGGGTAGTAGCCAAGCCCTGTGGGGAAAGGAAAGGGAGAGACGGGGATGGAGAAGGTTAGACTGAGGGAGAGAGGTTGAAAACAGATAGACATCAAGGTATGTGTCATCTATGACTTGCTCTCTGGAATGCTACACCATCAAACTTTGCCACTTCACCGTGATATGGTGAAATGAACACACATGTACTTTTACTTTAAAAGTTTAAAACTTATATCCATGTAAACATGAGATCATAAACTTTGATTGCATGATCAAGAGAAGAAAACAAAATAGTCATCTGGTCTTGTGGGATGATTTCCTGTTTGATTCGTGAAAGAAAATACACTTCGAAGGGAAACAATGACAGTATGAACAAATGGAACTGAGCTTTACACAATATGTAACAATAACACAACTGCCTTGTTTATACTGTCACAAGATAACCAAGTTTGTTTTTCTTGATTCGTCGTGTAGTATGGATTTTGATTAGGCAATTATCTTTAAGGAAACACTCTAAGGCAATTATCTTCAACTCTTCAGCCACAGAAGGCAAAAAATGTTATCTTCTACAGCAATGCTTTTAAACTCTTCATAATATCCATTCCCACTTATGATTCGGATGATAAGTCAAAACTGTACAGTCAAATCCAATAGTCTGCATTTGTTCAGTCTTCTGAGAACTTGGTAAGAACTCAAAATATATGGTATTAGTATGATACTCCCATAAAATCGTCAATACAGGAAGAAAGAATGGAATGAAGAGATAGAGAGTTAGAGAGAGAAAGAGAACGAAAATGACAACTACCATACATGGATTTCTACCTCATCATGCGGTACTCACAGCATGATGCCACATACACATGAGGCGTTGTCGGCAGTTTGTACCCTGATAAGGTGTGATTAGTGTTTAGTTCAAACTGAATTAAGGAAGTTTAGAGCCTTGGTGAAGCTGTGAGTGAGGCAGTTAGAAAGAAATGCAGTTAGAATTTCCCGTTGACGTGTCAGGAAGAGAAACAGTTTTAGTTTGATAATGAATTAATTTGATGATTTACTTTCCTGGATGACGAGGAACCGACAGTCACAATGTTTTGCTCGTTTCCATCAACCACGCGTTGAAAGCAGTGCAATCGAGTGGGGATTCCCGTGATTGCGTTGCCTTGAAGTTGTTTCCCTAAACACTTTAGCATAGTGGATAAGACTCTTGACTCCTAATCGGAGGACCCGAGATCGAATTCAGTCCAGTGCTTACAAGATGTTTTTATCCATCATGTCCTTCTCGCCCCCTCTCGTGAATAGATGGGTACCTGGCAATGCTGGGGTAATAGTAATGGAAGGGCCCTCTGGTGGAGCAGTGGAAACACTGAAGAGGCTACCCTGGGTAAAGAAGGCCATAATATTATTATAAACACAAGACAATAAGATGACAAATAACGTACACAAAAGAAAAAAGAGCAGAGGACGAAAGTATGTTGCAGGTCAAAAGTGTCAGGTAAGTTTGCTATTTGCATATTTCATTATTGTTTTATTTTTCCCCTTTCACTGAAAGAATGATGTTATCATCGAGGATGCGATATAAATTCAGAGAAAGAAAGCTTCTCGATAAACACATCCAAACAACTCAGCCCATATATGAAGATTCTGAGAATCACGAATCAATTGATTGTACTTAATCGATTAGGTTTTAAGACACGTGCTTCCCTGTCGCCATAAGGCATGTCTCGGGTCAGTAAACATTGATAGAAAGGAATAAACTATACCTCAGAAACAACGCACGTAATTCACAAGGCACACTACCCCGTTCCCGGAATGAAATCATTGGGATGTGGGTTTCCATGGCAACCGACTAAACGCCTTAGGTTTGGTTGCCACACTAGAGCCCAGCTTCGGAAACCACCGTGTTGGCAGACGGTACGAGGGAATTACACATCGCAAAATATGTGACGTCACCACCTACACATTCGACGCGATTTTCCA